>NC_137220.1:13715614-14036675 GCF_949987685.1 Ammodytes marinus
TATCATATCCATATTGGTCGCAGATTTCAGTGTGGTGCTGCAACGCGATTTGAGAAGCCTATCCCTCCAGGTGAGGGAAGGGGAGCGGGAGCCTTGTTTGAGACAGTTATTTGTCGTCATATTGACTGATAACGGGGCTGAACCATCAAAGAAAAAAAAGAGAATGCAATGAAGAAAAGCTAAAAGGGAGAGTGATGTTATGACCGTATATGTTTTAACATTGTACATTTGACATATGTTCAACTGTCGTGTGTCATTGAATAAACCATGTAAATAAGGGTCTAGCTGCAAAGTTTGTTCCATATTCAATAAAGTTATTTTAAGTGTCAAAACAGCCATTCGGGACAGCACAACAATATTTATCTGATTTCACCTTATCCAAAAGCAGGTCACATATACAGAAAAGTGTGTCATACAGTGAAGGTGCATATTATATTCTAAAGCATTTGAAGTAATTACAAGACCAATTGTATATCATTACCTAGTAATGATGTAGGACCAAGGGCATAACTTCGGGTTCAACATTGGGGTGGATGAGCTATTACCCATCTAGGTCCAGGGACATGTTTTCCCTAGTCTTGCAAAGCCAGACTAAACTACAGCTAGTAGTATGTTTGCCCCAAAACGGCTGTTTCATATTCTTTAAAAAAATATATATTACTGGGGGGGTTGCAACCCCTCCGTCCCCCCATAAATTACGCCCTTGTGTTGGCCTAATCATTTGAACCTTTTAAGCTGATAAATAGCCTACATTTAGGCTATAATATCATGATTATATAATGATAATTTCATTAAACCATAATAATACCATTATAATTATTATTACAATAATTTATTTCATTATCATTGTTACTGAAACAATACAATTTCCCATCAGGGATTAATAATACTTAAATCTCTAAAATGTCCAATTCTAACAAATTAAGATAAATAAAAAACGCATTGACATTTTTTTTCTTTTTTTTTAATCCTGAGAACTTTTAGGATGAATGTTTCATTGTATCTTTGATTAACTAAAAATAAAACATGAAAACAGCTGGGGAACCAAACGTGAAAAAAATATAGGAAAAAAAAAACGAAAAGCTGTGATCTCGCGTAGTTAGCGAAATGGGTATTCAACGGAAGCCGCCATAGGTCGATTTCAGTCGGCGTGCTCATTTGAACAAGAAGAACCGCTACGAAGCACGGGAGAGGAGCGGCCCAGTACTGATTGTTCAAATATCAATTCGATATTGTACGTACACCTCTTGTTACGCTCGTATTTTGACAAACAGTAGTAACATATTACAACGGTTAGACCGCCTAGCTGGGTAAGATTTTTTTTCCCGATAAAACGAATATCACAGCGTTTTGTAGCATTAGCGTTGTCATAGGGCTTAGCGGGCTAACGCTAGCATGTGAAACGTGTTCACCGAGTTTGCACCTATAATTGACTGCTAACGTTTTTGTTAAGTGCGTTGCCTTAGATGTCCAGTCAAAGTATTGCTTTTTCCATAAGGATGTGTCGGTAAATGGCTTCTTGTGGATAGCGGATGGCGGTAATGTCCTAATTATTTTTCATATGCCGGGCACATTGTGGCCACATAGCCAGGAGTTGCCCTGTCGACTAGGCCTGAACTGGAAGGGCAACTTCGGTAACGTTAGCATCGGGTCAACCGCGTTTAAACGAGTCTAATTACCGACCGTGAATCTAATTTATTAATTGACGTTATTAAGCGAGTGAAATAGCCAGTGGGGTCCCAATTTAAACAACTAAATCATACGGGCTGCTATGAGCCTGATAAGGCGGCCTTGCTACATGCTGTAGCTAACTAGTTCAACCTGACAACTTTTCTCACGCGCTTATCAAACAGTCAAATGCAACTCTACGGCTAAAACTGGGTCTGGGGGCCCACGTTGTGTAACACACGATGATCAATTTAACCGAAAAAAATTAAAACGAAATGTGTTTAATTTTTACTTTTTCCGACCGGGTGGGGGTTGGGTAGGATTAACTTCCGAGTGGATAAGCCGAGTCACAGAGATTTTTAGCCACACATGTTGTCTAACTGCTCGTTTTTGAGCCGCGGGGCCCATTCCCAACTACAATGATTTTGGAGGGGGGAATGATGGGACTTCGAGCTGAACCGCTCCTTCCCCTCACAATACCCAACTCAATTGGGCCTCCTGCTCCTAGTCCGGCCTGAGCCTTCACATGTGCATTTTTTTAAAACTACACTGGTTTAGTAGATATAGAAAATAACAGGGTAAATCTGCAGGGCAGTATGTAACTTTTCAGCTTGTCACTGTTTGTTGCTTTGCTAAAATATGCCCTTTCCTATTCGTGTGTATGCATGTGGACTTTGGAGATGATGCATTAAAAAAAACATCTGACTTCCAGTGATGGTGTTTGTATTCATACTGTCTGATCCAGAGACCACTTGATTTGCCTATTTACTTAAGAATATATTAATAAATAAAGGAAATACACTGGAAAGCATGTACAATATACCTTTTTATTAACTGGATTTGTTTTTGTTTGTTTTTCAGGATGGAGTGGCAGCCAGATGAGCAGGGACTTCAGCAGGTCCTCCAACTGCTCAAAGACTCGCAGTCGCCCAACACAGTCACACAGAGAGCTGTCCAACAAGTATCCTACTTTAAACCAAGGGCAGGATTTGTAAAGCTAGATAATGGTATATTACTGAAGTGCAAATGATTGTTTACCTGTAGCATGTTATTTAATTGTTACTACTGCCATATTATAAAGCCAAAAGTTGTGTTCCATATGTTGAGGGTTTCTCTATGGTCGCCCAAAATGGAGGAAGTCAGATCCGACCAATTTTATTGGAGTATGTGTGTTTTGAGGCAGAAAAGGGAAGATGGTTTGAAAATAAATGTGATGGGTAAATGGACAAAATCAAATTGAAATTCATAGATTTATTGTAAACGACTCTCCCATCCCCCTACCTCCAAATACACTTAATTTTTATCAGGTTTTTATAATTGTTATGATTATTTTGTATTTGTTTAAGATAGGATTAGCACCTCCTCCAGTCAATAATGTTAATAAATGACTTTATTGTCATTACTGCCATATTATCAAGCTGAAAAGTTGACTGCTCTCCACGTGTCCCTCAGAGTGGAGGGAGTGAGCAGCTGTTGATGGCAGCAGTTATCTGACACTTGAGTCTGCAGCAAAGCCGGGGGGGGGGGGTTGTCCCCACCCAAACACACATTTCACATAAATGCATTTCACTGTAGGGATTTAAATTTCTTTACACCTTTTTGTTATTGTATGTATGCACACAATTATTATAAAAAAGCAAACTTCAAAAGTATTTCTTAAAAATCTGTTTTGCTTTCTCAAAAATTTACATATGGAAAACACTGGGAATTCCACTAAACACATTATTTTGCATAGGGTTTATGCAAAGTTAGCTACCGAGTTTGGAAGTTCAAGTGAAATGGACCTTAACTGCATTGTCAGAAACTTGAACAACTCAACCAGTTTCCCGACTTCAACAACTATCTCATCTTTGTCCTGACACGACTGAAAACTGAAGGTTAGTAGCCAGATGGGTTTTTTTTAGCACCATCTTTAAAAAAATCCTTGTTTTAAAAATTAAAATGTTGAGTTGTGAGAATTATCCCGATCAGTTACACACAGAATTTAAATTGAAAAAGTGGAGTGCACTGACATTCATTCAGTTCTGTTGATATTGGTCTTTACTTTGAGTTTTGGTAGAACATGTAGCTTAACAGGGGAATGTTGGATTGCTCTTCTCTGCTTGTACTCAGGACACAATAGAATTGTGTAAATTGAAATATGTTTTTTTTTTATCCAATAAAACTGGCTTCAAATACACCCTGAACATTATGTACTGATGGTGATTCTCTCTTCATGTCAGACGAGCCGACTCGCTCTCTGAGCGGTCTGATACTGAAGAACAATGTTAAGGCCCACTACCAGAACTTCCCCCCAACTGTCGCAGAATTCATCAAACAGGAATGTCTCAACAACATCGGCGACCCTTCGCCGCTCATCCGTGCCACCATTGGTGAGTTTGTGGACGTTGAAGCTGTTCTGTCACCAGTTATTTCTAGAGGCAGACTTAATTACTTAGCTGTTCCCCTCTTGATATGATGCATAAATCCACCTTGAGTGTCTGTGAAAGTTTTATTCATACTGTCTGATCCAGAGCTGCTGCAGAAGCTCATGCAGCGGTTAATGATAGAACATTATCTCAAGTCTTTTATCATCTCTCCCCCTGTTGCTCATCTAGGCATCCTGATCACTACTATCGCCTCCAAAGGAGAGCTGCAAACATGGCCTGAGCTGCTGCCCCAGCTCTGCAACTTGCTCAACTCGGACGACTACAACACCTGCGAGGTCTGCACTTAGAACACTCTGCCCTTTTTAATGTTGGAAAAAAGCCCTACAAACGTGTGTTCTTGATGTTAAGCTATATATCTATATTTATTTGAGGCTGTAGAACACCATGTATAAATTGACATGATATAGTTCATGTCATATTTTTTTACTCTTGCTGAGAAAAATGCTAATCATGCAAAGTCAGTGAAAACACCTGTATGGGTGGGGCGGCTACTTAAAAAGAAATGTCAGACGCTCAATTTAGATTTTTTAAAATCATTCTATAACATGGAAGTTGCCCTGAATGAAAGTATTTTAATTGTTTTTCAAACACTGGAGTGCAGCAGTCCTCTTGACAGAGTATCTTCAGCATAAAGTTAATATTATGTTTGTCTAAAAAAGTAGGGAAGGCACAGGTGTACCTTTTTTATAATATTAATAAATGTTCTTGTTCTATCTAGCTGTCTACATGGATGAGCCCTAGAAATGGCACACCTGAATGGAGTATAGGCAGATTAGTGAAAGCGTCTGAAGAACCACTGCAATTGTTTTGCATTTGTGACTCGCTTAAATTGTATTATTGTTTGTTATGGGAAGGCTGCACAGTGTGTTCAGCAACTTTTGCCTCAGTTGTAGTGTCTGATGCAGTCTCATTCTCTCCCCTGTGTCCTTGTGCGTTTTTGCGTTTTTGATTTGACAGCTTCTCTATGTATGTCCGTGTCTCAGGGCTCGTTTGGAGCACTGCAGAAGATATGCGAGGACTCGTCGGAGCTGCTGGACAGCGACGCGCTGAATAGACCCCTCAACATCATGATACCAAAATTCCTTCAGTTCTTCAAGCACTGCAGTCCCAAGATTAGGTACAAGACGGAAGGGCATGCATACTTTACGGAGGTTGTCTGTCACTAGCAACTCGATGTGATGCAAAGATTAAAGAGAAACATGAATTGCAAACCAAATTTAAGTTAGACATATTTGTACACTCTTATGTGGCATTGAATTAGTTCTACCTGGCACAGAAAGAAGTTTGGGGGTGCCTCAGTGTTGCCAGTGTGAATTTTGGGAACTGATACTAGTTCAACCCAAAATAAGCATTGTGCAACATAAGTTTTAGCTTTTGAAATCCCATAGGTTTGTCAGTAGTAATACATCTGTCGTCCCTGCAGGTCCCATGCCATAGCTTGTGTAAACCAGTTCATCATTGGCCGAGCCCAGGCCCTAATGGACAACATTGACACATTCATAGAGGTGGGTTTTTAAATAGAAAACTGGAGTAAAGTTGTCTCAATCTTTCAAATTTGCTTGTTCATCTCAATCATGTTTTTTTAATTGGATATAAAACATCCATTCATTTCCCATGGAATTCCCCTTCCAGAGCCTGTTTGCGCTGGCAACAGATGAGGACTCTGAGGTTCGAAAGAACGTGTGCCGAGCCTTGGTCATGTTACTGGAGGTCCGCGTTGACCGCCTCATCCCCCACATGCACAGCATCATACAGGTAAGTGTTATACTACTGCCCAATCAGCTTAGCACCTCCTGAACGTTAGATCATGTCCACATTTAACTCCAGTCTAAATTAAGTCCATTTTGCATGAGCATGATGACACACCCAGCTCATTGATTTACAGTGATACCTAATGTTCCTATTCTTTATGATCCAGATTGTCAATGAACAGAGTTAGTGTTTCCCTTTATGTTGCATCAGCTCACTGTCTCACACACATGTACTTGTCTATTCTCCTACAGTACATGCTGCAGAGAACCCAAGACCCTGATGAGAACGTGTCTCTGGAGGCTTGTGAGTTTTGGCTTACTTTAGCAGAGCAACCCATCTGTAAGGAGAGTCTATCTGGCCACTTGGCGCAGTGAGTAACATTTTAACAGTTTGTGTAATGTATGTTCAATGTTGATGTTCCAATATGATACAAATCACGGTAAAAGTTTAACTTAATCATTTCCTACTTCACAAGTCTCATCATTATCTTCCCCTTTAAAATAGGCTGACACCTATCTTGGTTAATGGGATGAAGTATTCAGAGATAGACATCATATTATTAAAGGTGAGCCTTTTTTTGTACTGTCAAAAATGCCCTTCATATGCACATACCGTATATAAATCTTCATATGCACATACCGTATATAAATCTTCATATGCACATACCGTATATAAATCTTCATATGCATATACATTATATGTTAAATGGAAAATGTGTGCGTTTGTCTAGGGTGATGTGGAGGAAGACGAGGCAGTACCAGATAGCGATCAGGACATCAAGCCGCGGTTCCACAAGTCGCGCACTGTCACCTTGCAGCACGAAGGAGGAGAAGCAGAGGAGGGCCAAGACGATGATGACGATGATGAAGATGACGATGATGACACGCTGTCTGACTGGAACCTACGTAAGTGTTGGAAGGAAGCCGGATAAGGCTTTGGGTCTGATTCCATTTTGTGTCCCTTTGCAAGTAATTTCTACTCCTTTGCCTCTATGCAAACATAGTTTGGATTTAATTTGAAGTGTACAAAGCATAACAGATATTTAAAATTCCCAAATGTACAATAGGTTTAACCTGGAGTGGCAACTTATAGGTTCAGTGTGTAGAATTTATTGGCATTTTTCAGAACAGAATTGGTAGAAATGGAATATAATATACATAAGTATAGTATAAGTAGTTTTAATTAGTGTATAATCGCTTCAAATGAAAAGTCTTTCTTTTATTTCCTTGAAATGAGCATTTATAATAGATCCATGGGGTCACCCCTACACGGAGGCTGCCATTTTGCACGGGCATGATTCTACAGTAGCACATAATGGATAAACTTATTTTTATGGATGTGTGTGGATGTCCTGGGGAAATGCACCTGTTGGAAGACAAAGATGCTATCTTTACTAACTGGCTTCTTGTCTTCGAAGGCCACTGTAACTTCTGTTATTATTTGAATGGTAGGGGTTACCAAGGGACTGTTGCTTTCTAAAACCTTCACCACTAGACACTAGTGCTCGTGCCGGGCGTGCGAGATTCAAATGATCAGGAAGCAATATAGTGCATGTCCGTGTGTTGAAAGTGTGAGGGCACCGGACTCTTTTCGGCTCCGTGAGAGTGGTTAGTGACACAGCATCAACTAATGCCAGTCAGTGCTACACACACCTGATTGCAATGAGTTGATGCAGTGTCACCTCTCACGGAGCTGAAAGATTACGTGTCCTCACAGAAAGCAAATGAACGAGAGACGGCAGTTAGTATGGATCACAATGAGGTAATGTGTTTATGTTGTTGTAAATAATGACTATTTCAGATGAATAATGGTCATCTGATGATGCTGGTGAGGCAAAGTAAACTTTGTTTTAGTAGGCTACCGCTCATTCATTTAGGAGTAAACACTGCAGTCTTGGTTCGCTCCATGCTCCCGTGAAATTGTGTATACGGTGCTTGGTAACGCCCTCCCGCCCGTCTATCACGCTCCCTTTTAGCTTTTCTTCATTGCATTTTCTTTTTCTTTGATGGTTCAGCCCCGTTATCATTATGATGACAAATAACTGTCTCAAACAAGGCTCTCGTTCCCCTTCCCTCACCTGGAGGGATAGGCTTCTCAAATCGCGTTGCTGCAATACAATGAAATCTGCGACCAATACCAATATGTGACCATAGAGCCTGCACGAGCGAACCGAAAATCGGACTGGGTGTGCGACCAGACCAAACGCAGTAATAAAAACTATATAAAAACGTATTTCTTTGCATTGATGGTCTCGTTTGCTGTTAAAGGTAATTTATGATTATGAGAGGAAACATGAGGCTGTTTAAAAGATATTTAAATGTTACTCGGAGCTGCTTTAATGTCTGAGTTTAAAAATGCGTCATGTCACTTTAGACATATTTGTAACACTTTATTTTTTTTAGATAATTCATATTTCAATAAATAAAAAGTTCCTTTACCCCTATTGACAGAAACAAGTATTTATATATATTTAAGGGTTTAAAAAAGTAAATTTTTTCAATATATATTTATGGGATTAAATAAAATCGGACGATTTAATCGTTATCGTAATTTCTCAGAAAATAATCGGCATCGGCACCCAAAAATCCATATCGGTCGGGCCCTACTAGACGCCACTAAATATTCTCAAATGAAGTATTAGTGTATTTTGTATTAGAATGTATAGCGCAGGGGTTTTTAAAGAGTGAGTGAGCCCCCCCTCAGAACAAATTTCACCTGAGCCCCCCCCCCCCCAAAAAGTTCTTAATCCGTGTGTTTTGAAAGATCTTTTAATTATTTTACACATTTAAAATGTTTTTGAAACATTCTAAACATCTTTGTGCGTTTAAAAAAATAAATAAAAAATTTTAACATCTTTATCTAAGTATGTTTTTGTTTTTTAAAATACATTTGAACATCTTAATCCAGTGGTTTAATCCTGTTTCCTTTAACCCTTTAGGCGCCAAAGTCGCAAAATTGCGACATGACGCTGTACTGAATAAAACAGCAATTTTCTCTTAATAGAGTGTTATATGTCGTTCATACTCCCCTCCACTAGTTGGCAGACATCCCGAACTTAGACCTTAGTTCAGAAAAATGTCATACTTCAATGCAAAATGTTCGAGCAAAATCCCATCCAAAAAACATAAAAATTATTATTATTTTTTGTCATATCCTCCTAGCGACTTTTTCTGGTGTTATTTGAGACTTTTGTGGTGTTTAGAGACTGACGGGAAAGCACGTATCACTCTGTTTACTCTGCTGTTTCTGTGCTCAACGAGCAGCGGGTGCTCACGGAGCCCCTACCCCGTCCAAAAGCACTCGCGGGCGGTCAGTCTCGCAGAAGCTCAGCGCAGCGGTCCCAGCCAGCAGAGAGGACACACACCAGCTCCTCCTAGCGACCCTTTCTGGTGTTATTGGAGACTTTTGTGGTGTTTGGAGACTCTGATGTGAAAGCACGTATCACTCTGCTTTTACTGTGCTCAACGAGCAGCTCCCGGAGCCCCTGAGCCCCGCGCAGCAGTCAGGGCAGAGCGGGTGTGTTTCTCCTCTCTGCTCCGCTGACACCTCCGCGTCCAGGCTGCAAATGAATCGCGCATGCGTTGCCATTCCTGCCCAGCCTGTGTGCTGTGCCATGCAATGAGAGGTTCCACACTGTGACAAACTATAAACAGTGTCATCTGGATAGATAGGCACAGATTAGGCCTCTGCAGCAAAAAGACGCCTACTGTTATTATTATTATTATCATTATTATTATTATATTATAATGATATAATGATAATTACAATAATGAATAATAATAATAATAATGGAGAATAGAAGAAGAAAAGTACTGTAAAAGTTGTGGTGTGTAAAAAAAAAAAAAAGAAAAAAAAACGCCTGCTGTTTACATGCGTTTTGTGTTTTAGTTCTAGTTTACAAATGTTGGCTTACAACAAAGTGGGCATCATTACAAATAGATGGAGGGGGTGAATCTGATGAAATAAGTTCAACTCTTTCAAAATATCAGGTATTTCATGGAAATTACATAATCCAATATGGCCGCCGCCATATGACGTCATAATATGCAAATTAGATGAAACAATTTATTCCCTAGATAAACTTCAGGACATTCTCAATATTTGTCTCATTAACTTTTTGTCTCTATCTCAAACCACTTTCAATCCAGAGCCTTCTGAAATTTAGGTGTCAAAATAAAGTATTTTTCAAAATTAAACCCGGCGCCTAAAGGGTTAAGCATGGATAGTAGTGACTGAGTGTGCAGCGGAGTGAGAAAGATACGCAGACAGACTTTCCCAAATATATTTATTATTGTTAAATGTCCTTCACACACCCAGTGTTTTTCGCTAGTGCCTCCAATGTCCTGCTGGGTGAAAATAGTAGCCATCCGAGGTCCCGACCCTCCTAGGGGGATCCGGGGGTATGCCCCCCGGGAGATTTTTTTTTATACCTTTTTTTTTAAGTGAAATGCATGAATCTGGTGCATTTTGAGAGGAAAATTAAGAGGCTAAATATGAGGAATTTTGTGAGAACAAATAATTTGGAGACACTGGGTCGGATGAATTAGAAGCTATTGAAGAAAGACACATGAATTTTCCATAAAAATATTAATTTAAAATTAAATATTATGCAGGGTCCTCTGGGTTGGGCAGATGATCTAATTAAATTATTAGGCTATTAACTATCTAGACCAAAACATTGTATTCCCTTTTTTGTATGATAACTTACATTTGCTTAATATGATTTGTTAATATCAAACTAAAAAAAGAAGAAAAAAAAACATTCATCCGCGCGCTCCCTGCCATAACTCCGCCCCACAGTTTGAAAAACCACTGGTATAGCGTATTTATAACTGGACTTGTCTTTTGGTTGCAGGAAAGTGTTCAGCTGCTGCACTGGACGTCTTAGCCAATGTGTTCCGTGATGATCTTCTGCCCCACCTCCTGCCGCTCCTGAAAGGCCTGCTCTTCCACCCCGACTGGGTCGTCAAGGAGTCTGGCATCCTGGTGTTGGGGGCCATAGCTGAGGGTGAGCCTTGCAGGACTAGTGTTCTCATAGAAACTACACTTGTTATCCAAGTCCATCTGGCATCTGAAAATGATGACACAATGTCAATGATACATGATGATAGTTTTTGTTTTAATTTCTGATCCAGATTTGCCAAGACTGTGACATTAACTGCAGTCTCTAAGGTTTAAATCTTTATTATTGTTCATTTGTAACTTGTTTTTTAATTTGATCCATGCTTCAGGCTGCATGCAGGGCATGGTGCCCTATCTGCCCGAGCTGATGCCCCACCTCATCCAGTGTCTATGTGACAAAAAGGCCCTGGTTCGATCCATCGCCTGCTGGACCCTGAGTCGCTATGCCCATTGGGTGGTGTCCCAGCCCCCAGACTCCTACCTCAAACCCCTCATGACGGAGCTTCTCAAACGCATCCTGGACGGCAACAAGAGAGTGCAGGAGGCCGCCTGCAGGTGAGCACCGTTATGCTGTTCCTCTACTTCCTAGGTGGACATGATGAAACACCCAGCTCATTGATATACAATGATACTTTATGTTCCTATTATTTCTGATCCACTCCTTGCCACGTCATTCCCATACCAGAAAAAACGAAGAAAATATAAAAAAATAAATTCTCCTCCCATCTTTGTTAATTTTTTTTTAGTGCATTTGCTACATTGGAGGAAGAGGCATGCACAGAGCTGGTGCCCTACCTGAGCTTCATTCTGGACACACTGGTTTTTGCTTTTGGGAAGTACCAGCACAAGAATCTACTCATTCTCTACGACGCCATAGGAACTCTGGCAGACTCCGTGGGTCACCACCTCAATCAGCCTGTAAGTGCCTTAGAACTTTCCAGTCCATCTCGCATCTGGAAATGATGACACACCCAGCTCATTGATATACAATGATACTTTATGTTCCTATTATTTCTGACCCAGATTTGCCAAGACTCTGTGCTGAGCGGTTGCACAAGTGTTTTTTTTTTCTCCTATTGTGTTTTGACGGCTGAATTTATATTGTATTTCAGGAGTACATTCAGAAGTTGATGCCCCCTCTTATTGCGAAGTGGAACGAGCTGAAGGATGAAGATAAGGATCTCTTCCCACTACTAGAGGTGAGACAATTTTAAAGCAAACGTTGGAACATTTTCCTCACACTGGCCCATATTGGTTCAAATTATGTATTTCATACATAATAGCTCTTTCACACTGACACGACAAAGAGAAGTGGCTGTAAGGAGTCTCTCCTGCCAACTTAAATTTGAAAGTTTTTACAGCTTTTTAGTTTTTTTTATTGGGGGCAAACAACAAACTGTTTCTTTCTATAAGTCATATTTGTTTCTTCCAGTGTCTGTCATCAGTAGCCACTGCACTGCAGAGTGGGTTCCTGCCTTACTGTGAGCCCGTCTATCAGCGCTGTGTCACACTAGTCCAGAAGACATTAGCTCAGGCTATGGTGAGAACACACACAAATCAAATATGTTGTGTACTTAGTGATTTTACTTTTTCTCCATGATAACACATTGAAACATGTCCTTCATATCTTTACAGATGTACAACCAGCATCCAGACCAGTATGAGGCTCCTGACAAGGACTTCATGATTGTGGCCTTGGATCTACTGAGTGGCCTGGCGGAGGGTTTGGGTGGTAGCGTCGAACAGCTAGTGGCTCGGTCTAACATCATGACCCTGCTTTTCCAGTGCATGCAGGTAGGATATCCCATCAGTTTTATCCATATGAAGGAATTAAAATATACATGCAAGTGTTTACTTGAATACTAAAATGTCTGGTTTGTGTTAAAGGATACAATGCCTGAGGTGAGGCAAAGCTCCTTCGCTCTGCTGGGTGATCTGACCAAGGCGTGCTTCCTCCATGTTAAGCCCTGCATTGGTGAGTAACTCTGCCACGGGTAGATTGAATTACATGACTGTTATCCAAGTCCATCTGGAAATGATGACACAATGAACGCTTTCTTTGATGGAAGTAATTCGATGTCACTGTGTTTTTTATTGTAACAAGTTTGTGCCCCTGTCCTCCTCTCCAGCTGAGTTCATGCCCATCCTGGGGCTCAACCTGAACCCAGAGTTTATCTCTGTGTGTAACAATGCCACCTGGGCCATTGGAGAGATCGCCATGCAAATGGGTGAGAAAAAAAAGTCACACTTAATTTTTTATAAATGGTTTCGTTCACTGGAAACAAGTGCTTGCTTTCTGGAAATGATGACACACCCAGCTCATTGATATACAATGATACTTTATGTTCCTATTATTTCTGATCCAGATATCACATGCCTCAGCCGGCAAAGTTGAGTGTTCTTTTAGGTGGCCCTTTTTCCTCAGACACTCTCTCCTGTGTATGTGTCTGTAGGTGCAGAGATGCAGCCGTATGTTGGCGTGGTGCTGCCACACCTGACGGAAATCATCAATAGACCCAACACGCCCAAGACCCTGCTGGAAAACACAGGTACACAAATGGTCACACACACACAGAATAGGTTTCAACCATTGGAAAGCTTTAGTTGAATAATTTTTTTTAATTTTGTTGTCTTTTTGGGTGCAGCCATTACGATTGGCAGACTGGGTTACGTCTGTCCCCAGGAAGTGGCGCCACAGCTGCAGCAATTCATAAGACCATGGTAAGTCACATGTGAATGTTAACTACCTGGATATCATGAAAGACCAAGCTTATTTATTAAAAAAAAATATATATTTTCTGGTCCAAATCCCAGAGGTCCTACTTGCACTTTATTGGAATAATCATTCTAGAAAAGAGATAACCAACCGCAAGTCATTTAAAGACGACTATCGCTTTGGTCTCCTTTCCCTCAGGTGCACATCGTTGAGGAATATCCGAGATAACGAGGAGAAGGACTCGGCTTTCCGGGGAATCTGTGTGATGATTGGCGTCAACCCTGCAGGAGTGGTCCAGGTGAGGGGATTCAACTTTAAAGTGGTTATAGGGTCAGATGAGCTCCACCTCACTGTGCAATCAAGTAACATGTTCTCTCTGTCCAGGACTTCATTTTCTTCTGTGATGCTGTGGCTTCCTGGGTCAGCCCCAAGGATGACCTGAGAGACATGTTCTATAAAGTGAGTAAAGGGTATGCTATATCACTGATCCCATTAACAGGTTGATCTATTTGAAACGAGTACCTTGTTTTCGATGAGTGTTTTTATGTAACTGTTCCCTCCCCATGTTTGTTTCTGGCTCACCACACTGTGATGATCAACAATTAGACATTCGAAATCTGAATTCTTTTGAGGATGATTTGAGTCTGAGAAGTGTGTGTCGAGCTAGTAGTTTGGGGAAGGACACAGTTTCACTTTAAAGGTGGAGTCAGCTATTTTTTTTTTTTTTTTTGGTCAAAATCAGTGAATTTCTTCTCACGATCCGCTACCTGTCTCTACTGTACATGCACTGGAAAAAAATCTGGTGTTAATAGGCTCTGTAAACCGGCCACCTTTTTTTACTTTTTCAGCACACAGTACAGACGAGGAGCGGACCATGAGGAGATATTCACTCATTTAGACAAAGTGATTTTGCAGAAAAGCATTCTCCAGAATTGCTCACTCTACCTTTTTTAAACCAATACTGAGTTTGAAGGGCTGTCTTAGTTATTCTATATTAATCTAAATCCGCCTTCATGATTGTTTGCTTTTTCCAAGATCTTGCATGGCTTCAAGGACCAGGTTGGGGAAGAGAACTGGCAGCAGTTCTCGGAGCAGTTTCCTCCTCTGTTGAAAGAGCGCCTGTCGGCCTGCTATGGGGTTTAACCCAACTTCCCCCTGGTCCACACAGGACACCGATAGGTATGTCAAGCAAACAGCCCTTTGTCACACACTATCCTCACATCTGGACATGATGAAACACCCAGCTCATTGATACGAAATGATACTTTTTGTTCCCAAAACAACTTTCTGATCCAGAATCTCCCATCCATGGCATCATTTTACACCCAACCATTCATATCAACTCTTTTTGTAACTTTTTCCTATGATTTTTTTCTCCCCCCCCCCCCCCATTTCCGTCTGTCCTCTCCCCAGGCTAATATAGGGAAGATTACTGCGGAACTCTTTGCACTGCCCAGATTGTGGGGAGACGGGAGAGCTGGATGGACATGACTGGCCTTGATCCTCAACCCAGGGGAGGGCCCCCCTCTCCCTCCGCGCCCTGTGTGTCTCTGTAAAGGGGGGGATGGGAGGAGGGTGGTGGGTGTGGGAGGGTAAACTGGGGATATATACATATACCTCTTGGATTAAACGCCTCACTAAATCACGCTCAATTGACTTTCACCAACAGCACCGCAGGAAACCTAGGTAGGCCAGGACAAGACAGGGGCTGGCTTTGATATCGCCCTCCTTGATTTGATTATTCTGTTAAGATAGGGTGATGTCTGGGAAGGTGGGGGGTGGGGGGTAGTCGTCAGATGGGTACATAAAAAGGAATCATCTGAACCAGCATATGGTGCCACAGTCCCAAATACCACAACGCACGTAGTTAGTATAATGACTCGCACATGTAGATGTGTTTTAAAAAGGCTTGTGCCAGAGACTAACAAGGAAAGACACAAAATGCTTTAACTATGTAACAATGCAGGAAATGTGCACAAATTTGCACTTTTTACGGCGAATTTGCATACACCATTTGGTGTGCACATACATGGGTCTTTTTCTCTTTTCACATGTACATTTAGCTGAATTGAATTTCCTTCCTCTTCCCTTGGTTACGTAATTCCTCTTGAATCATTTCTCTGTTTTGATGGAAAAAAAGAGAGATGCAGTAGGTCTGTCCTCCTTTTTGACCACCGCAGTACCAGTAAGTTAATGCATGGCATATGAATCACCTCTTAAGTGACGCATGTTTGAGTGAATGTCTTGTTGCTCACGTGATTTATTACATGACATGTCGCCAGTATGGGGAGGCTGCCATAATTTGAAGCGGTCGGGCGCTTGGTTCTTCTGTCGTCCATTCATATTGTCTGATAACTGTCCATATTGTTTAATAGCGGCTGTGTGTGTGTATGTGAAGACCAACTGTAGGTAGGTGAATGCAGGAAATGGCTTGTGTCTGTCTGTTTTGGAGAAACACTCGCTGCAACAAGAGTTAAATACTGTAGGCAAGTTGAGAATTCTTTTTGCTGCTGCTTCGTTTTTAGATTATTTACCAAACAGAATTAATGAGCGTCAAGACATCACCAAGAATGAATTGGTTCTTACTGATATAAATGCACTTTTTCTTTTGTAAGACGTTTAGAATTTCACATGTAAGACAGACATACAGTAATATACTGATCTTGAAACTATTTTTTTGATAAGCGATTTTAGGACTGTTAATGGCTTGTTAAGTAAGCATAATGATAATGTTGAGCAATGATAAAATGACTCAAGGCCTCTTTAACATAGTTTTATAATGTAGCTCCTCCTGGTGGATTGAGTAGGAGGTAAACCTATTAATTACAGTATTTTGGATCCATGTCCCCAATGCACCTGTCAATTCATGCCTGTTTTTGAGCACGGCTTTTTCATTCAAGCTTTTTGTCAACCAACTCTGTCACAAGAATTGCATGCTTTTCAACGAGTGTTTGCTCCTTGTTTTCGTGGTCATTTTATAACGAGTCCGTTTGAAAGGATCTACCTTATAAGAGCTTTTTCAACAGCAGTGCAACTCTGGATTAATAAGGTACTTCTCCAGCTTAATATCAAACTAGTGATTGTTGCTACCATGTATTCACCCGTTGATACTGTGTAATGCCTGGGAAAATACACCGAGTCCTAATAGTTTTCCCCTTACACTGGTTAGGTTATTTAAGAGTGGTGGTCTTTATCCAGCTTAATCTTTTAGTCTGTCCATAGTGGACGGTTGTAATGGAAGTGTGTGTAGGCGTGGCTGTTAGTTTTTTTATTACTATAAAGGTGTGTACGCCAGTACTGCTTAGATGTAACTTTGCACCAGTCCTACAATAAAGATATGTCAAGCAAAGGCATAGTTTGACTCACACCTGAGTTGATGTGGCCACCGCGAGTATCAACATGTAGCCTGCCAGTTAACATCGGTTTGATCAAACTTCTGATAGAAGACTTTCACTTTTGGGAAACATAAAAACTATTAAAGCCTGAAAAGTACAATTATTTTATAGAATAAGGATTGATGAGTGTTTTTTCTCGACCAATGTGACGTGGGAAAATTCTAGATTCCCTTGACCAGTCTTGTAAGGCTCAACACCCCAGTATGGTGCATTAAGAGCTGAGGTGGCCTCTCACTGATCACAGCCTGGACAGATGTTCCTGGATATGCAGCTGGTGAAGCGTTAATTACACAAATTGTTTGAGAAGGATGTGGCTCCTGTGCCACAGGGAATTGGTAAATGAGTTGAGGCTGTACCACTCCTCAATATTTTGTGATACACTAAGCTATAAACAGAAGTCAAATTAAATGCAGGTTGTCCGATTTTTTAAAATTTTATTTTGATGCTCATGTAACAGTTGTTTTTATTTATTTAATTTTTTATTTGTTTATTTTGTTTTATTGTGCACCATTGCACAAATTTCTTTGGACTTTAAAAGTTTTTTTTCCTCCTTTTCTTTCTTTTTATTTAAAGAATAATTTGTTTTCGTTGTTTTATAGCGGACCATTTGATTATATCAAATTTGATGTGGATGGGCTGAAGGAGAGTCGGTGCATACCTTTGGGAAGAATGTGGAAAACTAATTCATAACTTTGTTTCAATCTGATATCAAGGCTGGCAATTCAATTTGTTGTATTTCTTTTCTTTTTTCTCAACTGTGGTGCAGGTGGGATGTTATCTTATGTATCCCTTTTTATTTAATTTTTTTGTGAATAGGGGAAAATAAAATTTTTCTATTAAGATTTGAGTCGGCTGAAAGTTTTTTTTTTTTTTTTTTTTTTTTTTTTTTTTTTTTCTCTCACTTGGTATTAGAAACATATCATGGTTTCTAAATGTTATATCCAGCATATTGTGTGAACATTAGAACATATTCAACCAACCGTGTGTTAAGGACCTCAAGTTATAAAAAAAATAGTTGCAATGTTAATATCACCAATTTGAGTGTTTCTAGCAGAGCAACCCATCTGTAAGGAGATGCTGTCTGGCCACCTGGCACAGTGAGTAACATGTTAACTATTCAAAGACTATGATATAATAAAAGTTTAACTAAAACAGGGTTGTGAATTAGTTCTTATCCTTAAAATTTGTTGCATATTTTGACCAAGAAGTGTTCTCAATTTCTTCCCCTTGAAATAGGCTGACATACACCCGTCTTGGTTAACGGGGTGAAGTATTTGGAGCTAGACATATTAAAGGTGAGCCTCTTGTTTTGTACAGTCTACAGTTCCTTCACATTCAGAAATCTGCCCTTCGTATGCACGTATACGTTAAAGGCTTTACTATGTAATTCTGGAGAATGTTGACAAATCGCTGTCAAAATCTGAGTATATCTCCTCACAATCTGCTGTCTGTAGTGTGTGTGTGTGCGCGCGCGCTGGAAAAAAAGGGGACACAGTACAAACAAGTAGTAGATTGTGAGAGCGATTCACTGATTTCTGACAGTGATTAGTCAAAATTCTCCAGAATTACCTAGTATGTCATTTATTAAATAGAAAATGTGTGCGTTTGTCCAGGGTGATGTCCTAGCCAATATGTTCCTTGATGATCTTCTGCCCCACCTCCTGCCGCTCCTGAAAGGCCTGCTCTTCCACCCCGACTGGGTTGTCAAGGAGTCTGGCCTCCTGGTGTTGGGGGCCATAGCTGAGGGTGAGCCTTGCAGGACTAGTGTTCTCATAGAAACTACACTTGTTATCCAAGTCCATCTGCCATCTGGAAATGATGACACAATGTCAATGATATATGATGATAGTTTTTGTTTTAATTTCTGATTTGCCAAGACTGTATTCAGCTATTGCACCACAGTGTTAGATTTTCTCTTCCATTTTGACGGCTAAAGGCTTTCTTTAATGGAAGTAATTCGGTGTCACCGTGTTTTGTACTGTATTGTAACAAGTTTGTGCCTCTGTCCTCCTTTCCAGCTGAGTTCATGCCACCTGGGCCATTGGAGAGATCGCCATGCAAATGGGTGAGAAAACGGCTCACACTGTGTCTGCACTTAAACTAATGCTTTTATTTTACTTTTAATAAATAGTTGTGTTCACTGTAAATAAGTGCTTGCTATCTGGAAATGATGACACACCCAGCTCATTGATATACAATGATACTTTATGTTCCTATTATTTCTGATCCAGATTTGCCAAGACTTTGTATTGATCCATTGCTTTAGGTGTTGTGGTGTTCTAACACATTAACTGCAGTCTCTAAGGTTTAAATCTTTGATTATTGCTCATTTGTAACTTGTTTTTTAATTTGATCCATGCTTCAGGCTGCATGCAGGGCATGGTGCCCTATCTGCCCGAGCTGATGCCCCACCTCATCCAGTGTCTATGTGACAAAAAGGCCCTGGTTCGATCCATCGCCTGCTGGACCCTGAGTCGCTATGCCCATTGGGTGGTGTCTCAGCCCCCTGACTCCTACCTCAAACCCCTCATGACGGAGCTTCTCAAACGCATCCTGGACGGCAACAAGAGAGTGCAGGAGGCTGCCTGCAGGTGAGCACCGTTATGCTGTTCCTCTACTTCCTAGGTGGACATGATGAAACACCCAGCTCATTGATATACAATGATACTTTATGTTCCTATTATTTCTGATCCACTCCTTGCCACATGTCATTCCCAGACCAGAACAACTAAGAAAAGATTGAAAAATAAATTCTCCATCTTTGTTCATTTCTTTTAGTGTCATTTGGTGCCCTACCTGAGCTTCATTCTGGACACACTGGTTTTTGCCTTTGGGAAGTACCAGCACAAGAATCTACTCATTCTCTACGACGCCATAGGAACTCTGGCAGACTCCGTGGGTCACCACCTCAATCAGCCTGTAAGTGCCTTTAGAACTTTCCAAGTCCATCTCGCATCTGGAAATGATGACACACCCAGCTCATTGATATACAATGATACTTTATGTTCCTATTATTTCTGACCCAGATTTGCCAAGACTCTGTGCTGAGCTGTTGCACAACAGGGTGTTAGTTTTTCTCTTTTGTGTTTTGACGGCTGAACGCTTTGTTTAATGGAAGTAATTCGATGTCACTGTGTTTTGTATCGTAACAAGTTTGTGCCCCTGTCCTCCTCTCCAGCTCAGTTCATGCCCATCCTGGGGCTCAACCTGAACCCAGAGTTTATCTCTGTGTGTAACAACGCCACCTGGGCCATTAGAGAGATCGCCATGCAAATTGGTGAGAAAGCGTCTCACACTTATTGGTTATGCTTTTATTGCTGCTTTTTTCAATTTTACTCTTTATAAATGGTTTCGTTCACTGTAAACAAGTGCTTGCTTTCTGGAAATGATGACACACCCAGCTCATTGATATACAATGATACTTTATGTTCCTATTATTTCTGATCCAGATATCACATGCCTCAGCCGGCAAAGTTTAGTTTTTTTTTAGTTGGCCCTTTTTCCTCAGACACTCTCTCCTGTGTATGTGTCTGTAGGTGTAGAGATGCAGCTGTATTTGGTCGTGGTGGCTTCCTGGGTCAGCCCCAAGGATGACCTGAGAGACATGTTCTATAAAGTGAGTAAAGGGAATGCTATATCACTGATCCCATTAACACGTTGATCTATTTGAAATACTTACCTTATTTTCAATGAGTGTTTTTATGTAACTGTTCCCTCCCCATGTTTGTTTCTGGCTCACCACACTGTGATGATCAACAATTAGACATTCGAAATCTGAATTCTTTTGAGGATGATTTATGAGTCTGAGAAGTGTGTGTCGAGCTAGTAGTTTGGGGAAGGACACAGTTTCACTTTAAAAGTGGAGTCAGCAATTCTGGAGAATGCTTCTTGTCAATTCTTTGTTGTTAATCAGTGAATATCTCATGGTCTGCTACTTACTGTTTATGCACTGAAAAAAATCTGGTGTTAATACACAGCCTAGGCTGTCTGTAAACTGGCATGTTACCTTGGACTCGAGCCAAGGGTCTAAGGGCAGGGTGTCATACTGTATGGAATGTGAAGCCCACTGAGGCAAATGTCTATTTGTGATATTGGGCTATACAAATAAAACTGATTTTGATCTTACATTTGGTCCTCTTCTTTTACTTACCATTTGGTTACATACCAGTTTACAGAGCCCAGGCTGTCTGTAATGACGACATTCTTTTTCAGCACACATATTACAGACAGGAAGAGGATCATGAGACAATCACTATTTTATACAAGTGATTTTGACGACAAGCATTCTCAAAGATTTGCTGACTCCACCTTTTTTTGAAGCAATACTGAGTTTTAAGAGTTTGTTTGTTTTCTGATTTGCTTTTTCCAGGAGCTTGCACGGCCTCAAGGACCAGGTTAGGGACCATTACTGGCAGCCCCACCTCCTGCCGCTCCTGAAAGGCCTGCTCTTCCACCCCGACTGGGTTGTCAAGGAGTCTGGTGTTGGGGGCCATAGCTGAGGGTGAGCCTTGCAGGACTAGTGTTCTCATAGAAACTACACAGTTGTTATCCAAGTCCATCTGGCATCTGGAAATGATGACACAATGTCAATGATACATGATGATAGTTTTTGTTTTAATTTCTGATCCAGATTTGCCAAGACTCTGTATTGAGCTGTTGCACCACGTGTTCACGGCTGAACGCTTTCTTTGATGGAAGTAATTCGATGTCACTGTTTGCATTGTAACAAGTTTGTGCCCCTGTCCTCCTCTCCAGCTGAGTTCATGCCCATCCTGGGGCTCAACCTGAACCCAGAGTTTATCTCTGTGTAACAATGCCACCTGGGCCATTGGAGAGATCGCCATGCAAATTGGTGAGAAAACGGCTCACACTGTCTGCACTTTAACTAATGCTTTATTTTACTTTTTATAAATAGTTGTTCACTGTAAACAAGTGCTTGCTATCTGGAAATGATGACACACCCAGCTCATTGATATACAATGATACTTTATGTTCCTATTATTTCTGATCCAGATTTGCCAAGACTTTGTATTGAGCTATTGCTTTAGGTGTTGTGGTGTTCTAACACATTAACTGCAGTCTCTAAGGTTTAAATCTTTATTATTGCTCATTTGTAACTTGTTTTTTAATTTGATCCATGCTTCAGGCTGCATGCAGGGCATGGTGCCCTATCTGCCCGAGCTGATGCCCCACCTTATCCAGTGTCTATGTGACAAAAAGGCCCTGGTTCGATCCATCGCCTGCTGGACCCTGAGTCGCTATGCCCATTGGGTGGTGTCCCAGCCCCCAGACTCGTACCTCAAACCCCTCATGACGGAGCTTCTCAAACGCATCCTGGATGGCAACAAGAGAGTGCAGGAGGCCGCCTGCAGGTGAGCACCGTTATGCTGTTCCTCTCCTTCCTAGGTGGACATGATGAAACACCCAGCTCATTGATATACAATGATACTTTATGTTCCTATTATTTCTGATCCAGATTTGCCAAGACTCTGTGCTGAGCGGTTGTATAACACGGTGTTAGTTTTTCTCTTTTGTGTTTTGACGGCTGAACGCTTTGTTTCATGGAAGTAATTCGATGTCACTGTTTGCATTGTAACAAGTTTGTGCCCCTGTCCTCCTCTCCAGCTGAGTTCATGCCCATCCTGGGGCTCAACCTGAACCCAGAGTTTATCTCTGTGTGTAACAATGCCACCTGGGCCATGGGAGAGATCGCCATGCAAATTGGTGAGAAAGCGTCTCACACTTATTGGTTATGCTTTTATTGCTGCTTTTTTCAATTTTACTTTTTATAAATGGTTGCGTAAAATTTTAAACAAGTGCTTGCTTTCTGGAAATGATGACACACCCAGCTCATTGATATACAATGATACTTTATGTTCCTATTATTTCTGATCCAGATATCACATGCCTCAGCCGGCAAAGTTTAGTTTTTTTTTAGGTGGCCCTTTTTCCTCAGACACTCTCTCCTGTGTATGTGTCTGTAGGTGTAGAGATGCAGCTGTATGTGGTCGTGGTGGCTTCCTGGGTCAGCCCCAAGGATGACCTGAGAGACATGTTCTATAAAGTGAGTAAAGGGAATGCTATGTCACTGATCCCATTAACACGTTGATCTTTTTGAAATACTTATCTTATTTTCAATAAGTGTTTTTATGTAACTGTTCCCTCCCCATGTTTGTTTCTGGCTCACCACACTGTGATGATCAACAATTAGACATTCGAAATCTGAATTCTTTTGAGGATGATTTATGAGTCTGAGAAGTGTGTGTCGAGCTAGTAGTTTGGGGAAGGACACAGTTTCACTTTAAAGGTGGAGTCAGCAATTCTGGAGAATGCTTGTTGTTAATCAGTGAATATCTCATGGTCTGCTACTTACTGTTTATGCACTGAAAAAAATCTGGTGTTAATACACAGCCTAGGCTCTGTAAACTGGCATGTTACCTTGGACTCGAGCCAAGGGTCTAAGGGCAGGGTGTCATACTGTATGGAATGTGAAGCCCACTGAGGCAAATGTCTATTTGTGATATTGGGCTATACAAATAAAACTGATTTTGATCTTACATTTGGTCCTCTTCTTTTACTTACCATTTGGTTACATACCAGTTTACAGAGCCCAGGCTGTCTGTAATGACGACATTCTTTTTCAGCACACATATTACAGACAGGAAGAGGATCATGAGACAATCACTATTTTATACAAGTGATTTTGACGACAAGCATTCTCAAAGATTTGCTGACTCCACCTTTTTTTGAAGCAATACTGAGTTTTAAGAGTTTGTTTGTTTTCTGATTTGCTTTTTCCAAGATCTTGCACGGCCTCAAGGACCAGGTTAGGGACCATTACTGGCAGCCCCACCTCCTGCCGCTCCTGAAAGGCCTGCTCTTCCACCCCGACTGGGTTGTCAAGGAGTCTGGTGTTGGGGGCCATAGCTGAGGGTGAGCCTTGCAGGACTAGTGTTCTCATAGAAACTACACAGTTGTTATCCAAGTCCATCTGGCATCTGGAAATGATGACACAATGTCAATGATACATGATGATAGTTTTTGTTTTAATTTCTGATCCAGATTTGCCAAGACTCTGTATTGAGCTATTGCACCACGTGTTCACGGCTGAAAGCTTTCTTTGATGGAAGTAATTCGATGTCACTGTTTGCATTGTAACAAGTTTGTGCCCCTGTCCTCCTCTCCAGCTGAGTTCATGCCCATCCTGGGGCTCAACCTGAACCCAGAGTTTATCTCTGTGTAACAATGCCACCTGGGCCATTGGAGAGATCGCCATGCAAATTGGTGAGAAAACGGCTCATACTGTGTCTGCACTTTAACTAATGCTTTATTTTACTTTTTATAAATAGTTGTGTTCACTGTAAACAAGTGCTTGCTATCTGGAAATGATGACACACCCAGCTCATTGATATACAATGATACTTTATGTTCCTATTATTTCTGATCCAGATTTGCCAAGACTTTGTATTGAGCTATTGCTTTAGGTGTTGTGGTGTTCTAACACATTAACTGCAGTCTCTAAGGTTTAAATCTTTGATTATTGCTCATTTGTAACTTGTTTTTTAATTTGATCCATGCTTCAGGCTGCATGCAGGGCATGGTGCCCTATCTGCCCGAGCTGATGCCCCACCTCATCCAGTGTCTATGTGACAAAAAGGCCCTGGTTCGATCCATTGCCTGCTGGACCCTGAGTCGCTATGCCCATTGGGTGGTGTCCCAGCCCCCAGACTCCTACCTCAAACCCCTCATGACGGAGCTTCTCAAACGCATCCTGGACGGCAACAAGAGAGTGCAGGAGGCCGCCTGCAGGTGAGCACCGTTATGCTGTTCCTCTACTTCCTAGGTGGACATGATGAAACACCCAGCTCATTGATATACAATGATACTTTATGTTCCTATTATTTCTGATCCACTCCTTGCCACATGTCATTCCCAGACCAGAAAAACTAAGAAAAGATTGAAAAATAAATTCTCCATATTTCTTAATTTCTTTTATTGCGTTTGCTACATTGGAGGAAGAGGCATGCACAGAGCTGGTGCCCTACCTGAGCTTCATTCTGGACACACTGGTTTTTGCCTTTGGGAAGTACCAGCACAAGAATCTACTCATTCTCTACGACGCCATAGGAACTCTGGCAGACTCCGTGGGTCACCACCTCAATCAGCCTGTAAGTGCCTTAGAACTTTCCAAGTCCATCTCGCATCTGGAAATGATGACACACCCAGCTCATTGATATACAATGATACTTTATGTTCCTATTATTTCTGATCCAGATTTACCAAGACTGTGCTGAGCGGTTGCACAACAGGGTGTTAGTTTTTCTCTTTTGTGTTTTGACGGCTGAACACTTTTTTTCATAGAAGTAACAAGTTTGTGCCCCTGTCCTCCTCTCCAGCTGAGTTCATGCCCATCCTGGGGCTCAACCTGAACCCAGAGTTTATCTCTGTGTGTAACAACGCCACCTGGGCCATTAGAGAGATCGCCATGCAAATGGGTGAGAAAGCGTCTCACACTTATTGGTTATGCTTTTATTGCTGCTTTTTTAAATTTTACTTTTTATAAATGGTTTCGTTCACTGTAAACAAGTGCTTGCTTTCTGGAAATGATGACACACCCAGCTCATTGATATACAATGATACTTTATGTTCCTATTATTTCTGATCCAGATATCACATGCCTCAGCCGGCAAAGTTAAAAAATGTTAGGTGGCCCTTTTTCCTCAGACACTCTCTCCTGTGTATGTGTCTGTAGGTGCAGAGATGCAGCTGTATGTGGTCGTGGTGGCTTCCTGGGTCAGCCCCAAGGATGACCTGAGAGACATGTTCTATAAAGTGAGTAAAGGGTATGCTATATCACTGATCCCATTAACACCTTGATCTATTTGAAACAAGTACCTTATTTTCGATTAGTCTTTTTATGTAACTGTTCCCTCCCCATGTTTGTTTCTGGCTCACCACACTGTGATGATCAACAATTAGACATTCGAAATCTGAATTCTTTTGAGGATGATTTATGAGTCTGAGAAGTGTGTGTAGAGCTAGTAGTTTGGGGAAGGACACAGTTTCACTTTAAAGGTGGAGTCAGCAATTCTGGAGAATGCTTGTTGTACATTTTTTGTTGTTAATCAGCACACATATTACAGACAGGAAGAGGATCATGAGACAATCACTATTTTATACAAGTGATTTTGACGACAAGCATTCTCTAGATTTGCCTTTTTTTGAAGCAATACCGAGTTTGAAGAGTTTGATTGTTTTCTGATTTGCCTTTTCCAAGATCTTGCACGGCCTCAAGGACCAGGTTAGGGACCATTACTGGCAGCCCCACCTCCTGCCGCTCCTGAAAGGCCTGCTCTTCCACCCCGACAGGTGAGCATTGCAGGAATAGTGTTCTCATAGAAACTACAGTTGTTATCTAAGTCCATCTGGAAATGATGACACAATGTCAATGATACATGATGATAGTTTTTGTTTTAATTTCTGATCCAGATTTGCCAAGACTCTGTATTGAGCTATTGCACCACGTGTTCACGGCTGAACGCTTTCTTTGATGGGAGTAATTCAATGTCACTGTGTTTTTTATTTTAACAAGTTTGTGCCCCTGTCCTCCTCTCCAGCTCAGTTTATCCCCATCCTGGGGCTCAACCTGAACCCAGAGTTTATCTCTGTGTAACAATGCCACCTGGGCCATTGGAGAAATCGCCATGCAAATGGGTGAGAAAACGGCTCACACTGTGTCTGCACTTTAACTAATGCTTTTATTTTACTTTTTATAAATATTTGCGTTCAATGTAAACGAGTGCTTGCTATCTGGAAATGATGACACACCCAGCTCATTGATATACAATGATACTTTATGTTCCTATTATTTCTGATCCAGATTTGCCAAGACTGTGCTGAGCGGTTGCACAACAGGGTGTTAGTTTTTCTCTTTTGTGTTTTGACGGCTGAACACTTTTTTTCATAGAAGTAATTCGATGTCACTGTTTGCATTGTAACAAGTTTGTGCCCCTGTCCTCCTCTCCAGCTGAGTTTATGCCCATCCTGGGGCTCAACTTGAACCCAGAGTTTATCTGTGTGTAACAACGCCACCTGGGCCATTGGAGAGATCGCCATGCAAATGGGTGAGAAAACAGATCACACTTACGGCGCGTTTTGGGTTGTTTTCCATTGCAAATAGTACCTCCTGAATGTGGGCGGGGCGTCATATAAAGGGGCAGAAAGCAGACTCTTCTCCATTGTTTTCTACGTGTCACGTAGCCTATATTCCTATGCACGTAAACACAGGCATCATAAAGTTTACTGTTGAGTGCTTGTTTCAGGATATGTGTTTTCAAATGTAAGCCGAGTCTCAGCCTGAATAATTTATTGAGGTAATAATCAGTGCTGTCTGAGGCTTGTAATGCAGCTACGTGTCTCCTCTCGTGTCATGTAAAGCATGTTTTAAGTAACATCAGCTGTCTTGTTTCCCCTTCTAAATATATGTGGCAGACCGTTAATTAGCCACGTCGTTAACATTTTTACTTTGAGTTTTTTCAAAGGCAAAGCCAACTTAGTCAAAGTCCCGGAGGGTTGGGGAATATACAACAGAATTAATTTGAGTCGGACGGCGCTCTCATGACTGTCACTCCAGTCACTATTCTGGCGAATCAGTGTCTGGCAGTCTGCAGACGTCGCCTTATAGCAGTGGTATTCACTATTTTTTTCAGGAGAGCCGCACTGACAGGACAAAGTCAGCAGGAGAGCCATTTTTGCCGCAAAGTATCAAAAGCTATAAATCCAGTCATACATAAGCATGCCTGCTTATTAATATGTCATTCTTGAACCAGTGTTTCCCACAGTATTTTGTGAAACTGAGGGAACCCAGTCCTTAGGGGGGCATGCTCCCGGAAGAAAATTTGGTACCTTTTAACCCAGAATGCATCAATCTGGTGCACTTTTGGAGGAAAATTAAGTGTTAAGAGTTGTGTGACTGTGTACTATTATCTGGAATAATTTGGAGACACTGGGTCACATAACATGGAAGCTATTGAATAATAAAGTATTATCCTACTTTTTATTCAAATATTTGTTAAAAAAAAATGTATGAATGACATATTATCAATCAAAGTGGGTGTGTTCATATAATACCCCCCTGGAATACATTTGTTTTACCTTTCAAAAGGTAAATGCATCAATCTGGTGCACTATGAGAGGAAAGTTAAGAGGCTAATTCAACTGTGTCCTATGTGAGCTGTTTAGCAGCCTATTATTTTTCTGGAATAATTCAGAGACATTGGGAACCCTGCCTGATCAAAGTGAACATACAATATGCAGTTTAGCCAAAACACTTCATTTTCCTCGTTTGTGGAGCTTTTCATCTGTCCACCTGGTGCCCAACTGGTTTTGAATAGACATCTATCAATGTACCAGCAGTAACCAGCATGAAATGTTGAAATCGCATCCAAGCTAGCATTGTTGCGGTACCGTGCGTGTGGTTGCCAGGTTGTTAAGTGTTCTCCAATTTAAATGTCCAATTTAGCGATATGAAACGAGATCTATTTTTTTGCAAATGATTTAATATATTCCATGTTCGTGAGCATGCCTGTGATAGACGGTATGCATAACATATTTTTATTGACCGTGAGTTAGTTTTTTCCCCCACAGCCCAATCTATCCAAGAGCACATTCTCCCTTGTAATGCATGAAAACCGCAAATCTGGCAACCCCGCTGTCAGTCAGCGTACGGCTGAGCAAGTTTAAATATATTATTTTCTAGTCTGTATTTCCACCTTGTAATGCCGTTGTTGACTTATTCTTTTATTCATTATTTGTAAGAGAGCAGCCACGCTAGTTTAACAGGTTTGATGTTATAGATCTGCTTGTTTTTAATGGTTTTATGAAATATCTGTATTAACTACATGATCATATCACAGTATTTTTTTATTGCCATGCGAGCCGCACATAGAAGCTTGGCGAGCCGCATGCGGCTCGCGAGCCGCGCTATGAGTAACGCTGCCTTATAGCATCGTCTCAGCTCACTTGGAACCTCAAGCGAGGTAGTACCAAAAAAGAAGCCGGTACCATTTGTGTTGGGAAAGCAAAAAAGGCGTTGAGCTGATATTATGCAGTGGAAAAGCACCTTTAGTGTCGATGCTTTTACTGATGCTTTTATTTGACTTTTTATAAATGGTTGCGTTCACTGTAAATGAGTGTTTGGTATCTGGAAATGATGACACACCCAGCTCATTGATTTACAATGATACTTTATGTTCCTATTATTTCTGATCCAGATTTGCCAACACTGTGCTGAGCTGTTGCATCAGTTAGTTTCTCGCCCCCTTTTTTTATTATTATTTTTTTCATACGGCTGAAAGCTTTCTTTGGAAGTAATTTGATGTCACTGCTTGTATTGTAACATGTTTGTGCCCCTGTCCTCCTCCCCAGCTGAGTTCATGTCCAACATTCTGTGCTGCTGTAGAAACATAGCAGTGCAAAATGGCGACATCCCTGTTGGGTGACCCACTCGAAAGGCCTGCTCTTCCACCCCAACTTGGTCGTCAAGGAGTCTGGCCTCCTGGTGTTGGGGGCCATAGCTGAGGGTGAGCCTTGCAGGACTAGTGTTCTGATAGAAAGTACAGTTGTTATCCAAGTCCATCTGGAAATGATGACACAATGTCAATGATATATGATGATAGTTTTTGTTTTAATTTCTGATCCAGATTTGCCAAGACTCTCTATTGAGCTATTGCACCACCGTGTTTTTCTCTCCCATCTAAATCCGCCTCCATGATATGCTTTCTGTTTTGCTTTTTCCAAGATCTTGCACGGCTTCAAGGACCAGGTTGGGGAAGAGAACTGGCAGCAGTTCTCGGAGCAGTTTCCTCCTCTGTTGAAAGAGCGCCTGTCGGCCTGCTACGGGGTTTAATCCAACTTCCCCCTGGTCCACACAGGACACCGATAGTTATGTCAGGCAAACAGCCCTTTGTCACACACTATCCTCACATCTGGACATGGTGAAACACCCAGCTCCGTGATACAAAATGATACTTTTGGTTCAACTTTCTGATCCAGAATCTCCCATCCATGACATCCTTTTACCCCCAAACCATTCATATCAACACTTTTTGTAACTTTTTTTTATGCGATTCTTATTTATATTGTTAGCCCTATCCCCTTCCCCTGTCTGTCTTCTCCCCAGGTTAATATAGTAAAGAGTTACTGGGGAACTCATTGCGCTGCCCAGATTGTGGGGGGGACGTGATTGGCTTTGATCCTCAACTCAGCGGATGGCCTCCCTCTCCCTCCACGCCCTGTGTGTCTATAAAGGGGGAGGATGGGTGGTGGGTGTGCCGACCATTAGATTATATCAAATTTGCTGTGGATTAGCTGAAGGAGTCGGTCCTTACATTTTTTGGGACAAATGTGGAAAACAAATTAATATCTTTGTTTCAATCTGATATCAAGGCTGGCCATTTATTTGTTATTTCTTCTTCAACTGTGGTGCAGGTGGGATGTTCTCTTATGTATCCCTATTTGTTTGTGAATAGGGGAAAATAATATTTCTATTAATCTTTGCGTTGGCTTAAAGGTGAAGTAAGCGGTTTGTTTATGATAAAATAAGTGTTAAATCGCTCTTTATTCATACAGTGATCACTTACATAATGTGCGCGTTTCATAAAGCAGATCTCTGTCAGCTGCTCTAAATGTAATCGGCAAATAAACTTATTGGAGGATCCCGAAATTGATCAAATCACGAGAGAACGCTACAAACCGATAGAGATGACGCTAGATAACTTGCTGCTTGAAAACCGCAGTGCATTAATGTGGTGACGTAGGGACGAGCGAGGGGACTGCTAACTGCAGTAACTGACAGGAAGTTAGCTAAAAGAACCATTCCGCTTACAGCACCTTTTTTAAAGTTTTACTTCATAGAAATAGAAGTGCATATGTGTATTTTGATATAGCAATGTAAACATCATCAATTTTAGTATTTCTAAAATGTACAATATACTGAAAATTTTTCCTCCAACTGCATTGAGTGTCTTAACAGAATAACTTTTCTTTTTTTAATAAAAAAGGTGCACGTTTCTGGAGCAACTTAATGCATTTTTGGGACGTGATTGATTGGGACAACCTAAATCTTTTTCTGGCATACTAGATAGTAGGGAAGTATGGGGATTGGAACGCAGGGCATGAGCCATTTTCAGGATTTTTTTTCCCGTCTTTACAAAGAAAAAAAACATCTTAAATTGGTGGCACAATTCTAGATCACAACAGTTCGTCTCTATGGCTCCCGTTCAGAGAAGCAACGGAAAGCCTTCAAGAACATTCCAACTGGTAGTTCTGATGGACACAGTGTGGCCAACTGTTCCATTCTGTGCTTCTGTAGAACTGATGACATTCCAACCATGACGCTTCCAACATGGTGGCGCACAGGCCATGCCTGGGCCCCATGTATGGAGATATGAGACCCTTTCTAAGGGGAAAAAAACATTCTAAAAAATTCTCAGCTATTATGCACTAAATTAAACGTACTCATGGATATTATAATTATTTTCTACCAAGTCTGCTATGAAAAAAATCCCAAAATTCTACACACTGAAGGTTTAAACTCAAGTAAATGTGTTAAACAGACTAATTAATACAATTTGTGAAAACTATAAAGGTGCCTGACAAACATTTAGTTAAAATCTACTGTGGTTGCTGATGAGGAGCTATCAAAACCGAAAAGATAACTGTAAATTGCTGTTGAATGTAGTGATACTATGAATAAAAGGGTTAAAACCATGTACACTGTAGCCTATATAAAATGGGTTAAAACCAAAATGGAAAATCTGACCTGATGGTGCTACAGTCAGATCACCATCAAAGTGATTATTATTTTTCCATTGTAAAGTAAAAAGTATACCAAAAAAACGAATAAAGGTACTTTTTTTTTTACTTTCACTTGTGTGTACTTATTTTTTTGTTAAGATAAACGAATAAAATTCACCATAACAATGATGACCTTAATTGAATGAGCTTGTAGCTGTACCCTTCGTGTTCATTTAAAATGAAATACAATCTTTAAAGGTGCAGTGTGTCTCTATTTAGTGGCATTTAATGGTGAAAGTTCTGGAATGCAACGGGTGTGTGTAGCCCACCACTTTCGAATAACAGAATCTACAGTGGCCTTCAAAGACATCTAGTTACTAAAGATGGCGTCATCAACCACCAAGTTTTTCCGCTATCAAGTGATACATTGAAGATGTATTTAGTTATTAAGTACTTCTTCGCCTTCCAACAGGTGCATTTCATGGCAGTAAAAAATGGCGGCCTCCGTATATAAAAGGCTCGTTCTAAGGAAATAAAAGAAAAATCCACTTCAAGCACATACTTATGAATATTCTATTCTATTTGTACCTATTGTCTGTCCTGAAAAATGCAAATAAATTCTACACACTGCACTTGGAGTAGTTTACGGGTTAAGTTTTATGGTTGTTATGGTACCCAGTCTGATGACATCTTTCTACACCGGAAGTTGTTTTTGGAGTAACTTCGACTTCGCCCTGTTGTTCTTTTATAATGGGTCCATGGTAGTCCGCCTCAGCAAATAGCAGTTAATATTCCGGCATTAGAAACAGTATTTTAGATTTGGTTATTATAGCGACAGTAGTAGCACAGTCTTGTTTGTTATCAATAACGTGTCCCAGTGTTTCAAGCTAATGTTAACTGTATTTTCGAGTAATTTATTTTCTGACATCGGTTTGTTTTTATTGGACATTTTCTACATACAGCTGAGTCAAGAGAAGAGGATTGTTATCGAGGGTAAAGTTAGCCTAAGCCTTATTCAAGCTTTGCATCTGAATTGTTACACACGTAGCTGAGCTAAGCCCCAAGGAGCTAACGTTTTCTGACCGTTTCATTATCACGATACACATTTATTTTTTAAGAGTTAAAAAAAACGTACAGCCAACTATAGAAAATTGTGGTAGTTTAGGGTAATGTTGGCTTACAGTGTATGAGGTAGTGTGTTTTATGCTGCGAGGAGAGAGGGTGATGTCTGAGGTAAACCTGTATGACCCGGAGGAAGCAGGGCCAGACCATGATGGACCATTACCTCCTGACCCTTTGAAACCTCCGGCAGATGGGGCTTCCAGGCCGGACATCCAGGGGTAATGTTGTTATACTCTATCAATTAACTCGACCTGAATATCACACTTAATAAAGTAGACACATTTGGTCTTCCAATCCCTTCACGTGCCATTTTATAGTCCAATAATAGTGCAAATCCACTGTCCCATGCTCACTACATGCGATGCGACACCACTGCACATTATCTTGTAAAACCCTACAGGGTTTGTCGGTTTTTCTACATTTTAGACTGTTAGTTCACCATATACCCTTCTTCTCACTTTAATTGTGTGTTATTATGTAATTAAACATTTGTTTACTTATTTTACTATGTCTTTCACTCTGCTGCACTATCCCTTTTGCTGATGTAACAATGTACAATTCCCAGGTGTGGGATAAATAAATATAAATGCTGTCTTATCTTCCAGTCTTCTGCCTCCTGGTCATCCATCCTCGGCAGATGTTAGCCCCTCACCATCTGCTGAGGCGAGCGGCCTGTTGTCCTTACCATGGGAGATGGTTACCCACATCGCCTCGCACCTCCCGGCTCAGTGTGTTATGACTGTGCTGCCAAAGGTTAGTTTTACAGGTGTCTGTGTCGTAAGTATTTACAGTCAAGTGCGAAAGTTTGTGAACCCCTTGAGCCTTTTGGAATTTTATTTATTGTAACCATCATTAATTCATTTTTATCAATACCAGTATTTTTTATATGAAATAACAGATGTTTGTTTATCAATTCAACATTTTTATTTTCCAGAAATCAATTGTTAAAACAGATAAAACAAATTATTTGACGAATGTTGTATGTGCAAAAGTTTGTGAACCCTGAGCTGCATTGCTTAAATCGAGCAGGTTGACACAATCAGGTTGGCCAAATTGGTTGATGAAATAGACCAATGTAATGAGAGATCTTTAGGAAAGAAATTGGGTGGCACTAGATAAAACAGAGATAAAACCAGGTCAGTTTAGGCTCACCAAAGTGAACCCATACAGGTCAGACATGCTAAAAGGGAAACAAATCTCAGAGGATCTCAGGAATAGAGTTTTGATGTTACACATTTGTCTGGGGACAGTTATAAATTCATAAAAAAAAATTTGAGCTCAATCGGTCCACCGTGAGGCAAATCATCTACAAATGGAGAGCTTTAAGAGTGACTTAACATCTGCCTAGAAGTGGACTTCCTTCAAAAATATCCTCAAGCGCCACAAGAAAAGTGATTTTTCAGGTAAAAGCCAACCCAAACATTACACCTGGAGATTTGCAGACAATTTGAAACCACCATTATTCACTTGGGAGAAGGTTCTCTAGGTGGTAGGCAGAATTGCGTTTTTGCCCAAACATGGTGGTTTTGGTTATGACCAAACAGTTAAATTTTTGACTAATCTGTCCACAGAATAAGACTTCAGGTATCTCCAGGTGCTCTCTGGCAAAGTTGTGACAAGCAGTTTTGTTCTTTTTTGAGAGCAGAGGCTTCTTCAGCAACCATCCCATGAAAGCCATGTTGACTGAGTTTTCTTCTTATTGTGGAACCATGCACATCTGTCCCAGATGCTGCAAGAGAGGTCTGCAAATCACCAGATGTAATGTTTGGGTTGGCTTTTAACTGAAAAATCACTTATCTTGTGGCGCTTGTGGATATTTTTGAAGGAAGTCCACTTCTAGGCAGATGTTCAGTCACTCTTAAAGCTCTTCATTTGTAGATGATTTGCCTCACGGTGGACCGATGGAGCTCAAACTTTTTTTAAAATAATTTATAGCTGTCCCCAGACAAATGTGCAGCATCACAACTCTATTCCTGAGATCCTCTGAGATTGTTTCCCCTTTTAGCATGTCTGACCTGTATGGGTTCACTTTGGTGAGCCTAAACTGACCTGGTTTTATCTCTGTTGTATCTAGTGCCGCCCAATTTCTTCCCTAAAGATCTCTCACTACATTGGTCCATTTCATGACTCAATTTGGCCCATCTGATTGTGTTTACCTGCTCCATTTAAGCAATGCAGCTCAGGGTTCACAAACTTTTGCACATACAACATTCGTCAAATAATTTGTTTTATCTGTTTTAACAATTGATTTCTGGAAAAGAAAAATGTTGAATTGATAAACAAACATCTGTTATTTCATATAAAAAATACTGGTATTGATAAAAATGAATTAATGATGGTTACAATAAATAAAATTCCAAAATGTTCAAGGGGTTCACAAACTTTCGCACTTGACTGTATATAAGTATTTTTTATTAGTAAACAGTGCTTCTTCCCTGCCTTTGTTGGCGCATTGCCGTCTTTCTACATATTATTAATAGTGGGAAAGAAATGGCAGGACTGTGTGTGCATGAGACAAACTACAAGAGTTCCAAGACTCCGTAGGGAACCTTATACAGTCATGCCCGAAAGCATCGTCTTATTATCTTCTGGGAGAACCCTGTGTCATTTCCAATCAAGAAAAAACTTGCTGGTTGAATAAAAGTAACTTTAAGTAAAAATTTGCCAGGGGTATGAATAATTTCAGGCATGACTGTAGATATTATCACTCTTGTAATCCTTGTTCCTCCTCCCTTCAGGTCTGTCATGCCCTGAGTAATGTGGGTAAAGACAACACCGCTTGGCAGCTCCGGGCATGCAGACTAATAGGATCCCGAGCTTGCTTTCCAGTGGGGCCGAGGGAGGACTTTGACTGGCCTTCTGCTTGCCTGGAGATGGAGCAGCTGATAACTTGCTGGACAGGCCAAGCTCACCTAGTGGCCAGACAGACCCAGGAAGATGAAAGGGAAGAAGTGATGCAGCCGCCTAGGGCAGGGCAGGATGGGGAAGAGGTTGCAGAAGGGCATGAAGAAGGTAGAGAGGATGAGGTAGAAGGGGTGGGAGTGGTGGCGCAGGAGGTTGCATATGCTGCTGATGAAGGCATGGAGGTGGCAATAGAAGGCGAGGATGGTGAAATGCAGCCGGCGGTTGGCACGGACCAGCTGGCAAGATTAAGAGTGGAGCTGGAAAACAGACTGGAGGATGATGCAGCAGCACAAATGGTGGAAGAAAGGGACCAGGGGATGGGGTTTGATGTCAATGAGGTGCAAGAGGGTGCTGCTCTTCATCGCCAAGACGACCCCAGGAATCTGGGTAATGGAAGACAGGAAGAGATGGAGCAAGAGAAACCCACCAGGAGTCCCAGCCCACCCCCAGCGCTGGAATGCATCACCCTACCTTCAGGCCACATTGCCCAGGTCAACTCAGTCCTTCTCTTAGGGGGAGAAGGGGCAGTGTGTGCCACAGGTTCCAGAGACTGGAACGTTAAACTGTGGGATCTACAGGGGGGCTGTGGCAGGCTGCTGCACACGTTGGGAGGGCAGGGTGACTTCAGCACTCATCGGGGCTGGGTGTGGTGCATGGCGTCGCGGGGACCTCTGCTGGCCTCAGGAGGCTTCGACAGCACAGTGAGGCTGTGGGACCTTCAGGGGGGCGGTGCAGAGAGGGGCCTGATCAGGACCGGGGCCGCTGTCCTCTGCTTGTCCTGTCAGACGGACGTATTGCTGGCCGGTACATTTGACAAGAAGGTCAGCATATATGACACCAGAGGTGAGGGTGTGCAACATATAACTTGCATTTCAGTTTAGTGCTCATGAAGTGAAAATAAAGAGCTTATTTTATGTGCTTAAATAGCACACAATGACACGACAAAACTCTTAAAGCCTCTTTAAACCTAATCTAAAATAGTAAAAATCAATATATGATATCAAAATTGGTTGTCTCAGTAAGCTTTTTAAAAAATCTTGTTTTTATAAAACGTTTTGGCAGAGAAACAGCCATTATTGGTTCAAAAAAACTCATTGTGTCATAAGAACCAGAGCATAGCAAGCCTCATTTTGAATGAATTTCTGCAAAGTTCATCAAACTTCGATCACAATATCTTTCATTTCGATGGATTTATATGCCTACCTGTTTTCAGATGCTTACTATCATGCAACTAACTCCCCAAATGACATTGTAAAAAGTATTGTGTGGGTTTTGGGTTTACAGGGGCTTAAAATCTTGCACACTATTATATTATTATATTTTTTGGTCTAGCTGTCGGCTATGAATTTAAATCATCAGTTGGTTTCTGAGGTTGATTATATCTTAACTTTGTCTGTCCACAGCTGCTCAACCCCTGATGAAAAGCATCCGTCTCCATGGTAACGCTGTCATGTGCCTGGCTGCAGATGACAAGTACATCATTTCTGGGAGTAAAGACTGCACTGTGGCTGTCTATGACCGCAGGGCAGGCAAAGGCTTGAAGAGACTTCGGGTACATGTAGACACACACATAGGTTATTTGCTTTCTGAAAAATAGATATACATATGGCAAGATGCACTTTTGTACCAAAGACTAACTCCAACCAACAACTTAATTTCCAGCTTGGCTCCTACCTTCTGTCTATGAGCTACAGTGGCTGTGAAGTATGGGCGGGAGACAACAGCGGCATGCTCCACTCCTTTTCCATGAAGGAGGGCTCCTTAAAACCCCTGTCCCAGTTTGATGTGGGACACACAGCTCTGGTCACTGGCATCCACAAGTCCACTGGAAGCCTCTACACCTGTTCAACTGACCGCACTGTCAAGGTAGTAGGAGGAGGCAAAGTCCTCGTTGCTTTGTTTCTCTAGCTAGCTCTGCTACTGATCTGGCTTGAATTTTTATTTCTTATCTGTATCACAGGTACATATACCTTGCGCGCCTCCAAGGACACTGTGCACGCTACATCACCAAGCTGGAGTTAATGGGGTAAGTGGTGTGCTTTATACCACATAGATTTTTTAATAGGGCATATTTTTACCTTCTGAATATGATGATATAAATGTAATTATATAAAGATAAATTTTTACTTTACTGTTTATCAAAATAAAGACCAATAAAGCTTTAACATCTTTTGTTGTTTGTTTTGAACACGTTTTTGTATTTGTAAAAAATTGGGCTCATTCTCATTTGTGAGAAGTTTTCTCTCACTCTCTCCAATTACTCTACCTGTCTCTGTCTTCAACCGTCAGCTGAGTGTGGAGGCTGGAGTCTTGGCTGTAGCCTCAGGGGATGTTTGTGTGGAAGTCTGGAGGCCCAGAAAATGAAGGCGCAACCCCTGCTGACAACTACGTGACAGGACGAGACCTTAATGCTATCGACACTATAAGCAACAGAAAACACATTTAGTTTTCAATTATATTTCTTGTTTTTTTGAGCCTGTTGAGAGATTTTTTTTCTACCCACAAAAAAATCAACCACATGTGAAGACATAATGATATGTTGTGTTCGCATGCACTTATTTGCCATTTTGTGCCAGCCTTGAAATAAGTTTGTCTCTCTGCTTTTTAATTGTTTATACTGTTTATCCTATTAACAAGCTCCCAAGTTGACTGAATCCACTACAGTAGCTGACTTTTTTACCAAAAGCATTCATTTCTCACATTTACAATGAATTATTGGTACCCAAGCACTCTGTAATTGTAAAGCCATTTATTTATTACACACTCAGCAGTGCTAATAGGTAAAAATAATGTATGTGTGTATGTGTTTGCGAGTGAGAGAGAGAGACTTTTACCAACTTGTTTTATTTGCACAAATCGTTTGCACAATACCTGACTGATGCAACCATTATTACAAAGTGAAAGACAATAAATGGTCGGGTGGGAAAAGATTTAATGTCTTGACGTATTGGCTGGACTTGTTCAATTATCTGTATTTTTCTCCTCCACTTATTCTGAGTGCTGTTTGTAATTTAAGCTTCAGAAGAATTGCCTCAAAGGAAAATAGTTGATATATAATTTATATATACTGTATATAGAAAACTTGCTTTGTGCTGTAGCATGGTGACCAACAGATTGATTGCCATATTAAAATGTTTATCTTTTACACAGTTTACAGTAGAATTTTTTTTTTAGCGTACAGAGGTTGTCCATATGTCAGTCTGTTACTTGTCGGTTGTCTGAGTCTGTGACTAGGGGTGTCAGAGCAGCACACAGGTCTTCTTATCTTTGAAAGGGTTGGATGAGGCAGCGATGCCGGTGAGCAGAGGGTCACTGCGCCTGTGATCCTGACAGTACCGGACCAGGTCTGCTGCTGTCAGGGAGATCTGCAGGGATAAACATGGACAGGATGGCATTTTTCAACTGGATTTCAGACATTGTAATTTTGCAATAATCATGTTAAAATTCTATTGGAATTGGATGTCAATGAGAGAGAGTAGATGAATATCCAGGTTTATGATGATGCGAACACACAAAATTCAGATCCCTTACATACCTTGATTCTCTCCATGCCGGCCTCCACCTGGAGTTGATCCACCAGTTTTTGTGCCTGAACAACACTGTTACTGCTGCACATCATTCCTGACATTGCCTTCAGTATAAACGTGTAAAAAAGAATTAACTGGACTGGGATATCCTCCTCCGGATCCAAAGAGCTCAGCTCAGGTCATGAAGGAGATTTGCGGTATGAGAAGCTCCTGACTTTCCCCTTCTCACCTGTAGCCCCCTTTTTATTCACCATTGGGGGAAGTTCAAAAGCTGTGTGATACAAAGGTCATAGAACACAGGGTTGGAAATGTCACCAACATCACACATAACTTCACAGCCACAATTGATGAAACGATTATTGGCTAAGGCATTATGCTGAGCTTCATGTAGTAGGCCATGCTTTCTGCCTTCAAACTCAAATATTTTATACATTTATATTCAACTGACTAAGCCAGAAAAGGTGATTGTCTTTATGAAATAATAGGTTGGACATGTAACGTACTAATTTATAGGCTAGGCCTATATACTGTAGGGGAGAACGGGGTAATGTGAGGCACTTTTTACATTTGCTCCCCTCTAAGGGAGCTAAAATGATTTATCAGTCAAATTTACAAATTTCCCATTAATTCAGGATAAGGGCATTGGCAGAATTTATTCATGACAAAGGGCAGTGAAAATATGATTGTTTAAAAAAAAGTTGTCTTGTGTCTCAGTTTACCCCAGCTGTGGGGTAAACTGAGACAGACCAGAGAAATCAAGGGGGTAAACTGATCCACTTACTTTTTCCACTCCGAAACTACCATAACAACACATGTTGTAACAGCTAGAATCCTGACAGCTTGATTGAAAACCAAATATTCCAAAACTAATGTCGGACTAGTAACAGAATCATGGGGTTTGGTCAATTAAAGCAGCTCCGAGTAACATTTAAATATCTTTTAAACAGCCTCATGGATTCAAGGATTTTATTGTCATTGTAGCACAACGAAATTCAGTTTGGCACTCTCCAGCAACAATATCTAAAAATGACAAAACAAGACAATTGACAAATAAAACGATGACACAACAACAATGTTTCCTCTCATAATCACAAATTACCTTTAACAGCAAACGAGACCATCAGTGCAAAGAAAGACATTTTATATAGTTTTTATTACTGCGTTTGGTCTGGTCGCACACCCAGTCCGATTTTCGGTTCAGGCGTGCATGCTCTGCTACACCATATAATTCATATTCAATAATTAACATTTAAATGACAGATAGAACCAGTTAGATTAAAACACAGTCTGGGGGTCAGAACACAGGACCCTTAGAGCCAGCTAGTGTCTGGGGGTCAGAGCAAAGAACGATCAGAACCAGCTAGAACAGCCTGGGACTCAAAACACAGGACTAGACCCAGCTGTCATTTTCCATCTTTTGAGTCTTTGATTAATATTTTTCTGCATTGGTTTTATTGGGATCATTCATTAAATAAAGACATATTACTTAGAGTCTATTGATGTTAAAGGTCACTCTCCTGTCCCCCACATACATACTTGCCAAACCATGCCCTTGCTGACACCCATATAACCATTCAACCCCCACCACCAGCCCACATTGTCTTTTGTCTTATTCAAACTAGTCACCTTGCGACCTCAAATATAATGGATTCATTAAAAGAGGGCACAAACACTGTCTCACTTTACCCCACAGCATTTGTCTAACTTTACGCCACTGCCACAATTTGAGAAAAAACTAACTCTCTCAGCAAATCAGGCTAATCTTCAGTTATCATCATCATATGTTGGCAGTTCATCAACATGTATGATAGAAGTTTTTCTACCTGAATCAATTTGCTTTGGCACAACAATCGAATAAGTTGACAGCAAGGAAATTTACTTTTACATGCAAAAAAGAAATTTTTGTGAAAAAAAACATGCTTAAAACGTCACCATGAGGTCCTCTCTTTCATGGCCAAGGGGAAATGAGAGGGGCTTGAAAACGTATATCTCACATGACCAAAAATGTGTTCCATTGACTAGATACAAGGGGTGTCTCACATTACCCGATGGCTCACATTCCCCCGTTCTCCCATATATATATTTTTTTATCAGTACAGACAAGGTACTGAAAAGGGCTGTGACTCACAATGGTGAGGATGAAGCAGGAATGGATTCATTTGAAAGTGTTACAAAGCCTACACATTTGGCTTAAATATCCAATTTCAACTTTGTGCCGACACATTTTACATGCAAAAAGATATGCATCTTTGGTATTGACACTTTAATACGAGGGATTTCAGCAATTCTGACTAAACTACAAATACTGGTCTAGCTGGGAGACCTAGATGTACCTGCCTCAAGAGTGGCCACATATGTTTGCTCTGCTGTTCTTGAGCTTGGCTGAACAGGCTGGAGATCAGGTTGAGCAGGTTGGAGGCTGGTGGTTGAAATGGCTGACACGTTACCACTGCTGTATGGCAATGTTTGAGAGCCTTAAGATTAGATAAGAAAGACACAACAAAAACGAAAAATAATATGCAATGGTCCAAAGATGATGTAAATGAATAGGCCTATAGCAAATCACTGTCTTGAAACCTTTACCAATTTAATTTGGAAACTTACTCTGTATAGGTGAGTCAATCTATGAAAAAAAAGTGCTTAACCCCCAAAAATTGATACAAAAGGTTTATCAATGGATTCTAGTAGTATTTGGTGCGCTGAATAACATCACCTAGTATGAGTTATACCGGCAGGCGCTTCAGTATGTTTTGGATTTTCTCCAAGTCGACCCAGAGGAGGCTTGAAAGTCCTCTAGCCACTTTAAAACACCTTCTTTCTCCGACTCATCTGCTTATGTTGCCCTGAATTGACTCAGTGCAGTTTCTTCTAATGAACACACCAGGTGTCTGAACCCTAGGTCCTTGAATAGTTTCTGAAAAGAAAGTAGCATTTTCATGAAAACCTTTGCTATAGGCTACCTGGGACCTGACCAAAACATTAGCCTAACTTATGTAAATGTATAATAAGGTCGTTCTTAGTAATCTGACAGCCAGACAGTTATCAATCTGACAGACAGTTAAAACTATCACACTTCTGTCTAGTAGGCCTATATGTCTATGCTGTACTTATTTTCTAAAACAATTGCCTAACATTAGCCTAATGTTTGTAGCCTATGTTAAGGTCGCTCGAGACCATAGTAACAGCCCGACCGTTGGTAATGTTTGTTTGTTTATTTATTAAGGACAGTGCATGTAAAAATGCCAGATTTTAGCAAAAATGCTAGATTTCATCTGTTGTCCCTGGCATGCACAGAAATAGAGGTTAAAAAAAAGAATACATATACAAAGGCACAAATAACACAAGAAAATAAGAGTTTAAAGGTGGTCACAGACTTGGTTTTCTTTTATCCACTGTTTGAGGTGTGTTTTGAAGGTTGAATAATTTTGTGAGTCTCTTATTGTGAGTGGAAGAGTATTCCAACATTTAGTTCCTTTGACTGACAGAACAGTTTGTCCGAATGTAGTGCGTCTGTATGGGACATCACAGTCTCCTCGGGCTGTGGCCCTGGTGCCAGTCCCACTCGCAGACTTCAGCTTAATAAAATCTTTCAAAGGTGGAGGAGCAAGTCTGTGCAAAATTTTATATATAAAACATGCATTTTTAAAATAAACAAAGTTATGAAAATTTTATAAATTATGTTTATCTAAAACAATGCAGTGGTGAAACGAAAATGGCTTTTTGTCAAAGATTTGTATGGCCTTTTTAAAAAGGGATTGTATTGGTTTTACTGTTGTGACAGCAGCAAGTGACCGTGTGGTTATACAGTATTCAATATGTGAAAAAATCATCGAGTGTAAAAACATTCGAGCAGCATTAGTAGTCATGAAGGATCTTACTTGTCTGAAATTGTGTATATTAAAATGTACAGTCTTTGTTAATTGTTTGATATGTTTTTTAAATGTTAATGTTGGGTCCAATGTTAGGCCCAAATATCTAAACTCATTAACTAAACTAAGTTCCACACCGTCCAGGTAAACGCCAGCCTGCTGAAGACTGGTTGGCTGTTTAGTGAACATCATGCTTTGCGTTTAGTTGGAGACATGAATCTTTGACCCAGCTTTGCACTTGGGTCATGGCTGTTGACACATGTTAATCGGTAACAGTTAAAACTATCACATATTACTAGTAGCCTAGTAGTATCTGTCTAACTAACACATCATTATATCCTTATCCTGAATTCCAAAAGCTGCTTTTCTGAGTCTGCGTCTCTCTCTCCCTTTCCTGGCTCAAAACATTTCAGCAATTCTGACTAAACTACAAATACTGGTCTAGCTGGGAGACCTAGATGTACCTGCCTCAAGAGTGGCCACATATGTTTGCTCTGCTGTTCTTGAGCTTGGCTGAACAGGCTGGAGATCAGGTTGAGCAGGTTGGAGGCTGGTGGTTGAAATGGCTGACACGTTACCACTGCTGTATGGCAATGTTTGAGAGCCTTAAGATTAGATAAGAAAGACACAACAAAAACGAAAAATAATATGCAATGGTCCAAAGATGATGTAAATGAATAGGCCTATAGCAAATCACTGTCTTGAAACCTTTACCAATTTAATTTGGAAACTTACTCTGTATAGGTGAGTCAATCTATGAAAAAAAAGTGCTTCACCCCCAAAAAATTGATACAAAAGGTTTTTCAATGGATTCTAGTAGTATTTGGTGTGCTGAATAACATCACCTATTATGAGTTATACCGGCAGGCGCTTCAGTATGTTTTGGATTTTCTCCAAGTCGACCCAGAGGAGGCTTGAAAGTCCTCTAGCCACTTTAAAACACCACCTTCTGCTGAAGACTGGTTGGCTGTTTAGTGAACATCATGCAGACTGTTTTCTTTGCGTTTAGTTGGAGACATGAATCTTTGACCCAGCTTTGCACTTGGGTCATGGCTGTTGACACATGTTAATCGGTAACAGTTAAAACTATCACATATTAGGCTACTAGTAGCCTAGTAGTATCTGTCTAACTAACACATCATTATATCCTTATCCTGAATTCCAAAAGCTGCTTTTCTGAGTCTGCGTCTCTCTCTCCCTTTCCTGGCTCAAAACAATGGTGACAGATTGCCATTCTCGATACAAATCTGAAATTATTACATTCATTATTACAGTTGAAAGACTGAATGAATCCTAGCTGTCAAATGTACCGGTCCTTGTAGCTGTCACATTTACAACTAGTCATAACAACGCTCTAAATCAATGAAATGGAGCGTTCAGGGTTTTTGACCAATGAAATGAGTTCGGGGAGGGACAACGCTTTCGACCAATGAACTCAGTTCGGGGCGTACAATTCTGACAAATGAAATGAGTTCGGGGCGTGATCAAGACAGAACCTTTATCCCTCACCCGTACTAGGAAAAGAGAAGATGCTCCCCCTATCGGTCTGCAAATAGAACCCTCTCTATAAAGCCGGCGACCCATGCGTAGTTCACAGCAATGCAAGTCTCCACTTATCGGTCCAGTGACTACTACTTAAACATCTTGAACACCCAACGTTTCATCGAAAATAGGTAGGTTTTTCGTCTATAACTGAAATGTTTTAAAGCTGGTCAATAGGACAAACCCGAGTCGGTTAGCCGTTAGCTTGTCTCCTAGCTAACTTCAGACCACATTGAGTCTGCGTCGCTTTGCACCAACCAAAAACAACAACAAACCACTCAAAACAAATAATATATAGATATTTTTATATAGAAAACAGGGTAACATTTTTTGCTTTGGTTTTATTTAGTTATATTTTTTAATTGTTGTGTCGCTGTTGTTGCTGTCAAAACATAATACCATACAATTGTGGTACGGTTTTTTTCTGTTTCTGGAGCCCCTGGAGTCGGTTGTGGAGAGAAGGATGTTGCGCAAGCTCTCGATTACTAACTATTAACTACTAAATAATAAAGTGCTCCATCCATCCGTCCATCATTACTGAAATGTGGTACTTTAATAATTTTCCACCACTGTAGGCCACAATAGTAAAGAAGTTTGGAACCTACAAAATGGTAAGTGACAACACACCTATTGAGTGACAACAGTCTCAGGTAACTTGAGGCTGTAGGCCTACTTGCTGTCATTGCTTCTACGGAATGAAGAATGTGTTTCAACTTGTTTTAATTAGTTATTGTAAAGCACTCAGTGTGAAAAGTGAAGGCTTGTGAAAACCTTCACTTGAGCTAGAGAGCACATTAAAGCTCCGCTCAAAGTGTTAGATCAAATGTACTTTTTTCAGCTCATCATACATTGTGTCATTCTTACCTGATCAGAGCATAACTTAATCTTCTTTAATATGAAAGCCACTCATGTAAAGTGCCATCTTTTGTATTTGCAGAAAATATGGCAGACCACGCGCCCTCTGTTGCCATGGAGTCTGTCCTTAAGCCCAGCTGTGATCTCCCAGAGGGCACGCTAAAGATCCGAGGCTACGACTTTAACCAGGGGGTGGATCTCCACGCCTTGCTGAACTCCTACCTCACCACGGGCTTCCAGGCCAGCAGTCTGGGGCTAGCCATCAATGAGATCAACACCATGGTGAGAGGAACAGCTATATAGCAACGTTTAAATTGTTTTTTACATTTAAAAAATTAAAAAACAAGCTTTCATTTACCTGTGCGAGCCATGCAGATGAGATATTTTGGAAATATTTGTCTGAGAGATTTATTCCTCCATCCCAGTACAGAGCAGGTAAATAGGGTTTTATTGGTGCCTCCAAAAGCTGGTTGTCAATACTGAAAAGCATAAAACAAAAACTCTCTGTATTTTTTTTTACTGATTGGGAGGAGTCACCAATTCTGGAAATTGCTTGTTGACAAAATCACTTTTTGTCAAAATCTGAATTTCTCCCCACAATCCGCTACCTGTCCCTACTGTGTATGCCCTGAAAAAAATCAGGTGTTAAAACACAGCCTAGGCTCTGTAAACAAAGGGGGCCCACCATAGCTAGCAACATGAATGTTTACAGAGCCTAGGCTGTGTATTTACACTGGATTTCCTTTGTACAGGTGGATTGTGAGGAGATATTCACTGATTTTGACAAAGTGATTTTGTCAATAAACGTTCTCCAGAATAGCTGACTCCACCTTTAAATGATCCAGATCCAGTAGCTTACGATCAATCTGCCAGTGGTGATTTGAAAAGTCGATACATTTTGTCTGATTGCTCCTGGCCCACAGATAGAGAAGCGCCTTGAGCCAGTGGAGGCGGGGGGAGACGGTGATTTTATAGAGGCTGGCGAATCACCCACCAAGTTGGGCTGCACCATCTTCCTTGGTTACACCTCCAACCTCATCAGCTCCGGAGTCAGAGAGAGCATTCGCTACCTGGTGGAGCACAAAATGGTAAATAAACATACACTTAGCAAGTTGTCCAGGGGCCTGTTTCAGGTAGCTGGTTTTGAGGCAACCCGGAGTTTGTTCGCTCCGAGTTGGTGGAAACTCTGGGTTTTCCGTTTCAGGTAGCAGGTTCAATGCAACCGAGAGTCAGTTACTGCGGCAACATACGCCGTGGGTCTAACCTGCTGGATAGGTGGTTAGACCTACCCTGAGTTTGTTTTCACTTTACGCTGCAGCTCCGACTGAAGAAGGAGTGTCACTGTCACACGCGTCCCTGTACAGTTTGAAGCAAAATCACTCCACAGAAATCTCCATCGGGATGTTTTTATCATTTCCTGATGATTTTACGTTTGACCGATCATTTATCTGATCAGTAGCCTTGTTCTCAGCCCTCGGTCCGTTCATATAGGCGGCCACCTTACACATCGTGACATGCTCTACATTCAGATTAATAAACATATTTGTATTGTATGCTTTTTAACGTCTGTGCCACTGAACAGATTTATGTCAGGTGGATTCATGTAACGCTGCGGCTGCACGCGATTGTTACTGTTCACTTGTGCGATCCTAAAGTCACAGACGAGCCCTTTTATATTCATATTATAGCCTAATATGAATATAAAAATTATATAAATAATTATATAATAATTTAAACTGTGATCACTTGAGGAAAATGGATCTGATAATAAATCAATCAGGCTCTTCAATGGAAACTGTCACCTTATGTGTCAGACGTTAATGTCTTTCACTCCCCATTTAAAAGAAGCGACAGTCTGTTTACTGCACAGTGGGCTATTAGGCTACAGCTTCCCAAATACAGCGAATATAAAACACTGTCAGAAATGCTGTGCCGCGCCAGCTTTATTACTTTACTGCTGATATGCGTAACTTTTTAAAATAGACTATGGCTTCTCATACGGAAGCGAAATGATTGCTCTGTTTTTTTCTGAATTGCCGAGGAGATTAGATCAGAGTTATGTGACAATATACCCGTTAATTCTTCTCCATAGGCTACCATAAACTCATTCGTTAATATTTCTAACTCCAGTGGGAGGAGCGGAGAAGTTTTTTTTTTCTTTTTTTGAGAAGTGGAGAAGTGGGAGGATCACGCATTTGTTTCTTCTGTTTCCATGGTGAATCATGTTATCAGCGATCCATTGACGATGGCTTTTATGCACACGCTCCACCCAGAGTGAACACGCTCAGAGTTGATTAACCCAACGCTGATCCACTGTTCTGTAACCGAAAACCCAGAGTTGCTTATCAACCCTGCGCTCTGAGTTAACCAACTCAGAGCGTATGATTAAACCCAGAGTATGTAAAACCAGCTACCTGAAACAGGCCCCAGGTACATAGGCACAGTTAAAAGCTAGACATAAACAAATAAATGGCCTGACAGGGAACTAGTTTTATCACAATAGGTCATGTTATTGTGTGTTTGTTAGGTGGATGTGATAGTGACCACAGCTGGAGGCATCGAGGAGGATCTCATCAAGTGTCTGGGCCACACGTACCTGGGAGACTTCAGTATGCGGGGCAAGGACCTCCGCCAGAGAGGCATCAACAGGTACTACTACCGATATGATGCGCCTCTTCCATAAAGGTGGCTTTTTACATGGGTGGCATTTTGCATGTGGCATATACAGTATCTCACAAAAGTGAGTACACCCCTAACATTTCTTCAAATATTTCATTATATCTTTCCATGCGACAACACTGAATAAATGACACTTTGATACAATGTCAAGTAGTCAGTGTACAGCTTGTATAACAGTGTAAATTTACTGTCCCCTCAAAATAACTCGACACACAGCCATTAATGTCTAAACTGTTGGCAACAAAAGTGAGTACACCCCTAAGAAAAAATTTCCAAATTGGGCCCAAAGTGTCAATATTTTGTTTTGCCAACATTATTTTCTAGCACTGCCTTAACCCTCTTGGGCATGTAGTTCACTAGAGCTTCACAGGTTGCAACTGGAACCCTCTTCTACCCATTCATGACGACATCAAGGAGCTGGTGGATATTAGAGTCCTTGCGCTCCTCCACCTTCTGTTTGAGGATGCCCCAAAGATGCTCAATAGGGTTTAAGACTGGAGACATGCTTGGCCAGTCCATAACCTTTACCCTCAGTTTCTTTAGCAAGCCAGTGGTCGTTCGGAGGGGTGTTTGGGGTCGTTATCATGTTGCAGTACTGCCCTGCGGCCCAGTTTATGAAGGGAGGGGATCATGCTCTGCTTCAGTATGTCACAGTACATGTTAGAATTCAATGAACTGTAGATCCCCAGTGCTGGCAGCACTCATGCAGCCCCAGACCATGACACTCCAACCACCATGCTTGACTCTAGGCAAGACACACTTGTCTTTGTACTCCTCACCTGGTTGCCGCTCCACACTCTTAACACCATCTGAACCAAATAAATGTATTTTGGTCTCATCAGACCACAGGACATGGTTGCAGTAATCCATGTCCTTAGTCTGTTTGTCTTCAGCAAACTTTTTGTGGGGTTTCTTTTGCATCATCTTTAGAATAGGCTTCTTTCTGGGATGACAGCCATGCAGACCAGTATGATGTTCTAATGATGCAGAGTGCGGCGTATGGTCTGAGCACTGACATGTTGACCCCCCACCCCTTCAAGCCCTTCAGCAATGCTGGCAGCACTCATACGTCTATTTTCCAAAGCCAACCTCTGTGTACGACGCTGACCACGTGCACTCAACCTTCGTAAACTGGGCCGCAGGGTGGTATTGCAACATGATAACGACCCCAAACACACCTCCAAGACGACCAGTGGCTTGCTAAAAAAGCTGAGGGTAAAGGTTATGGCCTGGCCAAGCATGTCTCCAGACCAAAACCCTATTGAGCATCTTTGGGGCATCCTCAAACAGAAGGTGGAGGAGCGCAAGGTCTTTAATATCCACCAGCTCTGTGATGCTGTCATAAATGGGTGGAAGAGGGTTCCAGTTGCAACCTGTGAAGCTCTAGTGAACTACATGCCCAAGAGGGTTAAGGCAGTGCTGGAAAATAATGGTGGCCACACAAAATATTTACACTTTGGGCCCAATTTGTACATTTTTTCTAAGGGGTGTACTCACTTTTGTTGCCAGCAGTTTAGACATTAATGGCTGTGTGTCGAGTTATTTTGAGGGGACAGTAAATTTACACTGTTATACAAGCTGTACACTGACTACTTTACATTGTATCAAAGTGTCATTTCTTCAGTGTTGTCCCATGGAAAGATATAAAGAAAAATGTGAAGAAATGTGAGGGGTGTACTCACTTTTGTGAGATACTGTATATATATATATATATATATATATATATATATATACATATACAGTATATATATTTTTTTTGGGTTGTGTATTAAAAATATCACAAATGTTTGCATACATTTTCGATCATCATTAGTAGCAGATGTGCTGTTTTCTCAAAATGACAAGACCGGGGTAAGCTTGCATGCACTCACACGTCCTATCTTATGGATCAGGTTTCCCTAACTTGTTCCTGTTCCTTTGTCCTTGTGGGATGTAGGATAGGGAATCTTTTGGTGCCTAATCTCAACTACTGTAAGTTTGAAGACTGGGTGATGCCCATCCTGGACCAGATGTTGTTGGAGCAAACAACAGAGGTGGGTCTCTACCTTTAGTAGGTATTAATCTAATGTCCTCAGAAAAGCATGTGGCTCTCCTGTTTAAAACATCAGCTGGAGAGGACGCTGGCACTGTCTGTTCGCCGCTTCTCCAAGCAATTTTTGGGCCAAAATCATAAACCACTCCCTCCTGGCCGGCCATATCCCATCTGCGTTAAAAACTGCTGTCATCAGACCAACATTGAAAAAACCTACCCTTGATCCAGAAGTCCTCTCCAACTACAGGCCCATCTCAAATCTCCCATTTCTGTCAAAAGTTCAGGAGAAAACTGTTGCAGCACAACTCCAGGATCACCTCATACACCTGTTTGAAAAATTCCAGTCTGGTTTCCGCCATGGCCACAGTACAGAAACAGCCTTGGTCAGGGTCACAAACGTCCTCCTGAATGGCAGCAGACACCGGCTCCCCATCTCTCCTCATCCTCCTGGACTTAACAGCTGCTTTTGATACGGTTGACTACAATATTCTCCTTCACCGCCTGCAATACACCATTGGACTATCAGGAAACGTGCAAAACTGGTTCACCTTGTACCTCACTGACAGAACTGAGCACGTCGCCCTGGGCAAAGCAAAATCTCACACCAACAACATCACCTGCGGTGTCCCCCAGGGCTCGGTGTTGGGCCCCACCCTTTACTCACTTTACATGCTCCCCCTGGGCAGTGTCATTAGCAGGCATGGGTTATTATACCACTGCTATGCCGATGACACACAGCTCTACATCAGGACAACGCCCACTTCTTCTGCCCCTCTGCCAACATCCACACTGACCACCTGCCTGGAGGAGATAGAGGCGTGGATGAAGCTCAACTTCCTACAACTAAACGGCTCAAACAGAAGCCATCCTTGTTGGCTCCCTGTCTCACTCAGAATTGAGTACAAGGTCTCCCTCCTCACCCACCAGTGCCTTTACGGACATGCCCCCCTTTACCTTCAGGAACTCCTCACCCCCCCGACAACCTCACGTACACTCCGTTCAGGATCCTCCAAACCCGACATACGAAGCTGTGCACCATGGGTGATCGGGCCTTTTCTGCTGCTGCCCCTAGACTATGGAACGCCCTCCCTGACCACCTGAGGGCCCCACAGACTACAGGTCTTTTTAAACGGAGCCTCAAAACGCATCTCTTTAAAAGAGCATTTAGCTAAACCTTTTAATATTTTTTTTTCTCTGAAGCACTTTGAGATTCTTGAATATAAAGTGCATTATAAATAACATTTATTATTATTATTATTATTATTATTATTATTATTATTATTATTATTATTATTATTATTATTATTATTATTATTATTATTATTTATCCACTGAGTTGTGCAGTCAGAAGAACTTTCTCAACTTGACATTTCATAATATTGTCTACATAATGGATTCCTTTTTCAGGGAACCCTTTGGACTCCATCTAAAATGATCCACCGCCTTGGCAAGGAGATCAATAATCCAGATTCTGTCTACTACTGGGCGTATAAGGTGAGCACTGGTGTATATTGGTAATGTATTCCACACACGCACTGGTGTATATTGGTAATGTTTGTTTGCACAGTGTATTTTTGTGTCCATAAATCAGTCAGTGAATGTGCTCATATGTCCTGCTTTAGAATGACATCCCAGTGTTCAGTCCTGCGCTGACTGATGGCTCCCTGGGTGACATGCTCTACTTCCACTCTTTCAAGAAGCCTGGTTTGGTTTTGGACATAGTTGAAGGTAAACCAAATGTAACTGCTCTAGAACAGTATCACAGCAGTTTGTCTCAGCATTACTGTATGTGTCGCTCAAATCATAAACATTACATAAACATAAACATTTTGTTTCAGATATACGTAGGATGAACGGGGCGGCGGTGTTTGCAAAACGGACAGGAATGATCATCCTTGGAGGAGGGGTGGTCAAACACCATATAGCCAATGCCAATCTGATGGTAACTAACCTTATGTGATCTTTTTTACTTCATTTCTTGTACATGACGACACATCCGGTTTTGTAAACAATTCTGAAAAGTTTTGAGAAATTACGTTGGCCACCTGGGCATTTACTCGAAACTGAGCAATTTTGAAGTGCTTTGATTATTATATTATATATTTATGTCATATGACTTCATAATCATATCCAATTCAGTGGGAAATACTGCAGTTTTGACTAGATTTAAGGTTACTCTGCAGATTCAAGATTGAAAATGCAAATAACCTTAGTTTATAAAATAAGATGCATTGTTATAGATTCAACTGAAGTAGCTGCTTTAAATGCTCAAAATGTTTCACTCCTCTACTTTAGCAGTAAAATGCTACTTTATAACACATTATACCACATGTGTACTTTTACTTTTGAAAATGTAAATACATTTTGCACTTAATTTACATTTATAAAGCAGGACTTTTACTTTTAGTGGTGTATATACTATATAGTATACTCTCTGATTATAAAAGGACGTTACATAGTTGAGAATTGTCCTAACTACATAACATAGGGCTTTCCTTTTTTCGATGAAGTCAGCAAAGTAAATGTCCCTAAAACCTAGTACAATAGCAACATGCTAAAATCACTTTACTTTTCTTTGCAGAGGAACGGCGCTGACTACGCTGTGTTTGTGAACACGGGTCAGGAATTTGACGGCTCTGACTCTGGGGCCAGACCTGACGAGGCCGTGTCCTGGGGCAAGATAAGGATAGAGGCCACACCTGTTAAGGTACCCATATTTATCCCTTAGGTATTACCCAACAACCAGACCATTTGTTACAATTATATCCTCTGATACCCTTTCATGGAAACTCATATTGAGATATCTCTTTCTGCTTCAGTCAGTTATTTCATATCTTTTTTTGGCTGCGCCCAGATAATGCCCCTGAACTGTTTTTTTTTCTTCAGGGGCCGTATTCACAAAACATTTTATCTTAGTGCTAAAGGTACGAACACACTACACGCGTTACCCGCGTAAGATTTACGTGCGTAACGCAGCTAAAATGTTGCTTGATCATTTTGTGTCAAAAATGGTTCTACGCGCGTAACGTGCGTAGTCTCCCTCACGTATTGTATTTCCTCTAATTAACCATGGCTGCGATCAGACCCGACACAACAGCGTGCATGTCCGCACAAAAACAACAACAATACGGCCAACAACTGTGCCAAAAGACAAACTGAACAGCACAAATAGCCTAGCATTAAAACAGCATTGCATATTCACGGCAGCTACATAACACAAACAGTTACAGCAGCATTGGTGCACGGCGGCACAATATAAAGCCAAGTAGCCAACATTACCCTACCTGGCTGTGACAGGGGACCGTGGCTGGCATAGATCAACACCGGTGCTTCGCTGTAGGCCTACTTGTTGTGAAAGTCCCCCGGACATAGCCGTCATGTTTGGGTTCATAATATGAGGCGCTAGCCGCCCGCACACAACCGGGTGAGTTAACTAATGCTATACGGCGCTAACTTGTTTTATCGGCTAAAGCACAGCCGCACATATTCACTGAATTAACCAGGAAGTCCATTCTCCTGGTTTACTCTCCCCACGTCTTCTATTCCCGAGCTGCTGTCATACAGCACCGGCTCGGCTGCCTGCAATACATTTTCCTCCTCGGTGTCTCACATCAGCCTCTGTGTACACTGTTCTCCGACCGTGCCAATGTATGTGACGTCGGGTCAAGCCCAACGCTGATTGGCCAACGCAGCTAATCGTCATGCGTAGGAGCGTAAAAAGTTAAATTTTTTGAACTCAGCGCGTAGCTGCGTAGGCGCGTATATACGCAGCTCATACGCGGCTAAAATGTTGCTTTAGCGCGAGTGACGCATCTACGCGCCATGTACGCGCGTAAACCAATGGTTCCTATGGGAAAAATAGCCGATTTTATACGCGTCTGTACGCGTGTAATGCGTGTAGTGTGTTTGCACCTTAAGAGTACCCCTAAGGAGCACTAAAAGTTCTTAGTAAGGAGTAATTTCTTAAAACCTATTCACAAAGCTGATAAGACCAACTTTTACTAAGGAATGGGAGGGACTCCTAAACTAAGACTAGAGGGCGTGGTTGACCCTGTTGCTATGGATGATGTCATGTTCATACCTTCTTTGCGCACAGTGATTGGCTGAGAGGGAATGAGTCCCTAAGAGGGAACTTATGATAGAAACACTGTGGGAGATATCCATATCGTGTCGCTGTATTAAAGTATAGTTTTTATATACAATTAATGACAAGTGACACTGATTTAACATGAAACCAAGATACTGCAGGGTTTGCCACACCTTCGTTCACAATTAGCCTACAATAGCTCCACATAGGCCTATTCATTTTAAATTTGACAATGATTTGAATCGGAGAAAATATCCTCATTGAACAGCTGCACACCATGCACTCTCACTGTATTTCTCTCAACGGCGACTATGCAGCAATAGTCAGACGGGACAAACCAGGAAATTCACAATTTAGAAACAACAGCCGGCGAAATCATAAAGTGCATGTGGAAGGAAAAAGGCGAGACGCGCAACTATACAGTAGCGGACCTGTGGAACGGAGGAGATGCTGTGAAGCACCACATATAGGCCTACTCTACTAACAAATTAAACCCAAACGTGACACCAACAGTAACTTTCAGTGCATCGTAAACCCAAAGCAACTGCAGGAAAAGGAACTTAATAAATATTTTTTTATAAAAATATAATCTAAATGTGTCTATACTTTCTAAATATAGCTTTACTAAGATCATTAAACCCTTACAGCTATTAAAGGTACCTTTTTATAAAGCTCACTAGCATTAAATCCCTCCAAAACACCATCAAATGGTTGTCTGTGATTTATTCTTAGTGACTTAGGAGTCCTCTCGAGGACTCTTAGCTTTTCATAGATTAGTTTTAGCTAGTTTTAGCGCTAAAATGCTTTGTGAATTACACTTATCTTAAAAAGTTAGGAGTCCTAAAATTAGGAGTGAAACGCACCTTATTTTTGAGAGTTACTCCTAAATCAGCACATTAGGACCTACTCTTAGCCTTAAAATGTTTTGTGAATACGGCCCCTGATGTGTAAATCAAACTCTGATGATATTTTAATTGCCACATTTCTTATCCGATCTCATCAAACATTCAGTGACTCTGACACAGTTTTAGGTATATGTTTAAAAAATATGCCTGCCATAACAAGCAGTCATGAAAAAAGTAATACATGTAGGCGTATGATTTAAATTTAAGCACATATGAGTGGAACAAATGTCATTGTGAGAAGCTTAGTTACCAACTTTGTCCTGAAGGTGGCAGTGTCTACACAGTGTTTGACCCAAGAGTGCAGTGTGGCTTCACATTCAGACTGGGGTTGCGTTCCGAATCGCATACTTTCTACTATATAGTATGTAGAAAAAAGATTAAGGATGTCCCGATTCTTGTGGCCAGATTTAGGATGGTTAGAAGTACCCGGATGTCCTACTTCATGCGGCCAAGATTGTTAGTGTTGAAAAGTGCATCCTATTTGGGCGATTCTGACCCACAATCCAGTGCGCACGTGAAGTGACGTAACATCGACGAAGCCTCCATATGAAAACAAACAGGGATGCGACGGATATAAAGGCAAGATCAAGGCGCAATGTTATGATGAAATAAGAGAGAAAAGTATGTCCCAATAGTATGCCTACTGCATCCTAACTAGATTCTTTTTATCGTCGGATGTAGTATGTAGAATAGAAAAAAGAAAGAGTATGCGATTCGAAACGCAACCTGGGACTCATTTTGGTGGAGTGTGACATGTATGACAGTGATGTGCCGCCTTGTTCTCTATTTTCAGGTGTACGCTGATGCCACTTTAGTCTTCCCTCTGATTGTGGCAGAGACCTTTGCTCGCCATTTGGAAAAACAGACTGCAGAGACGAAAAAGGATCAGGAGGTTTCCTCTTAAATAGTTAGAAACATCCTCCCAGCTGTAACTTATTGCAAGTGATTAAGGGTGCAACTCAAACACTTTACTATATGGGAGTCTGTGGTGAGGATTGCATGTCTTAATGCTTTCCAAAACAATATATATTTGTTAAAACAAGTATTTTTTTTCCGGTGTCATAGATCGGTAGCATGCTCATTGCATGTACCAAAGAGACTGTTGAATGCATCAGGTTTGAGCTGGGTGAGTGCGTGAGAAAGAAAATAAATGCATACTCACAAGGCATTGTTATCTATATCAATTCAGTTAGTCGCTTGAATTTTTACCTTATAACTTCTCAGTTATATATTTTTTTTAAACCTTACCTTACTTTTATAGTATTAAGGATGTGCCTGTATATTCAAATCATAACTAAATCATTTCCTGTTTTAAATGGGTGTTTTAGGGGACTATAAAAATAGTGTAATTTGTGTAGCCGGTCTGTAAGTAAGAGCCCACAAGGCGTACATCATGTGACACTTCATCTCACATGACTCCATTTGAGATGTTTGTGGTTTAAAAGAATGTAAAAATGTTTTTCATTACATAAAACACAAGATATTATGAAATAAAGCTTGAATCTCCTCGGTTGCATTTGAAATATATCTATGAAACAACAAAGTAGCTGACGACACTGTTAGCTGCCTTATTAAAAGTGCTCCGCAAAAACAGTGGACTCAAACAAACTATTGCCAGTGTTTTGGAGTATTTCTCATTCAAGTTCATGTTTTATGATATTAGAAAAACTTGTCAATATGATGTTGTCCAGCATAACACCACCACGAAGCACCACCACCAAAACACAATTTTTACTAACACTTTTATGACAGTGTCAACAAAAGCTGAACATTATGGGCATCATAAAAGCAAACTTTATGGCAGAACATTTGTATTGAATTGCATCAGACTGTACAGAGGCCCCTTGAGTGTAATTATTTCATAAACCTTACAGTTTACAATCTGTTTTCTTTTGTAATTAGGAGACTCAAACATCCTTCTGTAAACTCTGATATGGCTCTTCTTAATAATAGAAAAGCAGAATTCAAAAGTTGTCATGGATAAGCTTTACATTGGCGACTTGCTAGTGAGATCCCCTACTACTCTCTGAAGGGCTCATGACAGCATCATAACCTAACCTACGCATGCGTGCTCAGCTCCTTCCAGCTCTGCTGTGTACACAATCAACAACATAATGTAGTTACAAAGAGAAAGACATTTCCTTTGGCTAATCACTGAACCCATATCCATATACACATGGTCACTGTTACATGCACAATAGATTTGCAGACTTTGCAGTGGAAATGTTATTTTTCTTTTGTATATAGTATATTCACTGAAGCTTTATTTTTTCCCCTACATTTAAGTTTACAGTGTCAGAGTCTCCCTTCTTTTAAAAAGTAGGAATTGTGACCTTTTCTTTTTTGGAAACAAATGGAGAAATGGAACTGGGATAAGGTCAACTTTCCCGAAACCTCAGCTCCATGTGTGACACACACACACGCGAGTTGGGCGTTCCTGTCTTTGTACAAACTGCTTTTCCATTCAGCCCTTCGATCATTTCCTATTGGCGGTGGCACTCTGTGAGCATGTTTACCCAGGGCTCAACAGTTTTTTTTTTAAGGCAGTGGTCTATACATTTTCAGCCCTATAGAAACGTATGTTTGTTCTGTGCTCCATTGAAAGTTTACAGGGATAGTGAGAGGGATGAAAGGAGGGAGATTGTGTGTGTGTGTGTGTGTGTGTGTGTGTGTGTGTGTGTGTGTGTGTGTGTGTGTGTGTGTGTGTGTGTGTGTGTGTGTGTGTGTGTGTGTGTGTGTGTGTGTGTGTGTGTGTGTGTGTGTGTGTGTGTGTGTGTGTGTGTGTGTGTGTGTGTGTTGAGCTGTAGTCACACTATGATAATATTGTGTGTGGCGTCTGCACAGAGCAGACAGTGTTTTCCCCCTCCTCTCATGAGGAACAATCAGTACACTGTGTGATGTGCTGGGCCGCAGCAGTCATAATGGCAATTATGTCTTCTGTGGGACAGATTTTTTTGTATATGGTGAGAACCAGGGAGCCAGACGGGGAGGGAGAAGGAGGAAAAAGCGAGTGAGCGGGAGAGCTGACCTGCTGCACAGCTGCAGGGTGGGGTGGATCTGTGAGGAGGAGAGGAAACAGAAAAAAAGGAATACGCACACAAGATAAATTTATGTAGCCTACATTTGCATATTTATATGAAAACCCTTCTTTATTCTGCTCACTTTTATTGTTTCCGGTTCACTTTTTTTCCTCATAATGTCCAGCAGCCACCATAGCCCAGACAAACAGAATAGAAGCACTGATAAAACTGTTGATAGGCTATATTTGTCTTGAGTTATTATTAACTCATGCCCACAGCTTTGCCCTGGCTTTTACCTCTCAGGCTGCACACAATCTGCTCTACCTTGTTGTAGAAGGGCTGTGTCCGAAAAAACTCCCTGTTTACTATGGTGCATGGTGTGCTACATTTACTGTAATGCATAAGTGTGTAGACCTAAATGTTACCACTCATTATTGATGTCCACAATGGAACAATAAAAAATTGTGTCCATGTCCTGCTAATTTCTTTCTACTGATAATCCCTCAATTAATAGATGTGATAAAATAATTAGGCTAGATGTCAGTGATGATGAAGTCAGTGGTTTACCTGCTCACTATCGATTAATATATTGTGTGTGGATTGTGGAGTGTAGCCTATTTTGAATGCCAAAACGAGGGGTTTAATGTATAGGCTATATAGGCCTAAATTAATTAACAATAATAAAAGCCTTCCTAGGCTAATAGGACCTAGCCAAGTTTGATTTGTATTTAATGGCACTTAGAACTTTAAAATATAGAAATCAAATCACATTAACATAGGCTACTGTAGGCCTAGGCCTAAATAGGCTAATTAAAACAGGGAAGAATGACAAGGGAATGAAATGGAAATAAAAAAACTTTAAAAAGGAAGCTATTTGGCAGAAAACTAGCCTATAGCTTTTATTAATATTATTTTTTACTAGAAGTGGTGTAAAAGAAAACCTATGCCTTTTGTGTACCGAGTAGCCTGCTCTGTCCTGTGTTGCATCGTCCTGCCATCTTATCTCCACCTCTGTTTACCTGTTACGTTGCCATAGGAACCCGCACCTCGCGAGCTTATTGGCCAACCCCGAAGACTTGTGGCGGCAGGTGAGGGAGTGCTGCAGGTGCGTGGGCGTGGAGCAGAGTGTAGACAGGGAGATTAAAAAGAAAAGGTGAGATAAAAAAAGAGATAACAATAGAGCCATAAATGTAGCTATTGAAGGCGGGTAAATACGTTGAAAAATGGCGAGGGGAAGTAAAGGACGAGCGGACATGCGAGCGGACAGGGAAGGTGTGCTTTGACTTTTACCATGGACCTACTAAACGCTTTTACCTCACGCTTTATTTCTCAGAAGCGGAAGTCGTCAGCAAATAAACCGCCCTTCGTGGGTTTCTGGCTCTGGTTTCTGACCGTTTCTGACGCAGTCGGGTGACGGCCATGTGTCACTGTTCCTATAGTAACCTCAGCAAACATCCACATGGCTGTCCATGGGCTGTACGCTGTCGTGTCACTATTTAGTAGCCTATTTCACCTTCATGTTTTTGTTTATTTAGGCTACATTTTTTACAAAATGTTAAAAGTGGACATAATCGAAATCGATGGACAACCAAGAGAGAGAGAGATTTCACCTTAATGTTAAACCCCCATTATCCTTTTCTTAAGTTTTAGTTTTGTTTTTATCTTAGTCAACACTTTCCAATTATAGGCTAGATTCATGTCTCAGACAATGTCTGTAGCCCTTATAACCTATAGCCTATAAAAACAAAAACAGAACATGTTCACATCATCTGTGAATAAGTTGAACATGTTTATTTATTATTTAGGCTACTTTTATTTATAAATTGATTGATATAGCATATATTTCATACAGTGACTTATCACTTATGTAGGCTATGTCTATTTTTAATAGTGAAACAATATTATTTACAACCCATGATTAAGGCTTTAGGCTAGTAATCATTTCATTGTTAGGCTAAAGATGTTCAGGACTGTAATTTTCTGATGTAGCTTTATGTTAAATAGGCTAGACAAAATGAGAAGTCAGGCTTAGCCTATAGCTAAATTGATGTAGCCTACAGAATGCATGTGTGGTAAAGTCAGTTTAAAAGGTGCTAAAAAACAAACCAAAAAGTACCATAATTTACACTTAAATGTATTTGCATTGCAGTTAAAAGATAAAATAGGCCCTACATATTTCTTATAGGTTCTCTTTAATGGAAACAAGTGTTCAGTGCTGTGTTATCCTTTTCAGTATGTGTAGTTTCCTGAAAATCAAACATTAGATGAGTTGCCAACGACAAACACTTCTGCACACTCATAGCTCTGATGCATTCATTTCAACTTGAAATTATTGTGTGAAAAAAGAAATGTACAATATCAAAAAATTAAGCAGGACATAAAAAGCAAAATTTTAAATTGATTTCTATAAAATATTTTATTGAGCTGAAGCATAGTTTCTGTAGAGATATTAGATACTGCAGAAATGTTTCGGTATCCCTGGATATACGTAACTGCTAGTCAAGTGAAATCGTTCATCAACCTCTTAAAAAGACTTTAAGCTAAAGGGCCAAAAACTAATGTTGCATGACTGCACTGTGACCTAAACCAACACATAATGAAAATGGATTTTCACCATCTAAGATTAGTCGGGAATAGACCAGAGAGTATGAGGGTATGCAGATTTTGATTCAAGCCAAAGACAAAACACAGCGTAATACATTGATAAGCACAAGCTGACAGGAGGAACTGTCCGTCGGTCAAATCTCTGTACTGACCTTAACCGAAAAGTAAAAGTTTGAAATAATTTTTCATTCGGATATATCGTTCATGATGTGAGATGTATGCTCAAATCCAATACATTGTTGAAGAAAAAGGAGGAAAGAAAACACACAGGACACCAATGACTTATCGTTGACATTTTGTAAGGTGGTAAAACAACACACAGCATCAATTACTATAATTTTTATTTATTATACATTTTGGCCTGAAAAGCAAAGACACACTTGAAGAAACTGTTGATCTTTAATTTGTTTTATTTTCAAACATGGTACCAGCAAAAGACAATTCAAATATTTTTTGTATACATAACATACAAGCTCATTTTGATGCATTTGAAAATATAATCATCTATTTTTTTTTTACATTAAAACAGCTGATAGAGTGTGGATGAAATCTGTTGTTTTAAATTATATGTACATGTTTTAAATGATATGTAAATGCAAGACACCAGACGTAAAAACCCAAAGTGAAGCCTTTCGTTACAGAATATGTACAGCAATAAAGGCTGCAGCTAGGAATTCACTGTTCAACTCAAATTACAAAAGTCAAAATATATTTTTTTAAACATACACACATCCAGACTTCAAGACGACATTACAGGCTAAAGTCATTATAATGCTATAAACCTGAGCTGTGTGTGTGTGTGTGTGTGTGTGTGTGTGTGTGCGCGCGCGCGCGCGCGCGCGTGTGTGTGTGTGTGTGTGTGTGTGTGTGTGTGTGTGTGTGTGTGTGTGTGTGTGTGTGTGTGTGTGTGTGGAGATGAGGCCAGACCCCTGTTCCTGCTGAACTGAGCCAGCCAACGTCACACACTGATTATCAGCACAGCAGGCACAGGAGACCGACCCAACGGGATGAGGAGCCAGACAGAGGTGATCACACACACACACACACACACACACACACACACACATATATACACACACACACACACACACACACACACACACACACAGGTATAGGGAAAGTCAGACAACACACACACGGGACATACAAAACAGACACTGATGCTCATACAGAAATCAGGTGGAAAAGCTATAAAAGGGACTATATGAATGCAAACACAAAGCCTACCCCTTATACAAATGACACAGGGTGACACATGGCTGCTCGCCCTGCAGGAAACAGGAGCAGCCTTTCGACATTAATGAGGCGGCTGACATTTAGCAGACACTGGTGCACTGCAGCCCGCACAGATTCACCTCAACGCAACAGATTACCAGTTATTAGCAGAAGCTCACAGCAACAAAACCAACCTCCCATTCGGACACTTGTTGGCCACAGCGCAACACCAAAAACAATTTCACAACACCTAAACTGAGTCATCCGTGGAAAACATCACACACACACACACACACACACACCCCCTTCAAGACATGTTGTTGAGGTTACAAGGTGTGACTAGAGGGACGAACTCGCAGGCCATCTGTAACGCTAAATCTACCAGGCCCACAAAAAAGATTCTAAAAATCAATCTGGTTAATTGATACATTCACATCTTTATTGGCAACATCAGACAAAATGCTTTTTCGACACACAAATGCCACATGTCAATGGGCAGGGAGCTACACTATAGGCATGTTTCAGTCCACATTTTGATGGAATGTGAACCAAATTCACAGAAAGTCTTCATAAGAAAATGCAAATTCTTGCTTGTTTTTCAAGATTTAAAAGAAAAGGTTGAATTCTCCTCACGGACATTGAAGATGATCTATAAAAACAGGTGCATGGCAAAAACTGTATTTTGGGAGGATATAGAATTGCTCTATAGTTCAGACATAGTGAGCGGTTATTGTTTGCAGTCAATGCCGTGGTGTTGGCCTGCAGTCCGGTTGTGGATGTGAGGAGCGTGGGTTGTGATGCAGTGCAGCGGCCCCTCCCTGACCTTTACTCCCCCCCCTGCAGGCTGCAGCCCTGTGGCGGCAGAACTTAACCACTGTGAACATGGCAGAACACTCACTGTTCACATGTGGGTTAAGTCCTGCTGCCGCACAGCCCGGTTGCACAGGCACCTATCTACACAGAGCAAGATGGGTGTGTTCGTTTGCCGACTAATATGCAAACGAGAAACACAGGGTATGAGCATGTGCGAGTTCGCAAATTAGTCTGTGTGTGTGTGTGTGTGTGTGTGTGTGTGTGAGACTTTGCGAGAGGCCGCTTTTCTTCGTGTCAGCCATTGGAAATCCCTGGCAATGTGATTCAGTCCTGTAGTCTCAAAAATCACTCTACCAGGAATTCCCCTGGCCAACAGACACGACTAGACAGTTTGTGGTGAGAGGGAGACTTCAAAGCACGCAAAAAGAAACAAATAATAAATACAGCAGTTTCCACCTCTTCCCTCTTTGACAACCTGGATTACTTAGTGTTGACATCTTGTTGATGGGCGGAATTACCACTATGATCCTACTGTGTCTGTGCCTGTGTGTGGATTAGCACAGTGGTCCCATGTGCTACGTGTCTATGTGCTTCGCAAGTCCTAGTCACTGAGGGCTTTCTCAGCCCTGTGCGTGCATGGTCCTCGTCAACTCCCAGACTTCCCGTGGCCTCTTATAAAAATAGCTTTTCAATGACAGAATGGAGAAATAAGGTTAGAAGGAAGTGGCTGGTCGAGTGGCACTCCCTTCAAAAGACGTTTGCCCCGCTCTGTTCTACTCCTGCCCCCCCCCCCCCTTTTTATCTGTGCACTGGACCTTGTTTCCTCTGCCGCTAAGCCACTCAAGCTAAATCTCTCCCAGACATTGTCAGGAATTTTCATGTTGTGTGAAGAAACTGTAATTGTATGTTTTTTTCCCCCTCCTTATAACTGCCTGTCAAATGATATCTAATAACATCCTACACTTGCTGAAAGGTACAGGCACACACACTCATTGCCCCCGGAGCAAACAACAACCTATTGCAGCGAATACCTTTTTTGTTGAACTTTACTTGTCTGGACAGGACACATTTCAATAATGAATGCCAATCTAAGCTCCAGATCCACATTGAATGCCATTTTGTCGTCCTCTTCAAGTCAAGTGTACAGTATGTACAAAGCATGAGTCAGTGGGGTGCTGCTTTTGGGGAACTCCAGGCTCTAAATAAGTTTTCGACGGCTGTCTGTTGGAGAGCGGTGCCAGGGACACAGTGAACTCACTGGGGCAGTATCATTGTTGTCACAAATCTTCATGCTGCCCGGTCTGAGAGCGTGGAAAGAGCTTCCCGAAATAGCCCAAAAACCTACTTCGTAATATTTAAGAAAGTGAAGCATTTGCAGTAATTTGCACTTAATGAAGCGACTGAACTGAGTTGAAACCTAGCTCAGAATTAAAAAAAGAAAGAAGAAAATCGCCTCATTTGAGTAGCTCTCTGATTTCCTTTAGTCCAATGTTCTTTCTCTCAGCCTGTGGTCCAATCAACCAATAACACCACATTATAACCACTCAGAACACACTGTGATTGTGGTGCTACTGTGGAGCAATCAGGAAAATGCTCTTTCTCTGCCTTGATTCTCTCTCTTTATAATTTGCAAAAGTCTCTATGTATTATTATTATCGTTTGTAAGTTTTTTCCCCCCACAAATGTAGTACATTGATATCATGTAATGTCTACATGAAATTGAATGTTTTTTTGCTTGATTTTAGATGTAGTGTAAGCGTCTTCTCTGTCTAGAAAGAAGGCTGTGAAAGGTCCCAGCATCCATCAAGGACGGGCGCACTAACTCCTCTTTTAACTCCTCTTCCATCAACCCTAAAACCCTCTATCCCGCCCTCCTTTCATCTGGCAGTGGCTCGTCTCCTGCGCTCTTTTCTTCTGCCCTTTCAATCTTTTCCATCAGGTTTCTCTCTCTCTTCCCCTCCACATTCCCCCTCTCCGTCGAACCCGCAGCCGTTAATGTGTATGAGCTCATTCCTTCCCTCCCCCTGTAATGACGGCATTCTGGTTGACGCACGCTGTCCAACACCTAACCTCAAATGCTCGCAGTGTGGATCTCAATATGTCTGACTTTTGCATTTGGACCTCTTGTTATTTTGTGTCCTTTTTTGAGCCAGGCTATCCCGTTGCTGTGTGCTCTAAACAAATTGGATTTTTATTGTGGTCAGGAATAATCATAAGTTTTATGCCATGTGGGCAGCTCATAAATGTGCCAATGTGTTGTGTCTCCTGATGGGAGGTGTAGAATAGGAAAATTAGTATCACTGAGTGACGATCTCCCGCAGATGTAACCTAGTACAGTCAAAGTCTTTGTTTTTTTTAGAAAGTGTCTTCGGGGCCAAGGGCCTGGTGTGTGGGTGCTTTGATGGTTTTAGGTTGGACATTTTACGCTCTGAGTGTGTGTTCCACTCAGTTTATATTAGTGCACACGACGTACGGAGGCGCAAGTGTGGACGTGGACACTGTCTGTTTTCTCAAACCGTCTCCCCTTCGTCAGCCAGAGTTCAGAATTGACATTGCCGTTTACACAAGGGCACACAGTTAAGTGGAAAAGCCTCTGTTGAGACAGCTGGATCTCAAGCCCTTGTTGTTCTAACACATATCTCCTCTCTCCATATGCCTCCATTAAACTCACACATGCTAAGGGGCCCGAGACGCATTCTTCCTCTGTGCACATTATATGCTCGCTATCAATAAACAAACACAGTTATGTCAGCAGGCTGCCGGGAAAACATGGCATGTATGTTAGCTGGGTTCTCACCCTGTCTCTTAAACCAGAAATAGTACAAATACATATGAACCTGACATCATTCACACCTCCAGGCTGTGAACCGCATCACAGAGCAAACACTGAGCTGGGCAACTCAGGACCTGCTGTACGCTGGTGCCCTTAGTAATTATCAAACTGGAGCGCATTTTATTACATTTAATATATATATTTTTTTTGTATCTTTCCATTGCATCAGAGAATTTTACAGAAAGCAGTTTGCTTCCAATCCCATGTTCATGTGAAACCGATACATCTTAAAGTCTAATGGTTCGAGACATTGTGTCAACACTGGAGCCCAAGGGTTACAATAACATCTGAATTCCCTTCTTAAAGTGCAAATATGCCACGTTTGCTTTTCATAATTGCAGCTGTATCCATGACACCTCTGGAACACACTCGCCCTGATAAGTGCAGAGTGCGGCTGAAAGCGTGGAAAAGTAACCGTATTAACTAGATGACCTCAGTCCAGAAGAGGTGAGGAGACGTCTGACACAGCAGCAACCGTGGCAGCGTTCCCTCTGCAACGTCTGCAAGACAATGTTTTTTTCCGTCTCCAATCTGAGCAATTCTTAACCCCACAGTGGAGGAGCAGAACGACCACACTTTTAAAAGGCCTAGCCCTAAAAAATCTGCTGGATGGATTCCAAATCCAGTTTTCTAACCCAGACCATATGATCTGCAAAATGTGTCTACAAACTGTGAGAATGCTGAACACTTTGAACCCACACACCTTACGCAGCACCACACCTCGGCTCTCCCGCTACCAGACTTGTGGTGTGCATGTTGGGTATGCGCGCGCATGCGAGTACGATTGTATTTGTTTCATGTTTCGTGTGAGGGTGTAATTATTGCTGAGCCCGTGACATTCACTGACATTCAAACAAGGACTCTCACTCTACTATGGGCCTCCTCCTCCTATTTTCTTTTCTCCTTCGTGAAATCAAAGGGGAACGTTCATTGGCTGGCCTGGAATCAATGGAACGCACCACATGTGGGACATTAGTCGGAGAATAAAAAAAGTATTTCCAGCTCCAGATTCAGAAAAAAAGAAGCTCAAAGTCTCTTTGGGCTGTAAAGCTTTACCCTCAGCAGTGAAGAGCCCAGCCCAAGCCCCGTGGTCCGCTCCTTGTAGCCCAATGCGTGTAACCCTATCCGCAGCCCGAGTCTTTGCCAAACACCCTCACCACCACAACCAGCCCTGTACTTAGTGTACAGCCGCCCTGCTGCCTCCCAACCACATAAGCACAAATGGATGCAGAAACACACACACACACACACACACACACACACACACACACACACACACACACACACACACACACACACACACACACACACACACACACACACACACACACACACACACACACACACACACACACACACACACACACTTTTTTATTCCACTACGCCATGGTTTCCTGAGCCCTGGCCCATTCCTACAGATTGCTGCCGGGCACACCCACCCACTCAAAGCCACCCCAACAAAGCCAAGGCCTGACTTCTGGATCCCCCACCTGCTCTCCTCCCTCTTTATTCCCTCCTTTCGTTCATCTATTCCTCCATCCGTTCGGCATTCCCCGGTTTGGTTTCCCGATCTAATGACTCCTCTCTGTGAAAGGCAGAATAAAACTCTCTCTTCTCTCTCTCTCTTCTCTTTCCAATGTCTTTTTGACATAGGAGGTTATCTCAAGTCAAAGTCATTCTCATAGAAACCCAAGCAACAGATCCCCCCCTCCCTTTGTTGGGCTAAATTAACTCAATTCTTTTCTTGTCTTGTATCTGTGCTTCGAAGCGTCACGTTAACCCTCGGTCAGCTCCAGTATCGCTCCTTTCCGACTGCCCAATTTGGCCTATACCAACACTCCCAGAGGGGGGGGGGGACCAGACAGGATGGCGGACAGGAAGAGGGAGACAGCCGGCCGTGAACTATACTGCAGCCTAAGAAACTGGGCTAGCTACAGTAGCTGCTGGATTCCCTTTCCTTTCATGGAGGTTTTGGGAGCTCGCAGTCTTTACAGGGCCTCTGAACAATGAGAGGAATGTTTGAGCGTCTCTGGCCTTCGCTTCACCACCAAGCATTACGTAGTCTCTCTCTCCTCGGCTACTTTTCACAACTTTTTTTTATGACCTCTGTTCACCGCTTTGTACTACCAGCAACACACAAGACGGATGGACGTGTAGACGGACGGATGAAACACATGGGCGGCTGCATGATGACATACATACTGTGAGCAGACGCTTGCAAAGCATTGGCAGACTAGCAGGTAGAGGCCAACCATATATGCTCTATATCAGTTGGTATCACAGACAGACAGACAGACAGACAGACAGACAGACAGACAGACAGTAATCAAGCCTTTCTCATTCAAAGGAACTATTTACGTCTGACCTTTGTAATGGAGCCTGTCCACCTGTGGCAGACCTCATTTCAGAGCAATATTTCGGAGTCAATATTAAAGTATTACAGGCAACACTTTATATGCCGCTCCGTGTGATTCTCTGTCCTGATCAACAGGTTGCAGGAATGGGGCTGTGAAGTGCCTCTCTGTGGGTTCAAGACAAAAAAAAAAGAAAAAAAGTAAAGTCAAATAAGAAGAGTACAGATTCGCCGGGGTCATAAAGTCATAAAACAGTAAAAGTAAGACGCAGACGCGATGCTGCACTTACCTCAGACAACAAGTTTTACTCCTTATCCCTTGGTCTCAGTGTTTCCCTTTTACTCATGCTCTCCAGTGTCACACACTCTGACTTGAGTTGAACTTCACGGTTGTTGTCCCCCCTTCTCTCTCCCCCTCTCCCTTTCCACTCTCTGTCTCTCTGTCTCTCTCGTTCTTTCTCTCCCGTGGGTGTGTTTCTCCTCGGTTGTTGCAGACGACAGTGAGTGTGTGTCTGGAAGCCAGACAGGGTGAGAGTACAGGAGTGGGCGTGTGCAGGGGATTCCTTAATGACGATGTCAGGGGAGAGGGGCCCTCCCCCTTCCACGCCTCTCTCCCTCCTCCCCTCCTCCCCTCTTCCTCTTCCTCTCCTCCTCTCCTCCCTGTGCACTGCCCAGCCTCTCTGCTAGAACACAGGAAAGGGGGCAGGGAGATAATTGGCCGCACAGCTGCTAATAAATGAGCAGGGCCCGCTGGAGTCAATGGCGGCCAGGAAGAGTATACTGAGCTAAATGTGCAGCGACACGATGAGATAGTTTGTCACACTTTGCTTCTGTGTGTTGAAGTAGATGATTTTTTATTTTTTTTTACTGAAATCCTCTCTCCCAGCAGATGTTGATAATTTATCTCTTTGTTGAATCACATTGATCCTTAACATGCAGTTAACCAGTAAACCCCTTGTAAAGGCAGTTGTTTCGATGGCAGAACCATCGACAAAACATGTTTTACATTCAATTCAATTCGATTGGCATGAATGTAATAAGAACCATACTGACAAAGCATCATTTAATAATAATACATACAAATTCAATAACAATAGTAATAATCAAAATTAAAGTAATACATATATACAAATGGTAATCAAATAAATATGAGACAAAGTCATTCAAATAATATCATACAAAAAAACGTGTAAGTATGTTCAAGGCCTAATGTGCGTGTGTGTGTGTGTGTTTAGCTTTTATTTTTAGCTTTCATAGTTGCAAACTTGCTTTTAATGAAGCCTTGAATGCCAGGTCAGAAACATGAATAGAAAGTGGCTACAATAAGCAGCTTGTGATTTAATGCCTCAAACATCAGTGCTTTAGTACCGGTTATACCAAAGTTGGCGGGAAGTCTTGTCTCTTGTTTTTCTTGTGAAACATCAAGCTGCTTTTTTTTTAAATGCTGAGAGAGCCACTTTAACTGGGGCAGGAGTGCAGGGTTACAGTAATCTTAGTGAAAACGAGACAATAGCATGGCTGATTCCTCTAGACCACTTAAACCGCTGGTCAACATGGAAATCATTGTCACAGTGAAAGAGATCTGAGAACAGATGTGCTCATAAAAGTGTACATTTGAGTGTACTGCACAAACATTAATGTCCCTGTCCTCCCTGTATTATCTGCTGATAAATAATAATATCAGTGATGAATAATGATTCCCAGTAGGAAAGGGGGTTTGACGACTTGTCATGGGAAAATACAGCAGAAATGTATTTGCACGGTCTCTGCCACTTCAGATCTGGATTGGGCAGTTTTATTTGTGTCTAGGTTTGGTTTGATCTGCACCTGCCAAGCATAGGATCCCCCCTCCCCCCTTACACACACACACACACACACACACACACACGTGCACACACACACACACACACACACACACACACACACACACACACACACACACACACACACACACACACACACACACACACACACACACACACACAACACAAAGACTGTAACACAAGCTATTACAGGCTATTACAATCTTTATGACTTCCCCTTCTTCCCCTGAAGCCTTTGGGTGTGTGTTTGTGTGTCTGTTTTCAGCGTTGTGTCCCGCACAGACAACCTCGCCCTGTGAGAGAGCGGACGTCACACATTCCACACACGCACACACACACACAGGCATACACACTTGCGCGTCTCTTAGCAACACATACACTCAAACTTAGTGAAATGACTGTGCCAGTAAGACACGTGACGGTGACATGCCGCTTATCTTCAGACGGCATACTGTTTTGTTTATGCACATCAGTTTCTATGTTGTTTTGGCAGGGGAATTTGCACAACAACGCTTCAGTCCAATGAAGTGTAAAGAAGACCTTAACTTTTTGATTGTTATTTATAAACAATAACTTATAATGTCTGTCAACTTATGACAAATTGCACTTCATAAGTTGACCCTTACATTTCTCATGGCTTCTCTCTTTTATATTAAATTAGTATTCCTTAAAAAAAATCTTATGTGTTATACTGCATGAATGTCTGGCTGAATAGTCTCAAGAGTTAACTGGATTGTCTATGTGTTACTCGTCTGTGGTAAAACGAACAAAAAAAACTTTGCATACCGTGCCCACTCCCCTCTCATTTTGCCTCACAAAGATGAAAAAGAGCATAGCAGCACGCAACACGAGTAGAAATAACTGAGATGCTCTCGGAATGCCACTCATCACACGAAAGCAACTTTCGGTTTCGACCAATAGCAGTTCTCTCTGCAACTTGGTATGAAAATGAAAAAAAGGAGGCTAAATCTCGCAACTTTAACCACCCAAGTCACTGGGAGAAAACTCTGGTGCGCAATGTTCTGCAATCTTTCCTGCTGGCAGCGAAGGCCTCGGTATTTGGAGGGGAAAAAAGGTGCAGAAAGACAGTTGTGTGCTTCTTCTTGCCCTGAGGCCATACTCTGCTCTTTATGGTTCTGTAAAACATTATCAGTTCTATGGAAAGTGTAGCGATATGTTAGCACGGTTGTAAAAGATACTGGTTTCAAACGGATGAGTCTGCCGACAGGTGTACCCATAGTATAGTGTGTATGTGTTTGCATTTTGTGTGAATATAAAGTTTTGTGTACAGTAGGCGTGTGCATGTCTGTATTTAGGACGCCATTTATTGCAGCATTGACCTCTAAGCTCACTGTAAACTTATGGAGAGAATATATGGAGTTGTCGACTCTCCAGTTAATAGTTCATTGAGATACAGTATAAGCTCCATAGTATGCTCTGCTCTCTTGTTTTACCACAGAGGTCAGAGTGCAGACCTATATATATTTATATGTGCGTTTAGATCTGTACACGTGCAAACAGATTTCAACACGTTTTTCCGTGTGATGTTGTACATGTTTTTTTTGTGTGCATGTATTTTAGTGCATATGGTTGTCTGTAATATGTGTGTGCTGTAAGTATGCATGTGTGTGTGTGTGTAAATGAGTAGATTTTCTTTGGTGCGTCAACAGGTCACACGGGACTTTTGGCTGAGTGACCACCTGAGACAGTGAGTCAGACGACAGTAGAGACTCTAATCAAAGGATCAGAATCTAAAAAAAATAAAAAATTAATTTCCATTCGGTTGTCATGGTGACTCAGTTACAGTTATCCAACAAGCAGTGGAAAAATGGTTTAGGGGAAAAAGAGAGAAAGAAACGCAGTGGAACAAGAGAGAGAGAGACATAGAGGGAGAGAGAGAGAGAGAAGCTACTCTTGGTGCCAGCTGATCTGTGAGGTGTCAGCATTCCCCTGATTTAACCGTACACGTTGGCTGAGATGTTTCACAGCAGCGTTTTCTGTAGGACTTGCATTTTCACAGCCAGCCCTCAAAACACAATCCAGTGCACCTCCACCACATGCAGATATTCACTCCACATCCAAATATTAACCTGTCTTCTGAAACTACCTATCAAAAGAATACTGAGCAAAGTCTACAGGCTTTCGGCTCTTTTGAGAAAAAAAAGAGCTTTCTTTCTTTTAATTTATTTTCCGCACAAATTCTTTGGAACTTAACATTTTATTTTTAATATTATTTTATTTTTCTATTGCAGGATGCCTTAGACAGGTGTACATATAAATAAAGTGCTGACGTCACCTCCGGGCTATCGTCTGTGCCACTCGGTTCCACTAGCTTTGCAAGCTCTCATTCAACGTGTATTTCATTGGCCTTTCTGAAAATAATAAAGCAGCCTTATTTTCCGTATTGTAAGACACAGCTGCATCCACGACCACACTTGCTATTAGAAGTTTGAACTACTGTAAGTTTAACACAGTTGAGCGAAGATTTATTCGTAAGCATACAAAACAACTAAGCTGCAATGCCGCAGTGTTTAATACAGGCAGCTAAAAACAAATAGGCCTAAATAACAGTAGGATCAGACTTAAAAAAAAATGTAATTAAGAATTATCATCTCTACACTTTTCAACACTTCAAAATACTCAATAGGTGATTTTCCACATACAATATAATAGTTATTTTATATATGTAGGCCGATAGTTTACTGTAAGGGTTGGGGATTTGGTCAGTTCCTATTTAACTCCTGCACTGTGTATATATAGTTGCTAAGTATCCTCATTAGTGGTATATTGGCCCTGGTAGCAGTACTTTGTAGGTTGAGGCTGTGTGAAGGTAGGACCGATTTAGCAGCCGCACCATGTCTGCTAGAATCAGCCTGTCGACTCGTCATCCCTCTCCTCCTCAACTCCACCCTACTTTAGGAAGACCTGCCCCCCCCCCCCCCCCCCTTATTCGTGGCCTCCTTTCCCCATCCGCCCACTGACCCAGTCCCTACATTTGAGGTCATAACGGTTGGACACCTCATCCAATGCTGGACCATGCCAGTGGAAAGCAGTCCAGAACTCGCTCATAAAGTCCACCAAGCTGAAACCGGCCAGCAAGGAGGCTCCGAGTGGATCCACTTGACTTTGTGTGTCCTTATTTTCTCTTTCCTACGCTCTCTCTCTCTTTCCCTCCCTCTCTCCTACTTCACTGGTATTTATATGTTGGCAGTTGCCGTGGAGACAAGACACACAAACACTGTGGCGGTAGACAGGAAGTGCTGCGGAACCACAATGGCGTCACTGCGGCTCTGCACTCGCTCCCTCCCTCCCTCTCTCTCCCTCCTTCTCCCTCTCTCTCTCTCTCTCTCTCTCTCTCTATCTTTCGCTCTGTCTACGAGCCAGCATACATGCTATTATCCTTAGCAAGCTATATGGAGACCACACTGCTCTCTCTTTCTCTCATTAATACCAACATTGCTTTTTCAGCTGTGCCCGTGTCTCTCTCTCTTTCTCTCTTTAACTTTTTTACAACATTAGCTGCTTTTTGGAAAATCGCTGTCTGATTTGCGGTGTCTAAAAATGCCTGGTGTTAGTTGATGTGCTGAGAAGCTGCTGGGCATTGGTGGTTTCAAATGTTTCGACCTGTACCAAAGTCCTATAAAAGCCTGTCGAGAAGCTACTCCCTGTTTCAAAACAGAGTGAGGAATGTGTGTGTGTGTGTGTGTGTGTGTGTGCGTGCGTGCGTGCGTGCAGGCCTACTGTATATTTAGCAATTTTGTGAGAGGCCTGTGAAATTGAGTTGAAGCCAGGTGAAAAACCTTCAGAAATGAATAGGAGTAAAGGCCTACTTGTGCGTGTAGGCTACTTTATGTGTGTGTGCGATCATGTGGCGGAGTGAGAGGCAGATATGGCGGGGGCAGCACCACAGACAGGATGAAAGGAATGTGTGTGGTCCCGTTGCAGAGTCTTACATCAGACTGACATTGGTGCACAGTGCACATCCCTCCTGTTTTCTCTCCCTCTGTCTTTTTACACACCCCGGCTCTAAATATACACCCCTGGAAAAACCCCTTGAGAAGATACCGCCCTCTCCCACTCCACATGCTAAAAATATCCAGCCCAGACCACCTTTACAGCCCCCCTCCCTCCTTTCTTCGCCTTTCTTTCTGTCCTCACTCCCCTCATCCACTCCACTAGTGACCCTCACGCTTTACGTCTTGCACTCAACGTCAGCCCATTATCGCATTCAACTTTACTATTTTATGACTCCTATCTTTCTTTTAAAAATTCCTTTTCTACACACCAACTGCTACTATTATTGCTCTCATTTTTGATAGGGGCGCCTATTCTATCCATCTATCTATCTATCTATCTATCTATCTATCTATCTATCTATCTATCTATCTATCTATCTGTCTATCTGTCTATCTGTCTATCTGTCTATCTGTCTATCTGTCTATCTGTCTATCTGTCTATCTGTCTATCTGTCTATCTGTCTATCTGTCTATCTGTCTATCTGTCTATCTGTCTGTCTGTCTGTCTGTCTGTCTGTCTGTCTGTCTGTCTGTCTGTCTGTCTGTCTGTCTGTCTGTCTGTCTGTCTGTCATAGCCAAATAGTCTGTTGAACAAACAGCTGACCACCCACCCAGGCCAGCAGGCCAGGTGAAGAGCAGTCCAGCTATTGGGGCCTGGTTGCTGTTGAAACAGCATGCACTTAAAAGAAAAAAACAAACCGGGTTAAAGTATCATCATCTCGGCTTTGAATCAATGACAGCGACATCAGTAAGGATGTATTATGATTATGAATGAAACGCTGGCAGCAAAGTTGTAAATGGCACTGGCACTGTACAAAGAGGAAGTCGAAACAGAAGTGAACCTTTCAGGACAAATAAGTCTATCATGTACAGTGGACTATGGTCGCTATAAAAAAAAATAGTTGTGTAACCGGCAACTGCGGATATGTTTGTCTTCCCCCTGTTTGAGGAACTGATGAAAAGTAGCATACTGTAAATACGATACAGTCATTCTGCGTGTGTGTTCAAAACGAGAGGAGGAAGCCTATCTGTGTCCATATGGCGTTTTCTGTTCCTCCGTTTCAACCGCTGACATCATCTGGAGTGACACACGGCCGGGTGACTTCCTCCGTCCCATTAATCACTTGTGTGTTAACAGGCACATACACACACACACATACTCCCCGCCGTCCCCCCCAATTCCTCTACCCTTTACAGCTCGCCACCACATTCCTCCCTCCCTCGTTAGCTTCCCGGCTTTAACATCAGCCCTTAGCGCTCTCTCTCACAGCTGGCAGGCCCAGTTAGCCTTGACCTTTGACCCCCCCCCCAACCTCCCATAATGCCCTGCTTTCTCCACCTGCTGCTCACCTGCTGTATGGAGTGGGGGGTAGTAAAGATGGAACAACACCAGGGAGTGACCTGTCTTTAAAAATGTCTTTACATGTACTGTAGATTTTTCGAATTTGATTTACTTTGTTCAAAGTTGAAGGGTGAGCTTTGGTTTGCACTTGTGTAGCAAAAAAGAAGAAAAAAATACACGTGAAAACTACCAGAGACGTTAGAAGACAGGCGATACTTCAAGTGCGTTATCTCTGTGGAGATAAAACTGACAAGAGGGATCATCGATGCTGGGATCTGATTGGTTGTTTTGAGATGAACTTCAGCCACATGGAGAGGGTGAAAGTATAGGGGAAAAGTTGCACAAGTGAGGGTCAAAATCATTTTGACCTTTTGTTTTAAATATAAGTAAATGCACAGGGCTGTGTATTGCATTGTGAATATCACTAACGTGTAATCGACTTCTGTAATGGTAAATGGACTCCACTTACTGTATAATGCGCATTTTCCTGATTTTTCACAGACCCAAAGCGCTTACTTGAATACATCATGTTAATAAAGCTTGTTGAGTTATAGTGAATGAGGATGGCAAGAGAAAAATATGGTGGAGAAGGAGAGAGGGGGAGTCGTAAAGCTACTGAGTGGAAGATTAGAGCAGAACTTGCAGTACATCAAAGTTAATGATACTGTAAAAAGACACGGATACATCTTTGCAGGGAGGACGAGGTGGTGGTCTATCTTCGGCTGCCGACCTAGATATGTGGGGAACACAGACACACACACACACACACACACACACACACACACACACACACACACACACACACACACACACACACACACAAAGAGCCACTATGCCAGGGTCAACGGTAGCCAAAACACACAGTGTGGGATGAGCCATGGTCTGTTGCTGTATATGTACATGTAAATCACAGCCTACTCACACATAAACCTGCAAACTACTTGGTGTAAACAACCGTAGGCCATCTCCTCTTCCACCTAAAGGACTGCTCTGCTGAAACAGCAGAACCGTGGGAACATGAAGCCATCCGTCAGAAGAGGGACAGAGGTGACCAACATAAGGGTAATCAAGCTACTCATTTCTCGTAATGCACTGAATCCCACACATCTCAGCTCTGCTTACATAAACTGGTTACTTTTCCAGGTTTTCTCACTCAAAATCAAACAAACGCAAAACTTTTTTTGTGCACAGCCGGGTGGCTTTCCTAAATGTGTAGGCGTCAGACAATAAATGGGTGGTTTGACAAGTTAAGCCAAGGTGTGCAAAAACTGGGTGTGTGTGTGTGTGTGTGTTTCCGCTACCCCCACCCATGTGAAGGGTGCTCTCGGGAGAGGGTATGTGCTCCCACTCATCCCTTTTGGCTGTCTCTGGCTCCCTCTCCATTCGAACACATCACTGTCCTCTCCCAGCCTTTTTAGTTTTCCCACATGCAACTTTTCCCTTTTGTTTAGTTGTGTTTTGATTTTTTCTGGTGTGAGCACAAATGAACAAACTCGTTCCCCCCTTCGCTATTCATTTTTTCTGCCCTCTCTCTCCCTCTCTGTGTGCGTGTTGGAGTAGCTGTCCTTATTTGGCTTCCCTTCGAGTGAGTGTGAGTATGAATGTGACTGTGTGTGTGTGTGTTTCCTCCTGACTGTGAGTCACTGCTTGTCTGACTCACGAGCGCTAACAAAAACACACAGTTGCCATGGGGACGCCCTCCCCCCCTCCCCTCCATCTCTGGTTTCTCTCTCTCTCTCTCCTTGCGGGCAGCGCTGCATCCCGGGCAGCCCTGGCACCGTGCCATGGGTGGCACCCTTTAACTTTGAGTGGGATGGTGCTGGCGTGTTGGGAGAAAACAGCATCAGTGGACAGGGGGAAAGATTGAGGAGCCACACAAAAAAACTGAGAATAAAAGTAGGCTATAAGGCAAAAGAAAAAATAACAAAGCAGAGGGTGAAAACCAGTGATAGAAATTGTTTGTTGGGAAAAAAATTGAAATAAATTAAAGTCCAGGAGCCTTGGGAGAATAGGCCTAGAAACCTTAAGGTGCGAGACAAGCAATCATCTATCATCAATAGTAAGTATAAAACGGGCCTGCAATGGCCGAAACGGGCTTAACAGAAAGTGCCCACCTGTGGCTCTATTCTCTGCTTCTGTTCTCTTGCTTTTTACTGCTGTGAAATTGCAGACTGCTTTGAACTGGGGCCTGTCCTTTGAAGTGCTGGCGTCACTACTCGGCCTTGCCACAACCTCCAGGGAGCTTGATAATGTGTCCACGTGCGGCATTAGCCTACATTTTGAGAAAGATCAGGTAGGGCACTGGATGTAGGCCTATTCCCACTATGCTTAGTCTTACTTCCTGGATGCTAAATGCTGGTGGAGCGCCACCTAGTGGGCATATCGTAGGCTACATTACTTGTTTTGTAGGCCCTATTAAAAAAAAAAAATAACATACAGAAAATTGTAGCGTACCTTTTTTGGGGGTGGTGTAGTACTGGACCTTAAATGAAACACAAACACACGCACACGCACACGCACACACACACACAGTAATTGAATTAAGACATAATAAGTCAGTAAAGGGGACATTTTCAATAACGTCTGAACTAGTAACATAAGTTGGATTTTAATTGAGTTGACTTGGACATTGTCAGTAAGCTACTTGAAGGTGCAGAATCAGAGCACTTTTTTCAGCACCATCTTTTCAAGATACTGTACACCTTAAATCAGACTATGGATACACATACGCACATAAATCTTACCTCCGTCACCTCCACCGCAAACTCACAAAACTAAACTTTTGACCTCAGTTTTACCTTTTGTGGGGCCAGAGAGCTGACGGCAGCTGGCTGGTGGAGAATCCTGAGAACAGGCCGAAACTGAAACTGTACTCCAGCATTACAGTAATCCTCAGTGAGGGGAGAGAGAGAGAGAGAGAGAGAGAGAGAGAGAGAGAGAGAGAGAGAGAGAGAGAGAGAGAGAGAGAAGTTAAGAAATCACAGAGGGACCCTCTGATTCATCTTGAGGGGGACATTAATGTGTGCCCTGGAGAGAGAGAGAGAGAGGAAGGGTTGAGATGGGAAGAAAAGAAGGGAAGAGGCAGCAAATGAGAGTCTTTGGAGAGGCCGATAAAAAAGGAGGACGAGAGCGATCGAATACTAAAACAATTTAGTGTATTCAAAGAACTGCCATTGTCACACTTTATTGAAAAAAAACAACAACAGATGCAACCTGCCATACTGTATTCTTTTGGTATACATAAACTTGTTTATGTCAGAACATAAGAGAGTGAGCCCCACTGCACACACACAGTTGTCTGATGTTCAAAGATAAATCAATACAGAGGGTGTTATTGGGTACAAAATACACAAATGCAAGACGTATTACAATGCATCATATTATAACATGGCTTAGATTGCAGCACGGTTAACTTCTATGCACACACACACACACAGACATTGTGCTCCAATTGTGTGTGTGTGTGTGTGCGTGCTTGCATGTGTACAACAGCTGTCCCAATGTGTGTACTAATCCCCAGTAAGCTCCATGGCTCCCACAGTCTCTTTCAGCAGATCCTCCGGAGCATCTCTGACCTCACCGTGTGCTGCTTCTCCTGCACAGCCTCCTTTAAAGCCCTGCTGTGTTGTGTAGCTCAGCACACACCATAACTCCTGCACTAATATGACCAAATATCTTCTCTGCACTTTTGACCCTTAATCTCCCTTCTTTCCTGGTCCCCTTATTAAAGTCAAGAAATAGTTGGTAGTGTAGGGACATGCTCTTAATCGCTTTTCCGCTGAACAGTTAGGTGCGAGATCTGTCTGTGCTGTTAATATGCAGACTCCAGGGAGAGACGGCTCCTGAGTGATATACCGACATGATGACAGCCATAAAACGGTCCAGATAAACAACTAGCCTACTGTGTTTAGTTTAAGTGGAAAAAAGGGCTCCACTTATTTGTGGTGGAAGTCTGCCCTCTGCTGTACACATCAAGCAGGCCATTCCCTTTCTTCTTCTAGCCTACCTTCCAGTTTCCATTGGTTATCAGTAAATACATTTCAGTGGTGCTTCCCTTGTCATTACGCTTATCACGAGCGAGCGCTAATTGACAGGTATAACAGGAATTCTTTTGAAGTATAGCAGGGCTGGTCTGACGATGGATTAACTCTAATGTTGAAGTACACATACATGTAGGATAACAACCAGTACAAACAGACTTCCTTTTATATTTGTCTTTATGGTTATTATTAAGTGTCTCATTGAGCTGGAGGCTGGAGGGTCTCAACTCTTTCACAGTGATCTTCTGCCGTCTTTGGGTTTTCTTTGGACTTGTGGGCTTAAAACTTCCCACTATATCCACAATCATCAGTGTCAACGTGTGAATAATACTCTTTTACAATCGGTTCATGATGATGGGGATACTGTGTTTTTAGTATTTTTTATTCCTTTTTTATAGTGGTTTATATATATATTTTAATATAAAATAACTGTCTCTCCCGCATTTGTTTGAAACCAGTTTCTAGGAGCAGGGGAGAACGCTATACAATTAACGTTGAGAAATATCGAGGGAGGGATTTAGGCAAAAGCGTGAATACTTGTTTGAAAAACTCCCCTCGGATAGCAGTCGAAGTAAAGTTTACTCTTCCTTCTCGGAGCCGAGCACACGCAGTGTTTTGCAGTCACTTATCACAAGTAAAAGTAGGCTATAGCTTTTACAGAGTCTCTGAAGTGGCTAAAAAAAAAGTCTATAAACTTTTTTCTTCCTTTCGTCACATTCAATTCCAGGAAGAAAGTATCTTCTGTTGCACGGATGGGGTTGGTTGTGATTTTGGGGTCTTGTTCCTCTTTGACCGGTTGATTAGTAAGAAGCAATCTCGTCCAGTAAGGAGGGCTTGCAAAGAGCTCACGTCTCTGTCCTTGTGTTTGTTATGAAGCCACGTGTGTCAGAAGTTGCTGAACAGCTCGTATTTCTTCATCCAGTCCATTTGTGGCGCCTTCTTCTTTTCTTTGGCGTGGACCTTCATCTTCTCCTCCGCTGCCGTGGCGCTCAGACCGATCTCTGCAAACGGGTCTGACAGCAGGCTGCCCTCCTCGTCTGCCAGCTGCACGCGACATATGGACAGAGACAGAGAGAGAGGCTTGAGGTGACTGACTTTTCATGGAAATAATAATGAAAATATATTTTTTTATAGCCTATAGCACTTTTCTTAAAGCGAAAGTTCTGTGTTTTTGAAGTGGGGTTGTATGGGGTACTTATGCATAGTTAGTCTGTTCTAGGTCAGCATTTATATAGCCTACAGTATGTGGCAAAAAAAAACCTTTTCCTACTGGCCCCCTCTTCAACAGAATAAAACTGACTTCTGCTACAGCTACCTCTCCCTTAAACTTCTAAAAAATTATTGCGTTGATCGCCATCTCTATAAGTGCAGGGGCTCTAACAACAAATGCTCGATCACCCTTTGTCAAAAACTGTGACCCGAGGATGACCAGTAGACCTCCTTCCACCGATCTTATTGGACGAGGGTATGTTTACCGGGACAATATGTCTCAGGGATGTATTTTGGAGCAAGTCCAATTAAGGCTGTAAAAGTTACTAATAGGATATTACAATCCCCATAACAACCCAGCACCATACATGAACGCCCTACACCCACCTGTGTGCTGTTGCCCTGGCTACTGAGATCAGAGTGTGTGGACCTGAAGGACTGTGTGGTGGAGCTGCCGTTGAGCTGAGGGTTAGGGGAGCCGTTGGATATGGACGGACCATCGTAGTCTGCGAAACAACAAACAAACAACAACACCTACAGAGTGAGGAACATATTATCCAAGCTCACAGGTTGCTATAAGAGACATTACATGTGAATTAGCTGACGCTTTTATCCAGAGCGACTTCCAATAAGTGCATTCAATCATGAAGGTACAAACTGAGAACAGCAAGATTTGCGTATAGCTTCAAATAAGCCAAACTACAAAGTGCACTTACACGTGTAAAATGTATTTTTTTTTAACCATCAACTTATTATCTAGGTGCAGTCGAACGACCTCTAAAACAAAGTGTTTGTTGACAGCCTCAATCTTTGCATTCATATAGGCTACCAGCTGCCTCTTTCTAGCATGATGACACAAACACAACCTACTTGAAAGCTCAAGTTTACAGTATCACCCCCCCAGTATATGCAACACATATTTGCCTTGTGTCACACACATTAAGGCCCCACCTCTGAGATGGCTGACTGTAGGGACGACCCCCCTCCTTTTGAAGTGTTGGTCTGTGTCGGGGTCCACCACCAGCAGCCAGGTCTCGTCTCCTCCTTTCTTTATGAAAGCCACCACCTCCGCGTGCCGCATGCCCTCCACGTTCACTCCATTCACCTGGACAACACAGAGGCCAAAAAGAAAAGGTTTTATTTTACTGGGTAGGAAAGATGGAAGGATAATTATTTTAAGTTTGGAAACCCATAGGTTGAGTTTATTATAGGCTAAATTGATTCAGGCACCGTTGTCTCAATTCAAAAATAAAAAAGTGAAATAAACATAAATAGGTTAAAACAATGTTATAAAGATCCTCAGGATGTAAATATCACTTGTTGCCACTAAACCTTACAGGCACAAAATGTAGAAAATTAAACAAAACATCAAAACTAAATTCAGGGTACTTCACATTCAATTTCAAACTTTCACAAAAACATGTGGCTATAATCAACCTGTGCTGATCCAAATTCCCTCCATAGGGGAACTGGGTCCCTGTCTATTAAGATTTCAGCTTGGGAGTAATACACAACCAGATTCTTTGAAACAGCAAATCTCTCCAGCTCAGTGGATTGGTGGAGTTACATTCACCTTTATTTTGGATACAGCACCTGAATGAACATACAGTACTTTCCATCGCTCATTGTTGTACATAGCCTGTGCTGCCTTATTTGTCCAGTAGGTGAGGCTGTGATTCAGCACAATGTTCATACATTGCATTACGCTGCAACATGTTACCCGAAAAGTAATGTTTTCAATCATGAATTTTTTCCACAGTTATTCAGGGAAAGGGCAGCAACCATTTACCACATTAAAAGATTAGGACCAGAAGCAGCTGAACAGAGGTTTGTTGATGAATATGTGTACATTCACGTGACAATATTGCCCCTTGCCTCTACATACAGTACAGCTCACAAAACACTATAGCCTGTTATTGTTTATGTTGTTTTCAGTGTCCATTGAGGGGGAGGGGGGGCTGTGTGTCATCAACTTTGTCTAGCTTCTCTGAGGCAGGTAGCTTCGCACCAAGCCAAGTTAGTGTTGGTACACAATCAATTATTTATGGCTCTCCTGGGCCACGGTTATAGTGCCGGTTTCGGGTGTCAGGAGTCCTTATGACAAATTCTGCAAACTCTAATTTTTTTTTTGCTTTTGTGGTTGAAATAAAGGTAGAAATTAAGATTGTGTAGGATTTTAGGCATATACATGCAATGAGAAATACTTTTGGGATCTTTCAGGTAAGCAGGGAAGGTGCAATAATATCAACAGAGAGAGAGATAGATAAATAGAGAGAGAGAGAGAGAGAGAGAGAGAGAGAGAGAGAGAGAGAGAGAGAGAGAGAGGGTGAGAACACTGGCAATGAGTTAGAAAGAAATATGAAGGAAGAGAGGAATCAACAGATGAAAATTGGGACAAGCTCCTCTGCTCTCTGTCATATGAAAAATGTGTCTTATCTTCAGGACTTAAGACAGGAACAATAAGACAGACAAGCGAAACATCCACCATCAGTCAGCCGGTGGACACAGACAGACAGTTTGATACAGAGAGGAACAAGCAGCTTTGTGTTCGGCCAAACAGCAGGTGTTGTGTCACGTTTCACTGCCCTTCATTAACAGTCCATCCCACACAAGACAATACACCGGGGCTAATAAAGACATGCTGTCGGAAGGAACCGTGCCCAAGCTAATTTCTCATGGTATCATAACTTAGGGAACCTCTTCAAACTGGTTGTGTGTGTGTGTGTGTGTGTGTGTGTGTGTGTGTGTGTGTGTGTCTGTGTTAAAGTGCATAATGTATATCAAAGTCAGGGGTCTAGCAAACTGAATGGGGTTTTTGTGTGCAGCAGCTGCAGACTATGGATCAAAACAAACAACTTCAAATGCACCCGCACATGTGTGAATATGGCGCGTGTTTGAATGTCGACTCCTCTGTCTGTAGTTCAGCTTTGTTTTTATTGTGATGTTGGACATTGAGATGAAGACTGTTGGAACTCCAGGTCATTGTTAGAAAAGATGACATGGAAAATGCAAGGCTTATTTGTTGCCTCAAATGAATTCAGAAACTAAAAGGTAAACTAGAGGTGGGAAGAATGAGAGGCACATTCGTCAGATCAAAATGTAGATAAAATGGATCGTGGATAAAATGGATAATGGATGATGGATAAAAACTCTTGCACTAACATTGTCAGTAGTATTAATGTCATTAGTTTTGCAGGTGTTTGTTCGTAAATCAGAATTGGACAAACTGAATATCTGACAGCTAAAGAAGAAAAGTAAAAAAAAAAGAGAGAGAGAGAGAGAGAGAGAGAGAGAGAGAGAGAGAGAGAGAAAGTTAAGACATCACAGAGGGACCATCTGATTCATCTTGAGGGGGACATTAATGTGTGCCCTGGATTTTAAGGTTATTCCTTCAAAAGTTGAGACATTTCACTAAAAACCACAAATGTGAAACTCTTGGTGGTGCTGAGGGAAAAAAGTCAGGGGATCACTGAATCCATTAAGATATGTCCTCTCTTATACCAATCCATCTAGAAGATATTACACTGGACAACTGAAAAGTGTGACCTGCAGGAGACCCATGTTAAAAGTCAGGCAATTTTCATAGACATTAGGAATAATCCTCATGTCAATATGAATGTCTCTCAAAAAGCCATCAAGCATAATCATTGTTGAAATGTTTCAGTTCACAGACTCTCTAAAGGTGCAGGGAAGACAAATAAAGAGGGCACACATGCTCAATACTGATATGACATAGAAGTTACATTTTTTGCCCTAGGCCCAGGGTTACACCAGAGGCGCATCAGAGCTGTTTAAGTGCCCCTTGTGTGACCTTAGGGCAAGTGTGGAAGTCCCATAAGCCGACACTAGTTAAGTACACTGGTTTGAAAAAATTACACTTAGGCACTTTGAACAAACAAGGGCAGGGGTGGATGCATGAAATGATGCTGCGCAGGCAGAGCAGGCAGACTGATGAGGCGTTCACTTTTGTCATTGCGTCTGCCAAACATCGGCAGAAAGCTGAGCTCCCGCCGCGGCCTTAACAGAGCTAAGGCTGCTGATACACCTCGGGCGTAATGGGGCATGGTGAGAGGAACAGACAGTGTGAGAGGGAGAGAGATCTGTCATGGTCGTTCACCTCTCTAATAAGCTGATGACAGATAACACAAGGGCTGTCTTGACATATGCTCGGGGACGTGTGCAATTATCACACATACACACACACACACACACACACACACACAGACACACACACACACACACACACACACACACACACACACACACACACACACACACACACACACACACACACACACACACACACAAAAAAAAAAACTAAAAACACAGATTAAGTTATTAAACTGGCATGAAATCACATACAACTGTGATACAGAAAAGCTCTATGCAAACAGTAAACATTTCCTCTTTCACACATAAAAAACAAAAAGGAAAATGTGTGAGTGGATTCTGAGTGTACAGTATACCTTAGTATTGAAGTGCAGTGCTCATCGTTTAAATATTTTTAAATATATTTCTCCTGCATTTTTAGGAACAACTAAACTAAGGTTTATATAATCTGCCCATTGTTTTCTCTATTTATAATGCCATGAAAAAACTCAATACACAGTCTTTAAATGACTTGTTTTCGTCTGAACAAATAACTGAATTTGGCCTATCACTGTCTTGATTACCTTCCTACTTCATTCATTTGTATGTATGTCAAAATGATCCTCCCTTTATGTCTCAATGGAGAGATCCATGTAAGTTCCCATGTAACGATCAAATGCAACATCTGTAAATCAGCAACTTTGAAATGCCAAGACAGTCAACAACATTTTGCCTCTCACAGACTTTTACTTTGTCGAAAAACAGCGGCCGCTCTGCTTGGTGTTCCAAGTCATAGATATGGGACATCAATGATGATTTTCCATGTCTTGGTGCATTTACTGCATACTGTCAACAGTTTATATTTCTGTCAACCATGGATGGATTTCCTATACATTACATTGGATTCAGTGAATATACAATGATAAATCAAATAGAAATGACTGAAAAATTGTGAGTGAAACTTAAAGACGGTGGTCCTTGAAAGCACAAATCAGGAAGCAGTTTCAAAACAAGCCCTGCTCTCAAGTCTTTCCAAGTGGATTTTAAACATGTTGACTGGAAAGTAAGAAATTAATAAAAAAACTCAATTGGAAAAAACTGTCAGAATTATTAGAAAACCAGATATGTTTCTTGACATATTGGGGGGTCCCTAATGAACTCTGTTTAACCCTCCTAATCAGTGGAATCCTGTTTGGCCTGGTCTGGACCATGATGTAGAGCCAGTGAGGGCAAAGGTCATGGGAAGGGTGAATGTTGTGTACACTGACTCGGATGAAAAATTGCTTACAATGAAAATGATGATGATGTTACTGCCTGGATGTATTTTTGCATTTTTTTTTAAACCCGGAGGAGAGTTGACTGCAAACCCACGCTGTTTGTGGCCCATTTCCTCGTCTACTTTTTGGGGATTTAAAAAAAAAAAGCGTTTTAACTTTGAGCTTAAATTGCCACTTAAATGCATGTGGTTCTGTTTACGACAGACACGTCGGACTCAGTAATACTGTCTGAAGTTTAAAGATTGCCTTTGTTATGTTTTCTTCAAGGACCCTCTTCCTTTTTATTCTTGAATCTTTGCTCGCTCGCACGCATGCACACACGCACGCGCACACACACACACACACACACACACACACACACACACCCACACTGCCTTCATTTCTGTCTATATTTTATTGGAGGAGACCCCCTTTTCCCCCCCATGTCTCTCCTTGCTGTCAGCCCCCGCAAATGGACTGATTTAAAACATGCCTCCCCTGTGACCGGCCTCTTCCCTCTCCTCAGTCTGACACTTTATTGAGTCCAGGTTTTCAGGTCCTGTTATCATTAGACTGGTAAGTGCGACTCCTGCCATTTTAATCGCAGCTGTGACGGTGTGTATGCAGATGGGGTCACATCTGTATTCCATCAGAATTGGAGGAGTGCATGGAACATCGCTTTAGCTATAATATAATGAATGAAGTCTTGCTACTTTTTTTTCTTCATATTTTTTGGTCACCCTATATCCACGCTGCGCCTGCCTCACCTCAATCAGCCTGTCTTGTGGCCGGAGCCCTGCGTGGTCTGCAGGCGAGCCCTGGTCTAGTGAGCGGATGTACTGTCCCGGCCGGGAGCGGTCGCTGTGGAGGTTGAAGCCGTAGCCCATCTCAGAACGCACCAGGTGGCACAGGCGGGGGAGCAGCTCGGACGGCTCGAATGAGGGCCGCGACTGGGACTGAGCTTCAGCCTGGGAAAGAGCCTCCTGGAAGAGAAGAGGGAGAAGAAAATGAGTACTTTTGTCATGTCAATCTTAATACTTTTACCGTTTAAAAAAAACTGCAGTGGGAATATAGGTAAACACATAAAAATGTCAAGATTATCGTATTAGTTGATAGTTGTACCAACAAGCAAAGAGGAAACCACAGGAGCTCCATGGAGAGATGAGGTCACTCTAAGCATAAAAAGAATACACCACAAATGTAGTATTTACATTGCTTATTAAGTGTAGAGGTTCAAATTGGCCCAGTAGATGTAATATGATTGAGTGAGTCATAGTGACAGCAGGTGACTGAAACACATAGCTGAGTCACTTTGGACACTTTTAGATCCTTCACCTTTCAAAGCTGTAGGTTTCAAAACACTGTGGGTGGTTGGAGGGTCACTTACAGACAATAATGATTACTGTAGTGTGAAGGAATATAACCTTACCATCATAATGTTTTATGTATAACACTGTGAATGAAAATATGATAATGTGAAAGAATCTTACTTTTGAAACGGTGTAATCCGCTGTATATCACTCGTTGGTAATGAATTAATCTTCCCTCAAACATTTAAAGGTGTAGTCAGCAATTTTGAAGGAACACTCTGTTTGTCAAAATGGCTTGTAGTCAAAATCAGTGAATATTTCCTCACAATCCGCTACCTGCCTGTATTATGTGTGCTGAAAAAAAAATCTGGTGTTAATACACAGGCTAGGCTCTGGAAACAGGCATAATGCTAGCTATGGTGATTCCCCTTTGTTTACATATCGGTGTACAGAGCCTAGGCTGTGTATAAACACCAGATTCTTTTCAGCACGCACACACAGTACGGACAGGTAACGGATCCTGAAGAGATATTCACTGATTTTGATAACAAGCGTTCTCCACAATCACTGTCATATAAATGATGATGGAGTGTATTTACTTCTTTCTGTCCGTTTCAAGCATATGACTTACTGCTCTTACAGCCTGGATAAAGACATGTTATAGAACCTGTATAAACGTACCTCGTGAGCTACAGTGTGATCACACTGATTTCCCACCTACACATCGGCACGTGCAAAAGAAGGGGGGATAATATCTAGCGGCCACGTCTGTAACCTCAGCTGATATGAGATATAAGGCTTCCAGACAGGTAGAGTGGGTGTCGAGTGACCAATCAGTAGTCTATGTACGGTACAACATGTATCGAGCACACATGCCAGACCTGCAATTATATTACAAAACATGATGAGTCTATCGTTTCCGCCGCATATGTGAAGCTACCATCATGGTCCAGTCATGTGCCTGCTAAAAATACATACAGAGTATGTCGGCAGGGTGAAAGTGAGAGAAAGAGAAGACGCTGTTTGTAGTGAGCAAGTTTGTAGAGAGGAGAGAATGGTTTATGATTTTATTCTGGCAGAAGGAAAGAGGACATTTTTCCCCGAAACTGTTTTTCAACTTCTCATGAATCTCCACTTTAACTGCCTGTGCTACTACGGCAAATCCATCTTAGCCACAACAGTCAACACTCAAATTCTACCGCTCGACTGTAAAAAGAAATAAAATAAAAACACAGATGGCAATGTACAATTTCATTTTTAGGCATTGCATTATTTAGGGTAGCAGTGATCATGGCAGCTTGCCCTCAGAATGAGGAGGAGGAGAGAGAGAGGGAGAGGGAGAGAGAAAGAGAGAGGGAAAGGGAGAGAGAGAGCGAGAGAGAGTGAGGGAGAGAGAGCAGCTCTCATGAACCCCTCTAGAGCCTCCCTTTTTTTCTATGGCTGGAGAGGAAGTGCCTGGGTTGGGCAGCAGAAGTAGATCCTTGGAGGGAGAGAGAAATGTATCTTAAATCAAATGTATTAGCGTCTTGTGATCTGCAAGAGCGTGCGTGGGAGAGAGAGAGAGAGAGAAGTGATGCAGCAAGAGGATGGAGGAAGAGAGAGAGAGTTCAAGAAAATAGAACAGTGGAGTTAAGAGCATGCAGAGAGAAGAGAGTTGGAGCAGTGCAGAAAAAATCAAGATGACACAAGTTTCTAGTTAGCGACAATGAGTGCAGGAAAAAGAGTTTGCAGTGGAGCTCCCCTAATGTAAACAGTGAGAGTTGTACACAGCTGGGAGTCATTATGTGGGGGAGACGCAAACGTCTGCCAATCTAACCTCTGACTGCCTCTCAATGTCCGTGCCCCACTAATCACCCCCTGGGGCCTGTGCCATCTCCATCTCAGTCTGGCTCTACCAGGTTAGGTTGCATTCTGGACACTCTAGACTTTGCCTTTTGGTGCTGCAGGGGTTTTGATCAGTTAGAGCTATAAGGTGCACAAAGTTTTGGTTTGGCCCGAGAAGTGAAAGATTTCTGAGTTATATTGTCACAACTGAATAAACAAACTTGACTCACAGAAAAAGTTGGATCCCTGGAACACTGTTTGAAGTTAGAAAGCTACCTTTTAAAGTTACTGTTTCACTGTTGTTGTTTACAGCAGCAGGGCCGACAATTTAGTTTACAAACATATTCTAGTCTTGGTTACTTTGGTTCCAGATTCCTCAAAATGATATTGCTTTGATTTATGATAATAGAATTATTCAATACTAAGAATTACATGTAAAAATGTTTTGTAAACTAAATGCAGTCTCTGCGAATGTAAACAAATCCCCTTAACCTGAAACTGCTTACTGCATCTTTAATTGTGTGTTTGCACATGACTCTGTGGGTGTGTTTTGCTCTTTGCAGATAGTTGATGGATGGACAGCAACATTTCAAATTGTGTGTAAAAGCCCAAAAGGACAGAGACTGATTAGAAAGATTTCAATAATGAAGAGTGTCAGCCATAGAGGTCTGGAGTTAACACACAACCTCTCTGACACCGAGAGGCCACCAAATGACATGCAGTGTTTGTTTGAAGAGAGAGAGAGAGAGAGAGAGAGAGAGAGAGAGAGAGAGAGAGAGAGAGAGAGAGAGAGAGAGAGAGAGAGAGAGAGAGAGAGAGAACAAATGTAACATTTTTCCACTTTGTCAGCAAACTAGCTTGTCATCAGGAAGGCCGTCAGTTATCTCTTTCCAACATTTTTTTTCCCAGACAGATGCCAATGGAAGGAGAAGTAGTAGGCAAAAAAAACACCACTGAATCCATGTTTTGTTCCAGGCGTATGAATGCAACGCTGTTCAAAACAAGTTTGCATGGAAAATCCTGCAATAAATCAGGGTGCGTTTCTATAAGGGAAACAATATGGAACATTTCACGCCCACAGCAAAGCAGACACAGGGGAGATGGAGGCTCAAACACAACACATGCAGTAGAACGCAAGCAGACACACACACACACACACACACACACACACACACACACACACACACACACACACACACACACACACACATAAACAAACACTGTGCGTGTTTTACCATTACAGTACAAATTCTGTTTTTTTTATAAATGTATATTACTTCATCGTTAATGTCTAATGTGTATTTTTTGCAGTAATTGTTCATGGCTATTTTGCAGTACTTGTCACTGTTGGGTAGTTTCCTTTAAAACAATGCGTCATATTCTGCAAGACCATCATATGTTATAGCATCGCTGTCCATTTTCCAACCACGCATCTTTTAAAAGGCAACTTCTTACAAGCTTAGAAACACAGCCTTGCATTTTGCAGCTATTCCAAGGGGTAACTTAAGCTGTTAATGTAAAAAGTACACCATTTCCATCAGAAAGGTGCTGGAGTAGAAGTACAAAGGTTGCATACAATGGAAATAGTCAAGCAAAGTTCTAGTACCCTACATGTGTACTTAAGTACTGACAGTACATGTCCTTAGTTACATTTCACAGCTGACATGTAGGGACCTCCTAAACGTGGCACACTGAGAGGTTGTGCTGTCCCATGAATTCCTTTAGCTTCCTGTCACAATCAGCCTTTGTTTCTGTCAAGTCTCTGTGTGAAATATGTGGGCGAGAGAACCGTGCACACACAACACACGTGTTTGACTCTGTGGTTGGGTAATGCAATTTAGTTACATGAGAAATTAGTCTCTTTAATTTTATTATTTTTTAAATAAACTTGAGCTCAAGTCATGCACATTATTTACTGTTCACTTAACACCAGCCCCCTTAGTTACTGTTGCTATGCTACTGATGATTTTAGGTTTCACATGGCATATAAAGAAATAATAATGTAGGCAGACTTTTTAGTCAATGGGTCCTTGACTTCAGACAGAGGAACACAAAGGAAGGTTCTCATTTCTAATTGGTGAATGTACATTTTTCAGACTAGAAATTACACTATCGCTACCATAGCTAGCTAGCCTCTTTAAGTTAATTGTATTCCCCTTCATTTGGACCACAACCTGTGGGCTACCTTTGGTATCCGGACATGCTTGAATGTTTCGTATGCTTTTGTTAATATTATTTTTTGATGTTTTTCGCTTTTATTAGACAGATTTGGAGAGAAGAGAAATGGGGCAAAGATGGAAGGACATGCAGAGAACCACCCACGGGTTGGATTCAAACCGGGTCTGCTGCGATGAGGTCTGAGCCTCATTGGGGACGCTCTTACCGCTAAACCAAGAGCACCTCTGAATGTTCGATTGTTTGGATGTTTAGAAACCAATTCATCATGAAGCAACCTTTAATGTATGAATAGAATGACTCAATTTGACTTTTTTTTCAACTTTCCCTTTTTAATCAGAATATAGTAACAGTCGTGTGTCAACATGTGTTTGTGACTGTAACTGTGAATCTTAATAGGACCAGTCAGTGTTTGTAGGCTGCGTATAAACGAGAATGAAGACGTACCAGTTCACAGGTTAAACCTGTCTGTCTGTCTGTTTGTCTGTGCACATGGACACATGTGTATATTTCCCTCTGCATGCGACCTCTGGCAATGGCACTGTCCATTGATGAAACTGGATAGCAGCTTGTTGAATAATTGAGCGGTGGCCTATTGCCATGGGTGGATTATGACTGCCGTTAACCCTTTCACAGCCAAGGATCACTGGCTCACTGCTGGCCCACTACACAATGAAGTGTGTTTGGGCATCCGTGCATTTGTGTGTGTGTGTGTGTTTGTATTTGATGTGTGTCTTTTAAATTGCAACAAAGAAAGTTTTAAATCCAGTGTGTGTGTGTGTATGCGTGCTTTCACTTTCCATCAGGGATTATCGTTCACTTAATATCCCTGTTCTAATAAATCAGGAGGTCAAGTTTCCTCTGAGCCCTAGGCAGTTTTTCCTGCTGAGTTTGCAGGTATTGCCGGTCTGAATCATGATTTAAGAGTGCCACGAAAGAACTATGAGGAACTATATTAATTTTTAACATCTGTATGGTGCAAATTCATCCACAGTTGTGGATAAATGGCCAATTTAGTGACCAAAAACACTGCAATATTTTGTGCATCTACTGAACAAGCATATAGCTACTGGAAAACTGACAATGAATAGATGGCGAATTATAGACACAATAAAAGCATGTTATCAATGCAAATTAAGGAGGAAAATCCATTCATCAGTGGCCCTTATGTCATTTTATTTTTCTATTACTTTCCATAATACGACCATGGGTTCTTCCATGACCTGAAAAAAACTGTATCCCGCTTTGTTTATGTTATTTCTCAGTTTGGAAAAATTCTACTGGAGTCGGCAGACCGTTTTCTAGCTGGAACTGCATTGTAGAAATGAGCATACAGTAAGCCTATTGTGTTCAAAACAGCTGAAAACATTTACTTCTACTGCATTAAAATGCCAATCAAGTGGGAGGATACAATTGAATGTATTCCTGTAACAACTGACAACTGTCCAAACAATTCAAGCATTGTACTAATGCTGCGCTTTAATAGCTCTTCCCTGTGCATCTTCCCTGCAAGTATTCTTTGGAGAGCAGCTTAAGCCTAAATCTATGAGCAAAATGTATGTATCTAGCCGTCAAGTTCATATTTGGAACCTTAATTTTACAACAAATCATCTAGCAAAACCCTATAAAGTCAATGGTTAGTACAGGTATGTTCTCATGTATGTTTGTATGTATTACTGTGCATGTTTGTACATGTATTTTCTTTTGCTGTTGTTTTTTTAGTTCTGAAATTAACACATTTTCAATTTAATGTAATTCAATTAAAAAAGTTCCCAACAAAGTTGCAGTGTTTCTGTGTTGGCATTTGCTTATGCTTACATCTGATAAAAAAGCAAAATCCATGAGCAATTGCAATGGGAGGCCTTTTGTTTGTATCGCGAAGTTGAAGATCTTAGTTTTGAAGCTCCGTCCTTAGTTAGTTACTGCTCACAGCCATGGCGAAAGTAACTAAGGGAAGGTGGGGCTTAGTGAAGAGTCAGTTTCCTGGTATGAACGATTGCATCAAAACACGCTTTATTGCACGTTATCTGCCTCTTGATGTGATATGTGATGCCGATTTTGAACTCTTTATCTTTAATTATTTTTGAAGGGCACATCAAAACAAATCATTGTCTCAACTTGCACGCAAATTAACGATTGCATCTCTTCATTTAGATGGACAAGATGACTGAAACAACCACAAAAGGAAATTTCCTGGAAATGCTAGAAAATGCTGGTGGCAGTTGGCCCCGAGCCAGAGTTGATCTACGATACCTGATACCTCTGGTGGAAAGGTTGCAGATGTTGCATGATGCCGGTGAAGAACAAACAACAGTAGCACGTGGGACTTCATGCTGACGTCATGGTTGAAAAGCCGTTGCCATGAAGACTGCAGTGGATCCAGTCAAGCCACCTCCATCTTTTCCATAGACTTTACAGAGATTTCAATCTATGCAGGCCACTGCTCCGTGTCTGTGTGACTGAGAAGTGCTAAAAACCCATAAGAGGATAATTTAAAAATGGCTTTACTAAATCAAAAGAAAATTGATGTGGGTTAGTTAGACATTCTGGACCGTGACATCCCTCACCCTCAAACTTATGTTATGTGTGTATGTGTGTGTTTCTGCCACACATGCAAAAACTTAAAGTGTTGCTCAATCAGGAGGCGAAGAGCCGATCTGGCCAGTTCACCATGGGTGAGGAGGAGGAAGAGAGAGAGAGAGAGAGAGAGCGAGAGAGAGAGAGAGAGAGAGAGAAGGAAATGACAGGCAGCTGGAGGAAAGCAGAGAGGGATTTGGAGCTTTGTGAAAAATAAAAAAAATCAAGGAGATGGGATAGGGGGAAAAAACTGCGTCAGGGGAGAAGGTCTGAGCAAGATGAAGATAAATATATAAGGCAGGCAGAGGAGCAGATGATGCTCCACATGTGGAGGAGGACAGGAAGAAAAGGCAGCGCTAGAAGACGGAACCAGCCGGAGATCTATATAACCAGTTTACCCCCCCCCCCCACTGTTGTCGTGGTGTATTGCGTAACATCACCTTGCTGTCCTGTGTGTGTATGTGTGTGTGTGTGTGTGTGTGTGTGTGTGTGTGTGTGTGTGTGTGTGCAGCACTGCTCTGCCAGGACAGGACCTGCTGAGATGTGTTTACAAAGTCCCCCTTCGGCTGCAGCATGTGCACGCTACGTGCCGTACCTGCTGTTTAAGTGTTTCCTGAGATAATAAGTCAGGAGGAGGAAGAGAGAGAGAGAGAGAGAGAGAGAGAGAGAGAGAGAGAGAGAGAGAAGCGTCAATATGGAATGTGTAACGACAAGAGTGAACGGAAAAATAAAAGATGGAAGGATAAAAGTAGTAATGCGCTGGAGCCATAAGGAGAAACACAAGCAGTGAGGGTTCTGCATTGATAAATACCACAGGTTCAAAGCGCAAGGTTTGAGAATAGTTTTACATTTTGTATTCTCATTCTTATAGATATAATTTCCTTTCGAGTTAGCTTAGTTTAGGATGACGATTGAAAATATGGGGAAACAGCTAGCCTGGCTCTGTCCCAAAGTAATACAGCACCTACAAACACCTTTCAAGCTCTCTAGTTAACATGTTATATTTTGTTTATTTAATCAATCAGTGCAAAATCAAAGCCTTAAAAAAATACAATTTTAGCCACATGCACTAAAATATTGCGCCGTTAAGCTGGTGCAAGTGAAGAAACAAAACGTGGCATATTGCCGGCGCTATTTCGCTGCAATTCATGGAGCTATTAGCGTGCACAATACATTCTTAGTGGATGTGGCCCATAGTCTCTTTGTTACATCATTTATTTGCTGGGAGCAGTAACTTGATCCTTGTTTCTCCAGACATTTTTACACAGCATCTACGCTCAGTGAGAATCGTTTTTTGTGCTTTTTGTGGTATTTATATTCTAAGAAGCAGCAGTCCTTGACAATTCTCAATTATTACAAGTCATCAATAATAGAAGCAAATAATTGTGTTGGCTTCATTTCCTATATTTTGCAAACTGTGAATAGAGCTGACAAGAGAGCAAAACAGCAAAACTTGCATTGTCACATTCTTTAGATTTGGTTGGGTGATGTTTGGTTGTCATTCAACACCTATAGTAAGCCTGCAGCTCAACTGTAATGGCTGCAGGGCCGGAGACGCAACACTCCTGTCAGTCCAAAAACATACTGTCCATGATGCTGTAGCTCCAGGCTGGGCTGTCACAGAGCACAGATTGGATCACGGTGGGCATGAAGGCACACAGCTTGATTTATTGTATGAATAATTAGCAAAGAGCAAGAGATGTGATGCTGACACGATTAAACAAGAGTCTATTGCTTTAAAGAAGATTATATTTTAAAGCTTACAATTCATTTTCTACCAATTGTTCAGTTTGTTTTCTCCTCACGTTAAAATGTCATGGTTTATCTGTGATCTGTCCCTTAAAGGTGGAGTAAGCGAAACTGGAGACACTTGTTGTCAAAATCACTTTTTGTCAAAATCGGTGAATATTTCAACATAATCCGCTAACTTTCCGTACTGTGTGCGCTGAAAAAAATCCAGTTTTAATACACAGCATAGGCACTTTTATTTAAGGGTTTTGTAAAAAGAAATTATATGCAATAAAAGGGGGCTTACTATAGCTTGCAACATGCCCTTTTACAGAGCCAAGGCTGGGTATTAACAATTCTATTCTTCAGCACACGCAGTACAGACAGGTTGTGGACAGCTAGAGATATTCACTGATATTTACAAAAAAAAAATTTGGACAACAAGCGTTCTCCAGAATCGCTGACTTCACCATTAATATTAATTGGAATTAGTCTAGTTTTCGATTATAAGGCCTTTTGTCACTCTTGTGCCACAGGAAGGCGACACAGGTCCTCCTACATGTCAGTCTGAAACAGCCTCTGTGTGAGTGAGAGCACGGCTTCGGTTTCCATGAGAACCTTCTGCGTGCGAGTTGATTGAATTTCCATGGAAGCTGTTGCAGGCTACAGTCACTGGCGGACACGGAAGGAAAAGGATCAAAAGCAGCAATGGAGAAAGATAAACCCTCTAAAAGGAATCTCATTGTCCATGTGTCCAGAGCATTAGCCTTACATCACACCTGGTTATTTTCCTTCATCGCTTCATGACTGTGTTTATCAGATGTTGTATTCCACACGTCCGTTGGTCCCTGTCTCACTCTCACGGTCAGAGCGTATCAGGAAGAGGTCAGTGAAAGTATGCCAGGACAGACACAATGACAGAGCGAGAAGGCAAACCAACAGGTGGTTATCTCCATCTGTCTCTCACTAGCTTTCTACACTCCATTCTTTACTTAGTCTTCTCTTCATTTAGCGCAACTCACTTCCCCCCCTGCATGTTGTGGTATTTCATGTCTTCTTTCTGGCCAAATAATTTTACCCTTTCGCTTTCTCTTACTCAGTGTCCATCTCTTATCTTTGAGAACCTCATGTTACAACACAACCACATGCAGCGAAGCGGTTGAAGGGTTGCACTTTACTTTGTGTGGGCTGTTTGCGAGGCTGAGGTATTCAGCAGGTATGTGATGCAGTGGGATATCAGACACAAACAACTGTGTGTATGGGATTTCTTCCCAGATGAGCTACGGCAGCAATACTCTTGTTTCTCTTTTCTCATTATTTCAATCTCATTATATTTGAATGATGTCTAAATTATATTAAAAATATTATATAAATTACATATAAAACATGTTTTCCCCACCTAATTCTTATCAGTTTTCCCCTCTATCTCTGCTTTTCAAATGTGTGACAGGGCAGCGGTTGATATTAGTGATGTAATGTGTTCCTGCATGTGTGTGTCCACACCCCTCTTATCAGTGTGTGGCAGATATCCCTCGACCCTCAGAGAGAGAGAGGGAGAGAGATAGAATCCCAATGATGGAGTTTTGTGTTTCTCAGTGTTTTTGAGTCTGTGTAAGAAATGTGTGTGTGTGTGTGTGTGTGATCTGTGTAAAGCCGAAGTAGCTAAACATCTGGGCCCCAAAGTGGTGAAGAGTTTCTGTATATGGGACGTCATATAGACACAAACATGCTCTGTGCGGGAGGCCTCTTATACTGTAGATGACCCCGGGCCAAAGATTAAGCAAGTTTGTGTGTGTGTGTGTGAGTGTGTTTGTGTGTGTGCAACAGACAGCTTTGTAAAACTATCTCCCACACTTTCTTTGGCATAATGAATCAAGAGGTGTTGTCTGTCTGATGCTATATGCCACTCACATCCTCTCTCATACTTTAATGCACAATCGCCTAACCCTAACACACATGAAAACTAAACCTAGCCCTCTTCTTTGTCAAGTGTTACATGGAGCATCTGTTGAATTCCCAGGTTTACCATAAGGATGAGTATAAAAACCCCTACGATTTCCTGTCACATCAACTCCCACAAACAGAGCAAAGGACGGCTGCACTTAAACTGATCCAAGGTGCTGATGTGAGAGCCGGTCAAAAAAACACTTCAGGGGCAGTGGGATATCAGACACAAACGACTGACTGTGTATTTGTCATAGGTTTGTGTGAACACTGCGTGGATCAATGTGTGGGAATTTACCCGTGGCTCACAGCTGTGAGTGCAGCAGTGAGCAGATGAGTGAACATGGTCGAGTAGTCAGAAGTGAGAATACATTTTTTTTTTGGCAATGCTATTGTGTGGGGGCGACACAGCTATCGATCCTTTTCCTGAATACAGACGAGCTACAGACGACCATACACTCCACTGATATTCCCACATCCACAAACTGACATGAGATTAAGATAATGGAAATAGAGAAGCAGAGCAAGTGTATGTTTCCATAACATTCATTGTTTGCTGGGATAGATCCCAAAATCCAAAAGTTCTACAACCACATGCCTCTGTTAATGATTTCAAAATAGAGATTTTACAGATCAGTCCCAGATGTTTCATGTTTTTCCGACTTATATTTCCAGCATGTTTTTCCATATTCTGACCCACTAAGGGATATGCAAAAGTAGACTAATCTATAAATAAAGCTGAAGATTTAGGTCAAACGTCTCAAATGCTGCTGTCGAAACTTGAGTATAGGAGGAATTCAGTAAAGATATGTAACTGTCTCACTATTGTTTGGGTTATGATCATATTAATTAACTTTTCAAAACAAAGTTACGATGTGCTGCACAAAAAGACCAAGTCCTTTATAGTTTTGGAAACATTTTTAGAATAGATGTAGATGAGTATTTAGTAACACCTTACAATCCGCTCTACTTAACTAAAAGTCAAGTCAGGCTAAACAGTTATTCAATTTCTGTTTCAGCCTGGATGCAGCATTCGAAATAACTTGCGGCGTGAGTGGGATTTGCCATTCATCAAGTTGCAATGCTTTTACAACACTTTTGCAACAGATTAAAGCATGAAAAACAATCTAATCTCAATTTAGAGAGCGATACAACAAAATCTTATTAGCGAAACAGCTTGGAAGTTGATAAAAACAGCACTGAACGACTTCATTGACTTGATGATAAGAAGTTGGATTAGAATGAAAGATTACTAAAGACATTCCTGATACTAGGCTAAACAGAGAGAACCAGGTTAAGGACATCAGACTGCTGGTTGTTCCCTATTTTTACAGTTACAAAAAGTTCTGTGTGTCATCCGCATAGCATTGTATGTTAAATTGACTGCATTTTTAATCGTACAATGTTTGCCTCTCATTTACACACACAGTGACGGCCATGCAATGTAGCTCCAAAGCAGAAGGGGACCTAGGACAGAAACTTGAGGAACTCCACAAAGCAAACTTGGATGTCACAGATAAAACTTCCTGAGGTCAGTTTCTACAGCATCTAATGTCTCTTACTTATACTTATTAAGAAATCACCATATCATGTGTCACATGCAGAGCTTAGATCAAGTACAATGATTACTCAATAGCATCCCTGTCGTGGAGGAAATAATTGGTCACCATTTGCCAAGCCTTCTAAGAGCTATGCTTTGCTTGAAACTCGAGAAGGAGTTCCTTATAGTGCTACATACAAGGATGTGAGCACTGTAACCTCATCTATGACGCAGTGACAAAGACATTTCCTGTAGAAGTCAAGGAATTATTTTTGTTGAGTCAAATTACGACTGCAGACTCAGAGAGACAGGCCAGTGCTGTCAGGGTTAACATTTGAATATGTGACCAGCTTTGCATGGGGAGATAATAAATGGAGACACACAGCTGTTTCCACTCTCTCTCTCTCTCTACTGTATTACTGTATTTCTCTCTCTCTTTCTCTCTCTCTCTCTCTCTCTCTCACACACACACACACACACACACACACACACACACACACACACACACACACACACTCACACACACACACACACACACACACACACACACACACACACACACACACACACACACACTTTTTTTAAATACAGTCACTGTTCATGTCTGTAATTCATTACCAACCTTACTAATTCTACACATAAACACACACACACACACACACCCTTCCCCAGCCATGACCCCACATCCATGCAGGCCATGTTTTTACTCCGAAAATGTTATGCTCTCTGACAGAAACACACACACACACACACACACACACACACACACACACACACACACACACACACCACCGGACCCCTGCGTCTTGATGTAACACGGTTGGTATTCAAAGGAGGGGGTGGGGGTAAGAAGCAAGAAGTCTTGAACACCAGCTCCAGATGTTAGTAAAAAGATTCACACACACACACACACACACACACACACTCACTCACTTATCTCACCAAAAAGTACTGTCGATTAAAAATAAAATCAGTTAAGTGATTTCATCTGATATTTTACATAGATAGTTAAATAAAAGGTTAACGTTGAAACAAGCGAAGAAATGAAACAAGCAAAATGCCTTCTCTTAGGAGCTAAGAAAGACTTGAAGAGGTTCTTCTGACAATCTCATTGTTTCCATGCTTCCACATCAACGTCTACTGACCGGCCCTCACAGAATTATTGTTTTGTCAAAGCAACAAGGAACAAACTCAAACAACCTTTGTCAGTACGTCTGGGTAGCAGGCAGAGGTCCTGCACAGATGATCGCACATGCGGATGCTCTGACTACCTCCAGACAACTCCTGTGCTGTGTGCAGTGCATTAGACCCACAGCCAACATCTTTTCCCTATTACCCTGAGGGAAAAAAACTGAGAAGACACTGAACAGGACAAGGCAGAGATGTCGGGGGAGCCTGACCTGAACCATCGTCTCATCATTTTGTAGCATTCTAAAACAATAGCCAGAGAAGGTCATGTTTTTGTAGCGCAAATGAAGACCTAATGGACATTTAAGGAGTTCTGTCCAAAACAAGGACTAGGAAGGGTATGCTTTGTCATGACACAGTTATTATCTTTAGAACATCTGCAAATAATGGAAAAGTACAGATGTTTTTCTGCAGCTTGTTGTCAGCAGAGACATATATTGCTCTCTCACAGACCCACAAGTGTTACTATTTGTGTTTATTCAATCCTGACCCCATGACCTCAAGCCCTGACCTTTAGAAAACTGGGCTCTCTGTCCAGGGGGGTTTCTCACGCAGATCTCCTTTGATTTTTGTTTGTCAAAACTGTTGGGACTCTCTTGTGTACTCCCTGGCTTGTTTAGTCTCGGCTGGTGTTTAGATGGAAATCAGAGTTTGTTAAGGTTTCACCACCTGTGACACACGTGTAGCCATGTACAAATATGCACTTGTAACCCTTCTGTGATTGCACATGCACTTTATGAAACACACAACATGTTATGAATCTTCATTCGCCACAAAAACGCTGTGCTACATCCTTAACTGCACACATGCACACGTACGGACAACCTCCACACACACATACCGTTTCTTTCTCTCTAACACTTTAAACAGATGTGTGTGTGCTCCATAGCAGCTGATCTCTATCAGGCCTCTGCAAATCCATCTCCTGATGTAGCAAAGTTTAAGTCCTGAAGTTTATTACAACACTAGGCGCTGTTCACATGTTAGTCTATGTGCTTGCAGCTCACTTAATCATCTGGACATCCTTGTGTCTGAGTGAGCCGAACATTTTTTATGATTCTAAGCACCAAAGCGCTCAAATAATAACCTTACTAAAGCGCACACTGACAATGGACATCAAAAAAGAAAAAGAGACCCTGCGTTTTGCGCCATATCTATCTTTCCAAACTCTACATTTGCTGTAAATGAGGCAACAACATGTCTCTCTCGGTCTTCCCGTCTGTCTGCACGGCATCATATTTGTGTAACACGTTCATTTCTTAAAATCAGCCTTCTCACATGTTGAGATGATGTCAAATTCACATGCTTTTGGGGGCACGCAGCCTGTGCTGCTTGTGAATGATGCACAAAGTACAGGTTGTGTGGGCCCCAAAACCACCTGCACAGATGTGAATGAATACAACCACACACACCATAAAGATGGAGCAATGCCCATTCTGCTGGAAACAATAATCATGTTGTTTATTTGTTTATTTTGGGCCGCAATTAACGTTTTATTTTATTTAACAATTACAAAGTCCAAAACCCAAAGATAATCAATTTACTAAAATGTAGGTCCAAGAAAAACTGAAAATCCCACATTAAAGAAACATTAAAAAGTAAATTGATTATTTAAATTGTTGCATAATAATGTGTGTGCTTTTGTGTCCATGAGTTAAAAAAAGGTTCTGGTGAGAAAGTGACACCTGACTCTTGAGCTTTAGTGTTAATGACATACCCACGTGACAGGCCAACGTGTGTGTGTGTGTGTGTGTGTGTGTGTGTGTGTGTGTGTGTGTGTGTGTGTGTGTGTGTGTGTGTCCAGAGCATTGTGTGCCTCAGGTGTGCCTTAAGGTAAGACGATAGATCTCAAACCCGAGTCTTCACCCTGAAACAGGCAGAGGACTGAACTCATGACTAAATTTAACACGATTTCTCTGATCTTGTCACAGACAGATGGACTGAGAAGGAAATGACTTGTTTTTTTTACATTCTGAAGTTAAGTCCAGAGGTAACTTCCAGTTCACTTGGGTTTCAATTTCCTATCATAAAAAAAGTATTCCGTATGATAAAAACGCATAATGCATATTATTTATGCTAACAGTTATTTATAAGGTTTCACAAACATATCATACAAAAAAAAGAAGGAAAGTCAAATGATGGATAATAACTTTGGTTGAATGAAAACGAACTAGGGCAATATTTGATGTAACTTTGAACTCAGGGGTTTGGCGAAATGACTGAAGTGCAGTTGAGTTTCGATCATAAACACAGCAACAACAAAAAAATTACGATGCACGCAGTGACAGTGGCCTTTCTTTGCAACATTGGCCATTGAATCTTCAGGCACAACAATAACAACAACAACAACAACAACACTGCTTTTGTCTATACACAAGCTCTTAACAGCTTAACAGGCTGACACAAGGTTGTTTAGTTCACTGGCGGTCATGGTTAACAGTAATTGCCAATTGAGGCCTGAACATTGGATTTCTAACAGCCCAAGATGACTCAGCTGCAATCCTGTTGTGTTGGCAGGCTTTGATTTAGAAATGAGAAAAATGAAGTGAGTGTTTTTTGTTCATGGTTTATTGTTTGTGGCATTGATTTAGAAATGCAGGAAGTGAAAGGAAAAAATGAACGTTTTAAAACACAACCTATGGATTTATACTTACACTTCATATATATATATATTTTTTTTTTTTTTTATTAATTAATATTAAAAATGGCAGCCTGAGCCCACTGCTTGTTAGATGATTTTCGCGATCTTTTTCGCGATCTTTTCAACTTCCGGTCGTAACAACATGGACATATACATCTCATAGAGCATAAGATTCTGAACATTTCAAAAAAAAAGTAAGTCTCTACCCCATTCCTGTGATGAGTTATGGTCGTTTAAAGAAACCACCGAAATTAGCTTTTACGGCTAAAGCTAGCTAATACTCCGCTAGCTAGCGTTAGCTCTATAGTGTTCTGTCTTTTTTTTTCACCGCATCATGTCATCGGCACTCACCCAGACAGATCCGGAGCTTCTCCTCCTGAGATCTGAGCTCAAGTCAGTGGAGAGTCTCATTCACGATCTCCTCCAGCGGCAGTCCTTCCTGGTCTCCAAATTAGCTGTGCTTGAAAAAGCTCCTCTTTCAAGTTCTCAGGCACCGGTTAGCGGCGTTTCTACTGCTTCTGCTGCCCAGCCTCCCGACGCTGCATGGACGTCTGTTGTGAAGAAGGGCAGACGATCTTCTACACGATCTTCTCATCCTCTTCCTCCTCCTCTGCTCTCCTCTCCATCTCCTCCTCCTGTGTTGACGCGCAATCCATTTGCTCCGCTGGAGGTGCTATGTGGAGCTGCTGAACCTGCGGCTCGTGTTGCCGGCTCTCCATCTGCTTCGCCGGTCCAGACCTGCTCCAGGGTGGCACGTGGACGTCGGGGTTCCACTTCCCAGTTTGGATGTCAAGATCGCCGCCGTTTACCAGCTCCATCTGGAAGTGTGTTTCCCTGTGTGCACCCCTCCGTGCCTCCTCGAAGTGGTGCCCCCGATGTTGACATCCGCTGTACAGGTGAGGCTCTCTCTCGCGGCTGTGCCCTGCCCTCACCTCCTCCCCTCTCATCGAAGCTGTCTCTCTACTGTGGGAGCTGCTTAAATCGCCAACCTGAGATCCTCATCATCGGTGACTCTATTGTCAGATTTCTTTGTCTCCCTGGTGCTTTCACCTATTGCCTCTCTGGAGGAAAATCATCTGACATTATGGAGCTAACACCTGCCCTCGTTGCCCTCCACCCTACTGCCCACACAGTCATCCTGCATGTTGGAACTAATGACGTTATGAATAAACGGTCATACCAACTATTTGACAATCTTCAGAGTCTGGCCCTCACCCTGGAGAGCCTGGGGAAATTCTGTATATTTTCCGGCCCCATTCCCACGTCATCCAAAAGCCCTGAGCGCTACAGCCGTCTTTTGGATTTCCATGAACGGCTGGAGTCCTGGTGCTCGGGCAACTCTCTGGGCTATATTAACAACTTTGACTCTTTCTCTAGACACACACTACTCAAATCTGACGGCCTCCATCCCAATGCCAAAGGTATTAAAGAACTTACTAATCACTACATTCATCACATCGCATCTTGGCATAATTCGGACTGATATTTACCACAGCACGACCCTACCAAATCATCCCCCATTAAAAAAGATCTCCCCAGGGATCCTGCTGAAATATCCCCCAATTTAACTCATAACAACACCTCAAATTGTCCTTCATTCATCCCAGACATCACTGACCCCCTTTGCTCTAAACTAAATTCCCCACAAATTCTTAAATCAAGAAAGGGCTTGGGTTTTCTTCATCTAAATATTAGAAGTTTATTGCAGCATGATAAATTAGACCATGTAAAGATTTTAGTGTCCCAGGCAGATCCAGATGTCTTGATTCTGACTGAATCCTGGTTAAAGAAGAGTACAGATGACTCTATTGTGGCAATTAATGAATACAATTTATTCAGAATAGACAGAAACGCAAGGGGTGGGGGAGTGGCTGTCTATGTTAAATCCTGTTATTCTGTAACACTTTTACATGCTGTCTCTGTTCCAAATTGTTTTGAATTTATCGCGCTAGAATTATCTTTATCATCAAATGATTGTTTTGTTGTAATTGGTGTGTATAGGCCCCCTTCTGCTGTTACTAGCTCCTTAAACGATCTAGCACATATGCTCTCCAGTTATGTAAATAGAGAGGTAATTGTGATGGGTGATTTTAACGTTGATTGGCTTTCTGGTGCCTCTGAACCTTTCAAAGAAATCTGTAGCAACGTTAATCTTACACAATTAATAACTGAGTCCACAAGACCCAATCTAAAAAACCCAGCAAAATCAACTTTAATCGATTTAATCCTATCAAATAAAATAAATAAAATAGTCTCAGCTGGTGTTTTTGAGCTCGGGATTAGTGATCACTGCCCAGTGGCCTGTATCAGAAGTATTCATTTAAAAAGATCTCAACCTAAAATCATAATTAAGCGTAATTTTAAAGGGTTTAATGAGCAAGCCTTTTTAAGTGATCTCCGTCATAGTGACATTCAACTCACTACGGAAATTTCGGATGTTGAGTTAGCCTTAGACTATTTCATCAATAGTTTCACCTCAATTATAAACAAACATGCGCCCCTTAAAAAGCATAGAGTAAAAAATAGATCAAACCCCTGGTTTACAAGTGAACTGTCTGATTTATTTTCTGAAAGAAATAAAGCATGGTCTCTAGCTAGACGCTCTGGAGATAATACCAATTGGACTATTTTTAGACAATTTAGGAATAAGTGCACAGCCATGGTCAGGAAAGCCAAATCCGAATATTACCTTGAATTAATCTCCGACTGCTACTCTAACCCTGCACTATTTTGGAAAGCTGTGAACTATAATAAAAACAATTCTAGCACAGTTCCCACTCAGATCAAATTAAATGGTCACACTCTCAATGATCAAAAAGAGATTGGCTTAGCTTTTAATAAACATTTTGTAGCTGCTGGTCAACTCTTTCAAAATGGAGGTTGTACACCTTCTACAACCAGTAGTAACGTACCGCCTGTCTCTCAAACTCCTATTTTCAGCCTTGATCTTCTTCCCACAAGTGTTGTTGTAGATGCGCTCCTCGCCATCAACCCCAAGAAGTACATGGGAGAGGACAATTTGGACCCGTTTTCAATCAAGCTTTCGACACATATAATATCAAAACAAATAACCCATATTTTTAATCTTTCCATCTCCTCTGGAATAGTTCCTAAAATTTGGAAAAAAGCTCACGTAATTCCTTTACATAAAGGTGGTGACAAAAATAATCTTAATAACTACAGGCCAATTTCCAAACTCCCATGCCTGGCAAAAATTCTAGAATCACTTATTAATAATCAGTTAAAAACATTTCTAACTAGTGCTTCCATTTTGAGCCCATTCCAATCTGGTTTTAGGGCAGGCCACAGTACTGTCTCTGCTGTGACTTTGGTTGTAGACAACATTGTTACAGCATTAGACAAGAAAAAGCACTGTGCAGCACTTTTTATTGATCTTTCAAAGGCCTTTGATACTGTTGACCACCATTTGCTTTTACAGAGGCTGCATGACATTGGCTTTGATCATTCTGCATGTAGCTGGTTTAGGGATTATCTCTCTGATAGACAGCAGTCAGTTAAACTCGGAAGATACCAATCTGAGTTTTTAACTGTTACAAATGGTGTCCCACAAGGCTCAATTTTAGGTCCAGTTCTTTTCACAATTTATATAAATAACATTGTTTCATCGCTAAAAAACTGTCATGCCCATCTATACGCTGACGACACAGTACTGTATTGCATTTCCGATTCGGTGCACCAATCTATTCAGAACCTACAAAGCTCTTTTAACACCCTGCAGGACTGTCTAGTGGACCTCAGGCTTGTTCTTAATACAGACAAAACCAAATATATGTGTTTCTCCAGAGCAAGAACTACAAATTTGAATGATTTTAATATTTTTACAAATAATGGATTTTTAATTGAAAGAGTCACAGAGTACAAATATCTTGGCATCTGGTTAGATGATAAACTCACTTTTAATTTTCATATAAAAAATCTTGTTCGTCGACTACGACAAAAAATTGGCTATTTTTATAGGAACAAAACCACCTTCCCTTTATTTAGTAGGAAAAGGATTATTGAAGCAGTTTTCATGTCTGTCCTTGATTACGGTGATGTGGTTTACCGGCATGCATCACATTCATGTCTTAAACTCCTGGACTCTGTTTTTCACTCTGCTTTAAGGTTCATCACAGGAGATGCTTATGACACACACCATTGTCTTTTATATGAAAAGGTTGGGTGGTCCTCCCTTAAAGAGAGACGTGACGCACATTGGCATATTTTAATTTACAAAGCCTTGACCGGGAAGCTTCCTCGTTATTTAACTGAATTGCTGCAAATCTCAGATGGGCTTTATCAGACCCGCTCCACTGACATGCTTATGCTTTATGTCCCACAAGCCCGGTCTGAGCTAGGAAAGACAGCTTTTAGCTTCAGTGCCCCTGACTCCTGGAACAACTTACAGCAACAAATTAAACTAAATAACTTCATATCCTTTAACCAATTTAAACAAACTATTTTAAATCTGCCAAACTCTACCTGTAACTGTTTTAATTAGGCTATATTGTACTTTCACCAATTTAATTTTAATTGCTACCACTTAATTTCACCACTGTGTAAATGTTTCAATTGTTTTTCTCTTCACCTGTTGTTGTGTATTTGATGTATTTGCGTTGAATATTGTTAATGTATTGTTGTTTTTCCTTTGAATTTGTTTGAACTCGACGTCATTGAAAATGAGGGTCACCCCTCAATTGGTCTCTCGAGGATAAATAAAAGTTAAATGAAAATGAAATGAAAAATATAGCCAAAGTTGCACAAGGGAAAAAAAAAAGAAAGTAAGATGGGCAATGAGTGGCCATTAACAGAGGTAAAATACAGACAGAGTCATGTTACCTTGTGAATACACACAGACACGCACACACACACACACACACACACACACACACACACAAACAGCCATTATAAGGCTTGAAATATTCATACACACAAAACCCAATGTGGGGAAATTTATTAGGAAAGTGTGCGAGCGATTACAGCTGCAGAAAAGCTTAGTGTCTCTACCCATGTTTCTTTTGTGACAATGTGCATGTCTGTAAATGTGTGTGTGTAGAACCCATGTGGTGTGTCCTGTAGGGCTTTGGACTTTAATGTGTAGCTGCAGAAAAGCATGTGGCTTTAAAAGAAAAGAGGATAAAGAAAAAAATCTTTCTCAAGTTTTCCTCACGATTATTTTGGCATTGGTGTCCACTACCATTTTTGTAATATTGACACACAGTTCTCATGTTCCATGTACAGTGTATCAGTGTAGAGCCAGAGTCTGAGTTCCCCTTATTTGCAGGATAATCATGCTCTCAAGTTTTGGAACTACATTTCCCATAATTTGGGGGTTTTACTGCCAACATGAACCCTGTATTTTTGCCTGAAATTGCTCACCTTTTGGGAAATTGGTACCATATATGACGTGTATGCCCAAGTTATAAGCTGTTAGCAGAACCTGTTGCAATGTACCCAATGATGTACAGACAACAATCACTGGATGACTGTGATACTGAAGAGAAGTCCACAGGGGATCTCTCCCCTTTATCTCCTCAGCAGAAGACAATGTGTTGTTCCATGTGCACATACGCAGCCACCAGCTCATTGACATACTGGCACATGCACAGGCCGTTACTATTTACTATCAGCCTCTTCAAAAATGCTACTCCTCAAAGTGTCACTCTACTCCATTGCAAACGTTTGCCTGCCCCACTGAACTTGCCTTTTCAAGACAGATAAAAATGTGGGAACATGTGAGTCAACTTTTACAGCTGTGATGGAGCTATTATTCTTAGTTACAACAGCTCAATCTGTGATTAATGATTTTTTCTCTGATCACTCTTGTTTTGCCCTCTGCTTTTGTGGTGGTTTCTACGCTGGATTGATTTGCAAAAGCTCCTTGCCAGCCACATGAGCGAGTGACTGCTACACAGGAGAAGGCATAACATTCTGTATCGGCTTGCAGTGTCAATACTGAGTCTGCATATCTGTGGTGGATCCCCTTCCTTTTGCGATTGGGATGGGAAACAGGGACATCCGACAATGTTACATGTGCAAATTAAGCTGTTTTAAAAATCAATGTTCCAAACAGCAGCTCATACATTGTCCTTGAATTTGCCTGCTTTTTTTCCTTTATCAACCGCTAATGCCTTTTGGAGCATAAACCTTCTTTTCCAGTCTTTCATTAAGAGACATTAAAGTGGAGAGAGAAGGAAAGAAACAAGAGAAAGAGACCTCCAAGCATTTCCTGAGCCTGAGCCGCGCCAATCCGACCCCACAGAGCACTAGGATTTCTCCCTAAAGGTCACAGAACACACACACACACACACACACACACACACACACACACACACACACACACACACACACACACACACACACACACACACACACACACAAACCCCATCCGCATTTGAGATTTCTGATTGGCCCCGACACTGCGCTTGCAGAAAGAGAGTGCCGGAGTGCCGCTCGTATATTGGCAGGGCAAGCCCTAAATGAAAACACATGTTGTGTAAATGCAGATAGCAGAAGCCGAGCGGCCGTTGCCTGGCTCATGGGGGACTCTGTGAAACAGAAGGCCATCAGACGGTTGTGTTCCAGGATGGACAGAGTGGACGGAAACGCATCCTGTTTTTCCACGTCTACACTGAGTAATCAAATAGTGTATTAAAAAAAACATTATTTATTTATTTAGTATTCTTTCGGACAATTCCACACAATACACAATTTTCTCTTGCAAATATTCATACATCATACTTTGTGTTGTCCGAAGGGAGACGGAAGAAGCCAAAGGCTTATCAGGTCCCGCCCCCATTATACCAATAAAAAAATGTATCAAATGTCTACTGAGCGTTACGCAAGCAAATGTGACAGTGACCACGTGTAAATAAACACAGGAAGACAAGATGTGAATTCCCTCTTGAGAACGGTTTCACAACAGAAAGGCATTCAGAGAATCTCACAGCTGGCCCGCCTTTATTCATATATATTTTTTTGTGGATTTCCAGTTCCGCAGAGTAACTGCCTTGATCCAGGCCAGATTCCTCACTTCCGTCAGTTCCTGCCCTCTGACCTCTCTTGCCCTAGTGTGACCTCCAATGCAAAATCTGGAACACTTTCAGCTACCCACAATCTGGACATCTGTGCATATGGAATGGATGGAAACTTGCATGGCATCCACTAATCTGATCTGAAACTGGCAAAAAAATGGCTGTGGCGTGAAAGCATGTCTGAGCTGGGGACAGTCTGTTGAGTCCACTGCCTTCAATCTGTTTGCTAACACGTTCAGTATATTCAACACTTGTGTTTGGGAGGTGACAAATCTCATTTTTTTGATTGTCTGAGAGAACTTGTGCCTTAAGGCCAAATGTTGGTTATTTGTTGATGTAAGGAGGCAGAGCGTTGGTGAGGCCTGTTTGCTGTTTACGCTGATAAAAAGAGAAATTCACTGACTTCATATTCACATAATGTTAAACAGACCATCTTGATAGCTGCCGATTTGACAAAACAAGAGTTTTCAATATGTCAAATTCACGTTTTATTAATGAAAAAGAACTTATCCTCAAAAGTAGGCATCCATAAAATGAATTGTTAGCTGCAGCCCTAAATCCCAGTTCATTCTAAATGCTAGTTTGACATTATATTGAGATTGGCTTCCATGTTTACCCAGTGTACAGAATAATGAGATACACCCAAACAGGAGAAGTTTGAGTCTCGATAGAGCAATACTCCTTATAGGCCTACCTTAAAAATCACATAACAGTAAGTCCAAATCTTTAAACACTCAAAGAATGAATCAGTGATTGAGCGAGTGGAGTCAGCAATGCTGGAGAATGTTTGTTGTCAAAATCACTTTTTGTTATAATCAGTGAATGCCTCCTCACAATCCGCTACTTGTTCCTTTGTTTACATACCTTTAGTTTACATACCTGTTGACAGAGCCTAGGCTGTTTTTCTCAGTGCAATTTGTGAGGATATATTCACTGATTAAAGGTGCTGTAAGCGGAATGGTTCTTTTAGCTAACTTCCTGTCAGTTACTGCAGTTAGCGGTCCCCTCGCTCGTCCCTACGTCACCACATTAATGCACTGCGGTCTTCAAGCAGCAAGTTATCTAGCTTCATCTCAGATCCATAAGTGTGATAAAACATGAAAAAAACCATCAAAACAGACATTGAGAAGGATTTTTACCTGCTCCGCCATTGTAGGCGCATACACATTCACCCATCTGTTGCTCTGGCGTGCACCGGCAGTGAGACCATGGAGTGTATATACAATATATGAGTGAGACGAGTGTCGGTTTGCGTTGTCTCTTCTGATTGGATAAAAATTTCGGGATACTCCAATAAGTTTATTTGCCGATTACATGCAAAGCAGCTGACAGAGAGATCGGCTTTATGAAACGCGCACATTATGTAAGTAATCACTGTATGAATAAAGAGCGATTTTACACTTATATTAACATAAATAAACCGCTTACTTCACCTTTAAGTCAAATAGTGATTTTAACAACATGCGTTCTCCAGAATCGCTAACTCCAACAAAGATAACTGATCATGATGTTGAGTCGTCAATGTAAAAGTTGATCCACACGTTGATTACTCTTCTTTACTGCTCCTTACCTTCTTGGCAGCCTTTGACGGGGACCTCCTGGTGGGCTTCTGCACCTGGCCGCTCAGTGTGACGGGCTGCCTGGACACAGAGCCGTTCTCCCTCTTCTTTACTGGGGAGGCTGGGGGGGAGGAGGGCTGTGGAGGGCAGGGGGAGGCCGGGGGGGAGGAGGGGGGAGGCAGGGCCCCGAGCACAGCCATCTCCTCTGTGGCCGTGAGGCGGAGGATGCGCAGGCTCTCGTTGGTCTCATTGTCCACCACCAGCAACCTGGTCTCATTGGCCACGGCCTTGATCCGCTGCACCACCTGAGGGATGGATAAAGTCATTTTGTTGTTTGAAAAAGGCAGTAGAAGGACACACATGCTAATGCACAATGTATGAACTTACTCCGTAAATTACATTACATCTATGCAATTATATAGTCACGTCAAAGACAGCATAATTTGGTTAAAGGAATAGTTAAACTTTTTTATTTTCTTTAGCTTGTCGCTGCCTCACTCTCGGATTTAAGAGAAGGCGACAGAAACCATTCCTATAGCCAATGTGCGTGCACTTTTGTGAAGGAGACATGGGTGAAGGGCGCTCATTGCTAATTAGCTTATCACAAACACTGGTCAATGGAGAGTATTAGTATTAGCCGGCCTCGTCTGACGCCGACAGTCAGACGAAAAACTTTACAACATCACTAAACGGTCCTGTGGGCTTGCTGTCACTTGGTTGGGAGGATCATACTCACACTTCACTTTGACATAAGCATGTACAGTGCCTGTCAAAAGTAGTGATATATGTACCAATATATCAATATATCTAGGCCCTACTTTAAGTTGGCAATACAGTTTTAAAGTCACTGCTCAAGCAAAAATGCTTAATGTTGTATTGTTCCAGCCTCTCCAATGTGGAAAGGAGTTGCTTTTTATTTCTTAACCTTATAGAAAAATAAAGAGCTTTGGTTCTGACTGTCGAGTAAAACAAGACATTTGATGAAATGACGGGCTGCAGCAAACTGTTTCTAACCGAATATAAGAATCACTTGTCCAAAACCTGCTCATAGGCCCAATAATTCTATGGGTAAATCTGTAGGCATGAAGGTAGGTAGTCTATATTGTTTCTCCAAAAATTAAGATGCAGACAAACACAACTATGACAACACAGGCAACATAAACCTGATGCTCTGGCATCCCTCATGTTAACCAAAATAAATAGCACCTGGGCAGCACAATTGTTATAATTTATTTATTTTTTCAGGTGCTGATGTTCCTCGAGTCTGCGAGCTTGGGAAAATAATTATCAGAGCCTGCAGTCACTATCTGACCCCCAGCCACCACACAAGGCCCAATGCAAACAGAGGGGGAAACACTTTGTCAGTGATGTCATTTACAGGGAATGATTTAGACACTTGCAGGACAGACGTAAACATTCATCAGTGACTTTTCACATGGACACAAGTGAATTTCTGCAACGATATATAGGACTACAGCAGTCTTACTTGTTCTTTATCAGCGCATACCCTTTTTGCAAATAAAAGTGACTGTGCAGGATAGTCCTGGTTTTATGAGGACAAACTGTCAGGGCTTGGAGGAAACAAGGAGACCACACAGTTTCCAATGTTTCACTTTAATAACTTGCATATCAGGAAGCCTGACTGCCTGACCTGATTGTTACTGTAACCGTCCCTCGCCACACTCCACCAGCCAGGGTGACCTGTTGATATCACAACTAGGTATATAGAAAGCCCATCTACTTACCTGATGGTGCGTCTCTTTCTCCACGTTAACTCCATTGACCGCAACCACACGGTCCCCGGCGCGCAGCCCCGACGCTTCTGCAGGAGAGCCCGACTCCACTTTGCGGATGAATTGTCCGCTCTTCCCTTTCTCGCCATGTAAATGAAATCCATAGCCATTGTCCGCCTTCACCATGGGACAAAGTCGGGGTTTCCGTTCGCTTGTCATTTCCTATTGTCGTTTCAAAACCTCCCAAGTGTTCAGATTAAGTGCAATGATTAAAATGCAAAGATGAGAGTTCAGGAGAGTGGGCGCAGGGCCGAACTCACACGAAGCGAAAACATATCTGCTCGATACGCACGCTTTCCCCCGTACAAGGAAAAAAAAACAAAATAGGCAAAAAAACAAAAAAAACACACACACACAATGTGTGCCTCAAGAAAAAATCCCACTGTGCGTGCAAAAGAAAGAAAAAAGAAGAAAAGAAAGAAAGAAAGAGAGGAGCAAAGTTAAACTTTACGTTGCGTTGCGACCAGTCCTCCAGATCGTGTGTCTTGTGTCCAGCAGCAGTGCACTGCTGGCGACTCCAAAGAACGTATCCGTCGCCGCGCGCGCAGACTTCACAGCCTGCAGTAGAGCATCATCGCAGACACTGCTGAAGACGCGTTAAAAGTCCAACAGATCACGTTCCTCATGCTCGACAGTTATCCATTACAGCTGGTAGGAGAATATGCACTGATAGTCTACTGTAATTTGCGCGCACGGTTAGCGCCTTGTGCCCAATAGCACCACCTCCCTTCAGGCCGGCCACTAGTTTGTTTCTATGGGGAAGCTGAAATATGCATGGCATAGACAGAGGATTCAAGTGACACAATGATGCCCCCGGGTGGCAGAAAAAAGTTTGCGAAGAAACTGACGGGTGCGATGCTATTTCAAAGAAGCGCATATAGGCTACAGTAGGCTACAATGCTGTATTGAGTTTATAATAATGTTAGATGAAATTTATATAGGCCTATAGCTTTTCAAGAACTCAACGTCGTTTGAGATTATGCCTATTGTCCAGGCAAAATAGCGTTTTACGACAGACAAATTGTAAAATAATTTTTTTCAGCTCAGATAATTTCTATGAGGTGTCCAGAACAACATACTAAAAGTCCTAAAAAATCCTAGTTGAGGAAATATGTTTAATTCTCATCAATCCGAGATGTGTGCCAATAAGGCGAGACACCAATAAATCCCAATAGGGCTATTTTTTTCCTTTAGTCCTGTTATGTGCCAGATCTGTGCCTTGTTTTGCAGAGTTCCTGAAGCCCCTCCCTCACCTCGTTGACTGCCACCTGAGCTGCCTATTTAAGCTGGAAGCTTAATTGACTCACTCTCTCGGTAAACGCCCAGGAAAGAGTGGCGGTGCTTTCAAATTTGTTTGTTGGGTTAAGTGGTTGAATTCAGAGCAGTGGGTAAAGGAGAGTTGCTGAACTGGTGGACTGTTGATTGGGGTTGTTCAGCTCGGGTGTTGCGGGGAGTTGTTGTGGGGATATTGCCCGACGGCCTGTATAGGTCCGGGAACGGTATCCCTGCACAATTCTGCGCATCCTCAGCTGCTCGATCAGAGGATCGGATACGTGGAGAGGCGGGTTGCAACCAAACTGTACTGTGAGTAAGCGCAATAAACTGCAGGTATGTCAGATTATGAGGGGTGGACGGATAGTGATATGGAGACAACACAAACAAAAATGGCAAGAAAAAAATCGTGGTCTGAAGGAGGCAGTGAAGGAGAGAGCAACCTAAGACAATCTGTGAAAAAGAAAAAAACTGTAATCAATTGGAGCAGTGATGAGGAGGCAAAGGAGAAATGGCAAGTGATTATCACGCTAAGTAATGATAAGGGACATTTCCACCCAGTGCAGGTTACAAAAGCAATTGAAAAAGAAATTGGGAAAATTCAATTTGCTAAAATATTAAATAACAGAAGAATTCTTATTTCAGCAGAAAATAAAAAACAACAGGAAAAGATCCTTAACATGTCTCACCTTGATGGTGGAAGCATTAAGGCCCATGTGCCAGGAATGGCAGCAAGATTGCGTGGGGTAATTACGAATGTGCCATTAGAGATGACAATGGATGAAATTAAGAAAGAGATAAAGGGTGGGAGAGTAACCGAAGCCAAAAGGTTGCAAACAAATAAAAGTGGTATAAAGCAAGACAGCTTCTCAGTGATGCTTACTTTTGACAACTCAATGCCATCGGAGATTCAAATTGGTTGGCTGCAGTATAAAGTAAGGGAGTTTATACCCCAACCGTTGAGATGTTTTAAATGCCAGAGAATGGGGCACACAGTACAAAATTGCAAATGGAGGCAGAGATGTGCTAAATGTGGAGGGGAGCACGAATACGGGAAGTGTGATAAAGATGCCAAGATAAAGTGCTGTAACTGTGGAGGGGAACATAGTGCAGCTTTTGGTGGATGTTTGGTTCAGAGGCAAGCCAAAGAAGTTCAGAGAATAAAGATCACAAGTAAAGTATCATATGCTGAGGCCCTTAAAACTGTTAATGGAAGTGACAGTATGCAAAAACGAACAAAGGAGTCAGTTCATAACATCAGTGAGAACCCTAATCAGATTGAAAGGATGCCATTGCCCCAAAGGATAAGAATAAGGAAACCCCAACCAGAAAAGTCAGACCCCCCTGAGAAGACGTGCACCCATAAATGTATAGTACAGGAAGATACCATGTTGGTCAATAAAAAGAGCTTTGTAGCCTTCATTTGCAAAGTCGTTAATGTGGCAGTGCGACAGGAAAAGAAAAGCGACAGAATTAAGATAGTGGTTGAAGCTGCAGAGGAGTTTTTGGGCATCAAAGATCTTAAAGCTGAGGATATACATGTTATGTTAAGGGGAAATAATGATGGAGGGGTAGGATCTCAGCATGATTCTTGATATAATGATGGTATTTCTTCTCTTGCAGTGGAATGCGAGAAGTTTGATTGCAAACGGACAAGAATTTAAGAGGTTTATAGAAGAAGCAGAAGTTAAACCTGATGTTGTTTGTATTCAAGAAACCTGGCTTCGACCTCAACTTGATTTCATTTTACCTGGGTATGAGGCAGTAAGGTATGACAGGATTGAAAGTCAGGGTGGCGGGTGTGCAACATTTGTAAGGGAAGGGATAGCATTTAGAAGAATACCAACTGTGATAGAAGTGGAATGTGTAGTGATTGAAGTATGTAAAACAGATGGCAGCATGGTAGTAGTTAACTTGTACAATCCTTGCAGAGCACTTTGTCCAGAAATATTAGATAGTATAATAAAGAAAGAAGGGAATAGAAGAGAAATTTGGTGTGGGGATTTTAATGCTCACAATAACCTTTGGGGAAGTAAACAGACTGATAGGAATGGAGAAGCAGTAGAAGAATTAATGGATGTAAGACAGCTAGTTTGCCTAAACAATGGGAATGGTACAAGGATTGATATTCAGACTAACACAATGTCCTGTTTAGACCTTACGCTGGTATCTAATAATATTGCAACATCTGCTGAATGGAGTATTAATAGTAGCACAAGTATTGGAAGTGATCATTTCCCAATTATATGTACATTAGATATGGAGCTAGATCTACAAAAAAGACCAAGTCACAAAAAATGGTGGTTTGAAAAAGCTGATTGGAAAAAGTTTAAAGAAATATGTTGCAAAGAGGCAGAGTCAGTATCAATGGAGGGAAATATTGAGGAAAATACAACTGCTATCAAAAGTGTAATAATTAATGCAGCAGAAAGTAGCATACCAGTTAAGTTGATGGGGGGAAAGCGAAAAAGGGTTCCATGGTGGAATGACGAATGCACAGAAGCAATTAAAGAACGAAATAGTGCACTGAGAACATTACGTAATAATCTAAATCAAGTGAATATAATAAATTATCAGAGGAAAAAGGCTATAGCACGTAAAGTGATCAAAAACAGTAAAAGGAGCGCTTGGAGGGGATACTGTTCTACTATAGGGAGGGAAGTTAAAATAGGAGATGTTTGGAAAATGTTGAAAAAAATGAGTGGTAAAAAAATATTTACTAAAATATCTGTGTTGGAGGAAGGTGAAATACTGGCAATTACAGATAAAGAAAAAGCAGATTTGTTAGGAAAGGCATTTGCTAGTGTGCATAGTGGTGATCACTTAGATGATAAACACAAACAAAGGAAAAATGAAATCTTAAAGGAAAATAAAGATGTGTATTTAAAGAAAGATAGGGAGGAAAGTGCAATGGATGCTGAGATTACCATGAATGAATTGGTTATAGTATTAGATGGAGCTGGGAATGCTGCTACTGGAGAGGACCAACTAAGCTATATGATGTTCAAAAAATTGCCAGAAAAAGTACTTAAATTAATTTTGCATTTATTTAATAAGATATGGGAAGTAGGGACGATGCCAAGAAGTTGGAAAAGTGCATTAATATTGCCATTCAATAAACCTGGAAAGGATGCAAGCAGTGCTGGTAATTATAGACCTATTGCCCTAACTTCCCACCTCTGTAAATGGATGGAGAAGATTTTAGTTAGGAGACTCAGTTATTTTATCGAACATAGAGGACTTTTTGCTTCGTATCAAAATGGATTTAGAAAGGGGCGATCAACTATGGATGCTGTAGTTAAAGTCAGTAATGAGATGGAGAAAACGTTTAAAATGAAGGAGTTAATGACCATAGTATTTTTTGATATTGAAAAAGCTTACGATTCTATGTGGAGGGAGGGTCTATTAATTAAAATGAACAAAATGGGGATGAGAGGAAGATTGTATAACTGGGTCCTAGATTTTCTATCTGAGCGAAGATTTAAAGTTAAAGTGGGATCGGAAGTATCTGATGAACTGATAATTGAAAATGGAATTCCACAAGGGAGCGCTATTAGTCCAGTTTTATTTAACATCATGATCAATGATATATTTATGAATGTGGGCAGAAGAGTTGGGTCGGCTTTGTACGCAGATGATGGGGCAATTTGGACAAGGGGAAGGGACACTACAACAGTGATGAATACAATTAAGCAAGCAGTTAGAAAGGTAGAAGATTGGTCATACAACTGGGGTTTTAAGCTTTCCTTAAGCAAATCATGTTTTATGATAATAACTAATAAAAAAGGATAGATGCGCATAATATCAAATTATATGGGGAATGCATGGAAAAAGTTGAAAAATTCAAATATCTTGGGATTTGGCTGGACCAAAAGGGCACATGGAGAGCGCAGGTGGAAAATATAGAACTAAAGTGCAAGAAAGTTATTAATCTAATGAGGGCAATAGCTGGAAAAGAATGGGGAGCGGACAAACAGTCATTAATGTATATATATAGGGCTTTAATGAGATCAACAATAGACTATGGATGCATGGTGTATGGAGCAGCAGCAAAAATGCACTTAAATAAAATAGATAGAGTAATAAACAAAGCATTGAGGATTTGTGCTGGGGTAATGAGGTCATCACCTGTTAAAGCTATACAGGTAGAACTAGGAGAAATCCCGATAGAACTCAGAAGGGAGAAAATGTTGCTTGAATATTGGAGTCGGCTGCAGGGATGTGGAAGTGAAAACCCTGCCAAAACTGTAATTCAGGAATGCTGGGAATATGGAAAATTTCAAAGTAATGGATTTGGATGGATAGCTAAAGATAAAGCAGAAGAATATAGGGTAAGTAATATAAGAGTGACTACTAATCCGATAAGTAATGTTCCAATTTGGTTCTTCCCTGTAACAGAGATTGATTTAAATTTAGTAGAAATGAAAAAAGAATGGGAAGAGGGTGAGAAAGCGTATAAGGCAACTAAGTATATAAGAAACAACCACTACAGTTACCTAGATATTTATACAGATGGCTCCAGAGATGAAAATGACAAAGTAGGTATAGGTGTATATATTCCATCAATGCACATCAATATTGGTAAAAGATTGCCAGATCAAATGTCAGTTTATTCAGCAGAAATGATGGCAATCATTATTGGCTTACAGTGGGTGGAGGAAGTTCGACCAGATAGAGTAGTTTTATGCGTAGACTCATTGGCAGCCCTGCAAAGTATTCAGAGTTGGAACTCTAGCAGACAAGATCTTCTTTTAGAAATTCAACAAACCTTATATAGATTACACAGAACAGGAATATATGTTAAATTTTGCTGGGTTCCGGCCCATGTAGGAATCAAAGGGAATGAGGGAGCAGATAAAAATGCCAAAACAGCAACAAAACTGGATAATATTATAGATATGCCTTTTGGGAAAGCAGAAGTTAAAGCAATATTAAAAAAAGAAGTAACTAAAAAGTGGCAAGACATGTGGGATAGTGAAATCACTGGAAGAAGTTATTATAATGTACAAAAAAATGTGAATGCGCATGGTGTTATAAGGAAAAATAGAAGAGAGGAAACAATACTCACGAGAATGAGAATAGGGCATACAGGTCTTAATAAAACTCTATCTTTAATTGGGAAAAGTGGTACGGATCGATGTGAATGTGGTAAAATAGAAAATGTGAAGCATGTGTTGATGGAGTGTGAGAGGTACTTGGGGGAGAGAATGAGGTTGGCTGGTAGGGTGCAGAAAGCAGGAAGAGTGTGGAGTCTGCGTGGCATACTGGGAACAGCAGGGGAGGGTGTAACACTTGCACAGAAAGCAGTGATCGAATATTTAAAGGACACAGGACTATTTAAAAGAATTTAGTGTGTGTATAGCCACCCCCCCCCCCCCCTTTTTTATTTAATTTTATTTTTTTATGGGTTCCTACTATTCAAGTATCTAGATATCTGATTATTTACTTTATATGACATGAATGCAGTTGTTACACTCCGGTACAGTTGGTGGCGGTATGCACCAAAAAAGTTATGGTTGCAACCCGCCAATAACCGAAAAGAAGAAGAAGAAGAAGAAGACTCACTCTCTCCAGCCAGGGCCAGCAGCATGGCTCCCGTTCACCTTTTTGTTAAACCTATGTTACAATAAACGGCATTTTCTTACACCTTTACCTTTGTTTTGACTACTTTATGTTGCTTCCTTGAGCCGGGTCGTAACATATTGGGGCCTCGCCGGGATCAATCTGGAGTTTTTTTTTTTTGAGTTAATTTGTTTCTCTTTGTCCCCTAGACAAACTTTGTATACTTTGGTGGTGTTTGGCAGTGTGGCTGTGAGTAGCATTTCTCATGGTGAGTATGGTGGGTATTGCATCTGTGTGCTTTTGATCTAAAAGTGTGAGCGATCTCCCTGGTTAGGTAGGGAGTGTGCCAGCTGGACAGAGCAATCTGTCCTTCCATCAGTGCACTATTTGTTATTTTGCCTTTTTTATTTTCGAGGATATCCTGGGTGGGGGCCTAGAGCTTCAGAGCTGGTTCGTTTGCTGGCTGATAAGTCTAGAGCTTCGAGCCCGGTACGCCTCAAGAAGACAGTTAGGTTTAGTTTAAAGATAGGCAGGTACCAGGGGGGTTTGCTTTGATGATCCTTTGCACTCGGAGGCTTGCTCACTGTGCCCATCAGTGAATTGATTTGTAAGGTTAGCTGAGTTAGTGATTGTTTTATGGGGACAGTTGTGGTAATGTGTCCTGGATCCTAACTTTGTTTCTTTTTCTGCAGCTTGTGGATGTGTCAAGTGGTGGTGTGTAACTTGACTTTGTAGGCTAGTTCTCCTGAGGTTGTGTTGCCTTAGTTTTGATTACCAGCAGGTTCTGTTTTTGTAATAGTTTTGCATGGGTAATATTTTGTGCTACTTAGTAGTTGATGGGAGTTCTAGGCCTATTTTTGTGATCGTGGTTTAAAAAAAAAAAAAAAAACATTTAGTAGAAATGATTTGTGACTAGCTGTAGTATTGGATAAGGTGTACACACTGTGCATACTGGTTAAGTTGAAACCTTGTGTAAAAACATTGGGGTATTTTGTTTGTTGGTTTGTTTTTTTTGTGGCTAGTAAAGTTATCTACTATGGCAGCACCCACAGCTCCAGGTGACTTTATTAGCACACCCTCAGAGGAGTTACTATGTCAGCTTTCTAAAGAACAGCTCCTTAGCCTGGCCAGTCATTATGACATTGAGATTACCAGCAGTGATAAACGCCTTAAAGATAGTTTAAGAGAAGCCCTTAAGGCTATTCTAGTAGAAAGAGGCGTTCTAGAGCCACCGTCTTCGCCAACATATCAACAACTTGTTCTTCCTCAAATGTCAGAGGCTGTGCTTGAGTTTAGGATGAAGGAGTTGGCTTTTCGAGAACGGCAACTAGAAAAAGAACTAGAGGATAAAGAAAAAGAGCGTATCCTCAAAGAAACGCAGATGCACTTAGAGCACGAGCGTTTCCTTAAAGACCTTGAGTTTAAGCATGCTACCCTGAGCTCATCTAGTGCTGCCTCGTCTCAGTTTAATGTAGCAAGACACATTAGACTAGTACCTCCATTTGCTGAGAAAAATGTTGAGAAGTACTTCGCTCATTTTGAACGGGTGGCCACCGTTTCAGAGTGGCCAATGCATGCCTGGACATCACTTTTGCAAAGCGTTTTGGTGGGAAAAGCACAAGATGCTTACACTGCTTTAAGTATCGAGGATACCAAGGACTATGAAAAAGTTAAAAGCGCTATTCTAAGAACTTATGAGCTTGTTCCGGAGGCGTACCGCCAGCGGTTTAGAGGACTCAGTAAACAGGGTGACCAAACTTATGTGGAGTTTGCGAGGGAAAAGGAGATCAGTTTTAGTTCTTGGTGCAGATCACAGAAAGCGGAAACTAAGGAGGATCTTAGACAATTAGTGCTGCTGGAGGACTTTAAAAATTGTCTGCCTAGTGCCGTGTGTAATTATCTCAATCAGCAAAAAGTAACCTCTCTTGATAAAGCTGCTGTTTTAGCAGACGAGTTTGTATTGACAAACAAGGTAAACTTTGATGACGGCCAAGGTGAGAGAAAAGGAAGGGCTGATTTTAATAGACCTCGGTTTTCAAAATCTCCTCCCCCGGTTTCTACAGCTTTCACTAGAAGGTCGGCTACTGTGAGTATTCCCTGGGAGAAGACTTGTTTTTATTGCAAGAAAAGTGGTCACTTTGTTGCCGATTGTCCTGTATTGAGTAAGAAACAAGAGTTTAATCCTAAGCCTGTTGCCCTACTAAAAGCGGTGGAAAAGTGTGCCCTCACCCAAAACCTGGACCAACCCGCTCAAAAGAATGAGCTGGCTGGCTCTTCGGCTTTCCTCATGGATGGTTTTGTTTCTCTTGTCACTGACCCTTTAAACAAGCAACCAATTAAGATTTGGAGAGATTCTGGTGCTTTTCAGTCATTGATTCTACAGGACTTTTTACAGTTTACTGACCAGTCTGAGTTGGGCTCTAATGTCCTCGTCCAAGGGTTTGGGGGTGGGTATTTGTCCCTGCCTTTGCATAACCTTAAACTTGAAACAGGTCTGGTGTCTGGGGAGGTAGCTGTAGCTGTGTGTCCAAGCATTCCAATTAAAGGGGTGTCCTTCATCTTGGGAAACGACCTAGCCGGTGGTAGGGTACTTGCGGCTCCTGAGGTTGTTCCGGTTCCTGTAGTGTCCAAAAGCCCAGATGAGCTTGAGAAGCAGTACCCAGAAGCATTTCCTGTTTGTGTTACTACCCGTGCTATGTCAAAGAAGAAGACACAAGACAAAGAAGCTGATTCCGATATTGCCCTGTTTGACACATTTCTAGCTAAAGGTGACATGTTGGGGTTTGGTAAAGTGTTTCCCTCCTGTGACGAGCTCAAGTGTGAGCAGGGAAAAGATACAACCTTAGCTTCTCTATTTGATGAAGTTGTTTCTGATAATGAGATGACAGCTGTGTCTGGTTGCTATTTTGTAAACAATGGTGTGTTAATGAGAAAGTGGACTTCTCCTAAACTGTCCTGTCATGATGACTGGGGTAGTGTGTTTCAAGTGGTGGTGCCAAGTGTCTATCGTCAGGATGTCTTGCAGTTGGCTCATGATCATTGTCTTGCTGGTCATATGGGGATTAGGAAAACTTTAGACAGAGTGCTAAGACATTTCTTTTGGCCTGGTGTGAAATCTGATGTTGCTGAGCATTGTAGGACATGTCATGTGTGCCAAACTATTGGTAAACCCAACCAGAAGATTCCCCCAGCTCCTTTACATCCCATCCCTGCCATAGGAGAGCCTTTTGAGCGTATCTTGATTGATTGTGTTGGTCCCCTTCCTCGCACCAAATCAGGTAACCAGTACTTATTGACAATTATGTGTACAGCTACCCGGTTTCCTGAAGCTATCCCTCTACGTAGCATCACCGCGTCAGCCATTTCGAAGGCCCTTATTAAGTTCTTTACAGTGTTTGGCCTGCCCAGGGTTATCCAGACCGACCAGGGGTCTAACTTCATGTCCCGTTTGTTTTCTCAAGTTCTTCAGCAGTTGTCCATTGAGCACCACACTTCGTCTGCTTACCATCCCGAGTCTCAAGGAGCCCTAGAGCGGTTTCATCAGACCCTAAAGTCCATGTTGCGAGCCTACTGTAAGGAGTTTGAGAAAGATTGGGATGAGGGAACCCCTTTGCTCCTTTTTGCAGCTAGAGAGGTCACTCAGGAGTCCCTCGGCTTTAGTCCAGCTGAACTGGTGTTCGGCCATACGGTACGGGGCCCTTTGAAACTGTTGAAAGAGAGATGGTTGGAAAACCAGCCCGTGTCCACAAATTTGCTTGACTTTGTTTGTCATTTTAGGTCAAAGCTTAACAAGGCATGTGAGCTGGCGAAGCAGAACTTGGGGGAAGCCCAAGAACAGATGAAGGGGTGGTATGACAGAAAGGCCAAGCATCGAACGTTCTCTCCTGGGGACAAGGTGTTGGTGCTGCTGCCAATTATGGGGTCAGCTTTGCAAGCTCGGTTTAGCGGGCCATATGTGGTTGAGCGTCAAGTAGGGGAGTTGGATTATTTGATAAAGACTCCAGAGCGAAAGCGTAAAACACGTCTCTGTCATGTTAATCTGTTGAAACAGTACTGTGAGAGGAGCCAGGCGGGGCCTTCAGGGGTGAAGACTGTTGCTGTGCTGAGCACTTCGGTTCCTGTGGGCGAAAAAGACATTGATGGTGTTGTGGAACGTGGGGTTTCTCATGGTAGGCTTCCAAACTCAGAAATCATAGCCAGCTTGAAGGTCCATCTGTCTTATTTAGAGTCATCACATCAGTCTGATGTTATTGAGGTTATCTGTAAACATCCTGCCCTGTTTTCTGACGTGCCTACTTGTACAAATGTTCTCCAGCATGACATTGATGTAGGGGATGCTGCACCTATTAGGCAACACCCTTACCGAGTAAATCCTGAGAAACGCCAGCTGATGAGTAAAGAAGTGGATTACATGTTGCAACATGGCATTGCAGAGCCTAGTGCTAGCCCATGGAGCTCCCCGTGTTTGCTGGTTGATAAGTCAGATCGCACACCTCGTTTTTGTACTGATCTTCGCAAGGTAAATTCTGTCACAAGGCCTGATTGCTATCCTCTTCCCCGTCTAGATGATTGCATTGACAGAGTAGGGTCTGCTGCTTTCGTCACCAAGCTAGACCTCCTCAAAGGATACTGGCAGGTCCCTCTCACCCAGAGAGCTCGGGAAATCTCTGCTTTTGTGACTCCAGATGACTTCTGTCAGTATACAGTTATGGCTTTTGGAATGCGAAATGCACCTGCCACATTCCAGCGTCTTGTTAATCTGGTGTTGAAAGGGGTTGCAGATTGTGAAGCGTACCTTGACGACATTGTTATTTATAGCTCCACCTGGGCTCGGCACATAGCGCAGGTGGAGGAAGTGTTTGGTAGGTTGGCTGCTGCCAATTTGACTGTGAACCTTGCCAAGTGTGAGTTTGGACAGGCCACTGTGACCTACCTGGGGAAGGTTGTTGGGCGGGGGGAAGTCTGTCCTATCGGCGCTAAGGTAGAGGCCATTCGCTGTTTCAGTGTTCCTACTTCTCGGCGTGAGCTGAAACGTTTTCTTGGTATGGCAGGTTATTATCGGAGTTTTTGTAAGAACTTTGCTACTGTGGCTGCCCCCTTGACTAGCTTACTTAGCCCAAAGGTCCATTTTGTTTGGACAGAGATGTGTCAGTTAGCATTTGAGAATCTGAAGGCCCTTTTGGCTAGTGCCCCAGTACTTGCTGCCCCTGACTTTGGCCGGCCATTTAAACTAGCTGTCGATGCTAGCGATGCTGGGGTTGGTGCTGCCCTGCTTCAAGATGACCTGTCAGGGGTTGAGCATCCAGTTTGCTACTTCTCAAAGAAGTTTGACATTCATCAGAAGCATTATTCAACCATCGAGAAAGAGGCCTTGGCCCTTATCTCTGCTCTCGACCATTTTCATGTGTATGTCTCTTCCAGTCAGGTCCTGGTGGTCTACACCGACCACAACCCGCTCGTCTTCATCAGCAGAATGAGGAACTCCAACCACCGGCTGATGCGATGGAGTTTGTTCCTGCAGGGCTTTAACCTGGACATTAAGCACATCCGTGGAAGAGACAACGTGCTTGCCGATGCTCTCTCAAGGTCATGAATGGCATCCTGTGTATTCGGTCTCCAGTGGGAGACATCCCTGCCTCTTTTGCCGTCCACCTCTGGATTGGTGTCGCTGCGCCTGCAGACTCCATTTTCAAGGTTGTAAACGTTACACGTAGTAGCACCATTTCATTCATAGTCTAGTTTGGTGATTGTTAGGTTGCATAGCAACCATTTTAAGGGGGGAGGTGTTATGTGCCAGATCTGTGCCTTGTTTTGCAGAGTTCCTGAAGCCCCTCCCTCACCTCGTTGACTGCCACCTGAGCTGCCTATTTAAGCTGGAAGCTCAATTGACTCACTCTCTCCAGCCAGGGCCAGCAGCATGGCTCCCGTTCACCTTTTTGTTAAACCTATGTTACAATAAACGGCATTTTCTTACACCTTTACCTTTGTTTTGACTACTTTATGTTGCTTCCTTGAGCCGGGTCGTAACAGTCCTATCAAAATGAAACTTTACACAATGAAAGTATCCATGATAATTAAAAATGTTTGTATTACAAGTTTCTTTGAAAATGAATTTGAATATGCAAATGAGCTATACACTAATCGTACACGCCCAAAATAAACCCAAATAGGCTTAATTTTTTCCTTTATTCCTACCACAATAAAACTTTAAATAGTAAAAGTATACTAAAAAAGTAACTTTTTTTGTATTACAAGTTTCTTTTTAAATGCATTTGAATACGCACATGAGGTCCACACTTATTGAATATCCAATCATCCTACTGCCAATGGGTGATGGCAATGCTGCTTTTAGACTGGCCTCTAACCTGAAAAACTACCTGGCTTACCTGCCAGGGGTATAACAGGTGCCTCTCATGAATTAGATTAACCCCTCCCCTAGCTAGTGTAATTTTTTACTTTTTTCAGTGCCATTCCCTTTCCTATGCCAAATAGACGAGACTGAAATGGCATGGATAAAGAGGAGATTGTCACACACATCGGGACCAAGTAACTCCTTTGTCTACTTTATGCACCATACAGTGCTGCTTGAAAGTATGTGAACCCCTTGAGCCTTTATGAATTTTATTTATCAATACCAGTATTTTTTATATGAAATAACAGATTTGTGTTTATCAATTCAACATTTTTCTTTTCCAGAAATCAATTGTTAAAACGGATTAAAAATAAATGATTTGCCAACTTTTGTATGTGCAAAAGTTTGTGAACCCTGAGCTGCATTGGTTAACAATTTACCAATGTAGCTCAGGGTCATGTTTACCTGCTCAATAGCAGGTAAACATAATCAGGTGGGCCAAATTGAGTGATGAAATGGACCAATGTAATGAGAGATCTTTAGGGAAGAAATATCCGCTTAGGCTTAATTTGAACCTTTACTCCTACCACATTAAAACTTTACACAATGTGTTTCTGCAACTACGGGCATTTTTATGTCCCAGCAGTGAAATTTGGGATTTATGTTAAAATTTGTCATATGATGCTTGATCAATGTAAACACAGTGTTATTATACACGATGGCTTAAATAATTATCACAAAAAAAATGTGATTTAATGCAATTTATGAAGCATTTAATAATTGTACGGGTCCAAAAACACCACTTTTGTTCATGTCCCACACCTGTGTTCTCAATGTTGAGATACGTAAAATGAGTTAATTAAATTAAAATATGACATTATTTCAAATGCAATTGTTTAATAAACATATTACTTTACACCATATTAAAATAATTATTTTAGTTTACTGCTTATTTATATGATTGTTTCATCTTAATGTGCCTGACCAACACATTTGAGTCCTTACCGCAACACTGAACAAATACCATAGTGAATTTTTTTTTCAAAGCCAAACAAATCTAGTTTCTATAGAAAAAGAAGTAAGTAAGTGAGCACATGGTTGACAGGCTGGGCCACCCACACTAGGTGACCCTCAAAATCCAGAATAACAAAGTAAAGATCATCTTTTCTTTGGAAGTATTAATTGTGTGTCCTTATCATACAGCTTAGAAATAGTGTATTTTGGACTATATTTAAAAAATAAGTTAATATTACTGTAGTATTCATGTATATTAGTTGCCAAGAGTCAAAGCTAACATAGCAGACCTTGATAGCTGCCATGAATCTGCAATATTAGCAAAAATGTCATTTCCGCAACATGTCTTTACCGCAACAGCTTTAGGTGTTGAGGTTGAGGTAGAGACAAATACATTTTTTATTATTTTATTTCATCAGTGATTACAACTATGCACAAAGCTTTTTGAAAACTAATTCAAATGTCTTAATGTTATAAAAATTAAAAAAGGAAAAATATATGAAATTAACATTATTGTAATGTAAGGACATTGAGGAACAAACACATAGCCTAAGAACAAGTGATGAAAACGAAAACATGTTTCCAGATTAAATTCTTTACGACTATGCAATGCTGTGTACCTGTTCATATATATTACTGACCCTGATGGTTAAAATTCAAATTCATAGAAGTTGATTTTTTAAATTTGGGAGAGTCAAAAGTGACCATAGTTGCAGAAACAACTTCAAAAGTATAAATTAAAAGTAAAACATTTGTATAAAAGCAAGAGGCAAGATCAAGGCGCAATGTTATGATGAAATAAGAGAGTAAAGTAGGCCTATGTCCCAATAGTATGCCTACTGCATCCTAGATTATTTTTATCGTCGATGTAGTATGTAGAATAGAAAAAAGAAAGAGTATGCGATTCGGAACGCAACCAAGAGGTCTAAAACACAGATGATGAACACAGGACTGTAAAAATCTAGTTCAATATCTAACCTGTAGAGGGCGGTTATACGCTAAACAGCGTCTTAAGCGCCTGAATCTTATAAGAAGAAGAAATTCTTTATTGCTTGAGTATACTTCAACTGAAAACGTTTCGACGCACCTCGCATACACAATCGATCTTTGAGTAGACAGTATGCAGTATGTAGATGGTGAATATGTAGGATGTAGGACGCAAGTATGGCTTTCCGAACACAGCCATAATTATTCTACTTCTTTTAGCAAACAGATACAAAGGGGGTATTTCTTAAAAAATGTTCATCCGTTTTTTGGGCGGTTCGGTTCAGTTTATAGTGCAACAACTGCTCGTAATTTCTGCTTTGCTACTTTGCTGCGAAGTTGGCTTTCAGCCCCTTTGTATGACGACCCCGCCCACGTTCAGGAGGTACTATTTGCAGTGGAAAACGACCCGTGCTGCGTCCAAACCAAGTTGAACTGAGTAGAGTTGAGTCGAGTCGAGCTACATGTGCGGTGGAAAAGCGCATAATAGTCTAATAGTCTATGAGCCACATATGTTATGCATTGTCGTAGTTCCTCACCGTGGCCACTGGAGGGCAGTAAACACCCTTTTCTCTTTCGTCAACTCCTCTGACGTCAGTACAGACCATGGTACAGACCCAATGCCATAGCAACCTTTTTGGTCAAGCCTTCCAAAGTAAAACTAGATCTAATGATGCGTTAACTGCAAGTAAATGGGGTTAGACAATACCTTTCACACCGTTCACAAAGTATATTCTTGGAATGCCTATTGTGGTGTGCTATTGGTTGGTAAAAAGGTGTATCAAAATGTTCATCAGTACAACATCCCCACAAAGAATAGCATAATAATAATCTGTATCAAATTGTATATTTATTAAACCTCTGTTGTATTCCCAAGAGTTAAAGCGTCATGTGACATGTTCATTTCTGTTTGCTTCTGTGTGTGTCAGTTTGACTCCTGTGAATATATATAGTTTATATACAGTATTGTTTTAAGTGTGTTCACATGAACTGCTTGTTTTCTAATATTTCTACTTTGATGCCTTGCATGAACAGCTCTAACAGTTTAGGCTGGTCTCCTGAGCAGAAAACAAATCATTGTTAACAGAATGATTGTAGCCATATTTGATCATTGTTACTTACTTAATTTGGTGTTTATGAATTGAAGTTGGTCAGATTTGTCAAGTAACACGTACGTTAGGTTTGTTTAACAGCTAACGGTTTGGTTCATTTGCCTCGTGTTTATATTGAAGGAGACAGTGGCTGCCATCAAGGGAGAAACCCTGGGGGAAAGTCCAAGTTTAGTCTTTGTCACAGCTTCACCTAAAAGGGCTGCCTGAGTCCACAAACACAAACAACATCTACAACAGACAATGTAATGTGAAAGCTCAAGGCATATGATACAAAACATTTCTGTTTTCCTCCAATACAGTCTTATGTTAGAGTTGATTAATTCACATAAAATATAAATAAAATACTTTTTATTGTTAGTATTATATCCATATTAACTATTATTATTCTGTAATATATCCATATATTTCTAATGGATGTCAAATAACTTATGAAATATTATCTACGACGAAAAGTCAGAGTTGCACATCTCAATTCATCCAACAGCACCTTACAGTTGTTTAGGATGCGATTAGTCTGGGTCACAGCTCATCCTGACGGCTGTTACACACCAGACCAACACAAATAGTTCCTGTGCTTCTGAACTGCTGCTTTCTATGTGCATCATTTGGTTAAAAGTCCACAGACATGCACTCTGCCTTGTGCTTTTGACCAGGTTTAATTGCCTCTGACACACTGATTCATTCCCTGCTGCGCCTACCCTCCCACTGTGGTGCACTCAGTTTAACAAGGGAGTCACCAAAATATCAAGCAAAGCATTTGAACATGTAGAGCACGACAGTTTGTAATTCTAAAAGCATCTCAATCACCATTAAAGTCTACATCCAAAGTCTCTTGTGACGCTATATAGTCCTGCAATTATATCAAGTTTGCAGTGCTGCATGCAATGTTCTTGAGACGGTATCTTTAGAATAACTTTGACGTCTTCTAAATCCACCAAAAACAGGTTGTGAAAACAGAGAGAAGGGTCCAGAGAAGAAAGCATTCACATATTGCTTTGTGATACTGAGTGGAAGCACACATATATCTTGAGTTTGGTCTACTGGAGCAAGTTTCTCTAATGCATTATTGAAATAGACAAAGGCAGCCTACCTGTCCCCCACAGCAAAGGGAGGAAAATACACCGTGGGGCGGAGAAGGGCACAGCTCTCAGCTTTAATTAGCCGCACAGGGCAATACTCTCTCTCACCCGTCTCTGCCTTCATGTGAGGGAATGTGTTTTTGACTTTAATCTAAATAAAAAAAACAAAAAACTGCACACAGTTTTAGTTTCAGGTTGTTCTGTGATTGGCTGACAGATGAAATATATCTCACCTAACATTCTGTTGAGCCCATAAAGTCATTATGGTATAACTAATTTGGGTAAGAAAGTGATATAAAGTAGGAGGTAAGAAAGGGGTACACACCTTGGAATAATTAAGGAAATTGTCAATCATTAATGTAATACAGTAGCACACTTAAAATGGATTTAAGTTAAATGCATAGCCAATTTACCAGGCTTGGATTGATACAGAGTTGGTGCTGATCCTGATAGTAAAAGAGGAAGTACAATATAGGCATTAAGGCCTACTGTATGTCTAGGCTTTTGCCCTTTGCGAATGGCAAAGGAGAGAAAACAGAAAATCTGGTTTCCATTTGACGAAAACTGCTAGAGCGTGATGAACCCTGACCAGATTTTACAACTGGCAACAATAGTGCTAAGACAAACAATAAAGTGAAACTGTCACTCCTTATTATTTTAGTTTTCCTCATTAAAATTAATAGTTTTTTGTGTCAGATCAGAAAACGTCTTATTTTCGATGCTCTTTTGAATAATGAAATATAACTTTTTCAAATTGCCTGATGCTTTTCAGACGTCAGCGACCTTAAGCGTTTCTTTCACCTCCACCAAAGCAAATTCCTAAATTCCTTTCTGCACTGTCACTTCATAGACTGACATGTAGTTTATTTAACGAGACAAAATACTCACCCTCCTCCTCCTTCTCTCAGTGCCTTCTCAGGGTAAACAAACACATTGTGTGTGTCCATAATGCCAGGTGTGTGTTAGTTTCCTGGTACCTTACTTGTGTCTACCCAGACACTCAATATCATCTTCCACTGAAATTGATTCAGATGGATTTCCTGGAAGCCATACTGAGCCCTGAGCACGCACACCAAGACCTTATAAAAAGCTCTTCTAAATAATTCAATTGCTATTACGTGAATGTGATATATACTGTATCTTAAGTGAAGAAGCTTCATGAGCTTTTTAGAATAACCGAAATCCATTTGCTGCCTTTCAATAACAGCTGCATGTTAAAAACACTATACCGCTTTAGTCCAAAGGGGGAGCAAGAATTAACACCCTCTGAAAGTTCGTTGGAGCACTGTTAATGAGACAAATTTTTCTTACAGATTCATTGTGTGATTCAACAAAGAAAATGTATTACAAGTAGATATGTGTGTTTATGAGTGTGCATGTGCTGCGTTAACATTAATGTGTATTTCCCTTAGAAAGGCATTGACCTTTTACTGACAATTTTTCTCTGAATGACCCCAGAGTTAAAAAACTGTTGTGGTTTAAGTGTGCTCTTTTGCCTGTTTGACAACAACAATGGTTCCTTCACTGGATATTGAGGTTGATGAAACAAAAGCAGCATAACTGCAAACACCAGGTAACCATAAGCTACAGAGAGTGTTTTCTACTCCCACCTCCAGCCATAAAAAACAGGTTGTCAGTAAACAGACATGCAATAAGGGCTTCGACAGAAAGTAAAGTGCATAGAAAAATTAGGGACAACGGCTATAGGTTAAGGAGCAGAGAGAAAAAAAACTAGCAGGTGAAAAAGAAAATAATCAGGGCAAGAAGACACTTGTGGTACAGAGGTAAAATAATTTTAATTTCACAGACTTTGATGTGTTGAAAACTAATCCTAATGATATGAGGTGTGATAAGAGAACAATTCCATATCAAAATAACAACAATGGAGTCTGTGCTTGAAGCAAGTTAAACCGAAACTACATGCCAGAATCACCCTCCTTTTGGTTCTTTTTTTTTGGAGGAGGGTCTAGCTAATTCTACATAGAGTCTCATGGCTCTCATCGTGCAATACTAATTGCAGTTTTAAACGTCCAAAGCTTTGAAAGGACATTTTTGACCTCTACTTCTACTGTATCCTTACAACAAACCTACATGATACTGCTGCAGCTAAGCAAGGACACAGTGTCTTTCTTCTGCACAGAACCAGGACTCTGGAAATACAAAGTGTAACATATTTTTCATTAGCGAAGAATGATTTCACAACAATCACGGAGATAGGTACAGATTATAATGACCAAAAACTCTTTAAACATGTATATGACATTGTACTAAGATAGAGAATCCAAATGTATCCTTAGTTCAAACAATATGCACGTCATACTGTGGTTTTGACACAGTTGCCTTTATTTAAAGTAACATAGAAAGGGTTGCTAGATTATCCATCTTGGAAAAATACTAAACTAAACTAAACCCCACCACCATTAACAACAAATAAAAGTTCCGCTCACAGGGCAACAGTGAACTGCATCCCTTCATTTTGCTGACACCAGCTTTTCAGATTCAAATTTTTTTGTGGGAAGCCATTGTTTTTAAGATGCATCACATAATACATCCAAATCTGCTTTAATGACCAGCCCTGAGAGAAAAAACCTTGCCTTTCCCTTCTGCTTTTTCAATAACACTACAAGAATCATTTACAAATGAAACTAAATTGGTTTATGTTGAGAGACATAAACATTCAAGCGTAAAGCTGCAACTATTTTCTTTCAACCGAAAATAATGATAAAGTGCCTCAGTCTGAAACATAAACCTATACCATAATAGTGATAAATCACAGCAACTTTAAATATCAACTTTTTATTAATGGGTTACATGTATACTTTCAAACGTAGTTTAATGTCAGCAGCCTTACATTGCACTGTGTGTGGGATTAATACAACAGGATTTGTTGTTTATTAATATCTCCTTTTTTATATATTTCAGCATGTCAGGAACTGATCCCATATTCAAAATGACGTATTGTTTTAAAATTCACATTGTTTCTAACACAAATAATTCCCTTGTCTCCTGTAAGGAATGTGTCCACAGGTCCATCTGACTGGATAGTTTTTGAAAGGAGCTCAAACTTACTATAAACATTGTTAACATGGTCTTGCTTTAGTCAAGTTACAACTATCGAATACTAGAGAATTACTACAGAGTTGTCCAGCAACTTCCAAATAATGTTGGCATCACATGTCAAACTTAACAGTCCAGCAGCGAATGGCGCTTTTCCACCGCACATGTAGCTCGACTCGACTCAGTTCAACTTGGTTTGGTAGCAGCACGGGTCGTTTTCCACCGCAAATAGTACCTCCTGAACGTGGGCGGGGTTGTCGTAAGGGGCTGAAAGCCTACTCCGGAGCAAAGTAGCAAAGCAGAAATTACGAGCAGTTGTTGCACTATTAACTGAACCAACCGCCAAAAACACGGATGAAAAATGTTTGCTAAAAGAAGTAGAAGAATATTGCTACGGGCCATTAAAAGGGATGGTTGTTGTCCCGATGTGTGACTCTGCCACACAGTCAGCTGTAGGCTAGGGATGCGTCACGTACATCCCTATGCACGTAAACACGGGCATGATAAAGTTGACTGTTTAGTGCTTGTTTCAGGATACGTGTTTTCAAATGCAAGCCGTGTCTCAGCCTGAATATTTTATTGAGGTAATCAGTTCAGTCCGAGGCTTGTAATGTAATCGCTCGCTATCATGTCTGTCCCAGCTGGCTACTATCTATTTAGCCTAGCTGCCCTAAATGTCTCCTCTCGTATGTTAAAAGTAACTTCCCCAACAACCAACACTGGGTGAGCTTAGCGAATATATGGAGAAAAAAAAAACGGATCTGTGATGCTAATCAAATGAAAGAGAGCCAGAGAAGGCTGCACGCTGCGTAAATACACTCAAAAGTCCCGTAGAGTTGGGGAGAATAAACAACAGAATGAAGCCGGTAGTCTCTGGCCAATCAGAAGCGCCGGCAGACGGCCGGCCACTGATTGGCCAGACAATAGTCTCTGGCCAATCAGTGGCCGGCCATCTGCCGACGTCACCTTTTAGCATCGGCTCAGCTCGCTTGGAACCTAGAGCGAGGCGATACCAAAAAAGCAGCCGCTACCAGGTACCATGAAATTGCGGTGGAAACGCCAAAAATGCGAGTTGAGTCGAGTCGAGTTGAGCTGATACCATGCGGTGGAAAAGCGCCAAAAGGGTTAGTCAAGAGGTTGTTTGGGAAATGTGGAAGAGATAAATCCAGGAGGATAGCTGTTATTTCAAGGCATTTGTCATGTAACATTGAAGTCCAATATCACAAGAAGCCAATCAAAGCGAACAAGCCAAATTAAATATAATTGTAATTTTCATTAACCATAAAACAGTGGTAACTTGTAGTTATAGCAGTAAAAATCAATCAAATACTATAGATTGATTACAAACAAACAGTTGCAGTTTACATTTTCCCTCTTAAGTGAACCTACTTTTCTGTCAATACGCATTTCTCGCGCTGAAGTGGACGTCATAGGATCTTTTGCATCGCTGTTGCGAGGTATGTGATTGGATACTGCCCTTGAGTTCAAATAGTTGATGTTTTAACGAAAATTAAAAGAGAACTATTTTGATATATACATATACAGTAATACTTAATACAGAACACAGGATTACATGGAACTCAGCCTAGTCTGTGCAGTGTCCTGGCCAGGGCTCGCAAGGTTCTTTGTTAAATCTTTTAGACATTTAAATAAGCTAATTTCCAAAAATGTGGAATGTGGACACGTTTGGCACAGATGTCTCTTAGTGCTGTAAAATATACTTTATACTGAATTCTATGAAGGGAACAGGCAAACGCTGAGTTTTCATTAATAGCAAAAAACATCAACAGCAAAGAAAACAGAAGCAGATCAGAAAACAAGGTTACTTAATAAAACATCATCAAATATAAAATAGGAATTAAGGAAAAAAATGCCAGTCTCCAGTATAAGCATGTTTAAAAAATACAAGTCTGGTTTTCTCTGCAGTTGAGAGAAATAGTTAGAGAATGTACAGCATTTAAAGTATAATTACTTTTTTTGTTAATGTACTGAGATCTTAAATCATTACATAAACTATTTGTACAACATTTGTACAACACAGCCAACCCAGTAACAGTACAAAGAAGAAAAGAACCACCACAAAAGCAGAGCTCTGTGATAAATGCAGTTAGTTTTCTCTCCTATACATTGCTTCTTTGGCCTTCTACCCAAAATGTCTCAGTCAAAGAGGGAGGGTCAGCAATGAAGACAGGCAATACTAATGAATACAAAGTCAAGACGTGAAATCATTCTATTCCCCCTGTGGTAGCGCAGTAGTACAGCAGAAAGAGTACTAGTACTTTGCAGGTCAGCTTGAATACTCATAGCAATGGCTGGCCATTTGTCACCATTTCTGCAGTTAAAGGCTCCCTGTCAAGGTCCCCAATAACTTCCACCTGGACAGGCTGCTGAAACAATACACCAAAGACACAGAGATTAGAGATACAATCAAGACAGAAAAGAACGTCAAATTAAAGACATTAGGAAGACAATACACTGAGCGTTCACGGGAACACACGCAAGGCAATTTGACACATGGACGCAGCAGATTTGGTCTGGCCCTAGGTATGATGTCCAATTATAAATTACAAAATTACAAATTACAATACTAGGTTTTATTTAGGGCAGAATAATTAGTGTCTGTCCCCTTTCAATGCACTCTTCTTAAAATAAATATTAACATTTTATGGTTGTTTCACAGAAATATCAACAATTCAATGCATGAGTGTCCGGAACGTGATGTTCCTCAAGGTGCTGATCCTGCTGCTGGGAGTCGTAAGGGTCTAAAGTATTTTATCCTGGCGCTTTCTATCTCCCCTACCCCCTCTCTCTTTTAAACCCTACAAAACTTGCTTGATAAATCCTTTGGAATATTATCTTTGTGTGTCAAGTGTACAACTGTTGGTGTGACCTCATATAGTCTCAAGCATTAAAAGTATAGTATTTCTGTTCCCTTCAGGGAAAGTAGCGATAGTTTTCGATTGACGGTCAGAAAGTAAACATAGTACGATAGCGTTGTTGGATTTGATATTACGGTAACTGTTTTTCCAAGACCTCAAATCTTCTTTAGGATTAAACTATGCCGTCCTAATATACAGAGTATATACATATATTTTACACGGATCACATGAATACCGTTGTGCTATACCTGAAGGCTCTGGGATTTCCCGTTCTGTGCTGGACTTGCGGGTGGACGAATAGGACTGTGGATTTCCTTGAGGGCCTTCAGTCTACCTCCAATCTGGTCTGTGGTGGTAGTGCTGACTGTATTGGGTGTGTGGACGCAAAGCACTTTGGCAAAACTTTGCTTAAAGTTCTCTGAGAGGAAGCCGTAGAGGATGGGGTTGGCGCAGGAGTTGACGTAGGTGAGGATGACCAGGAAGAAGTAGATGGCGGCGGTGGTCTTGTTCTCGGGGATGATGTGAATCAGGTTGACGATGTTGGTGGTGAAGAAGGGCAGCCAGCACAGCACGAAGACCAGCACGATGACCACCACCATGCGCGTCACCTTACGCTCCGACTTACGCCACTTGGTCCGGCCTGCGCGCACACCTGCCGACCTCACCTGAAAGTGTTTGAATGTTGAAACGGTTTGTATAAGATTATGAGAGCACTATAAAAACTGACAAAAGGTAGAGTACTTTAACCTCCTACAAAAGGGAAATTTTTTATGATTGTAATTTGAAAGTGTATTTAAGGATAGTCCCTTGATGAACTTTCTCGTTTTCAAGGGGGGTCCAATATGAAAAACAATACAACAGACCCAATCACATACATTCAACTTACAGTAGATACACATAAGACTCTCATATACCAACTAACCCACCCGCACACATCCCACAAACCCCCATGAATAAACTTCTGTAATAAAGGGTTTCCCATTATACCTTGATGACAATGAGCAAGTAGCAGAGGCAGATGACGACCAGAGGGCCGAAGAAGCCCAGGATGGACGTGTAGAGGATGAAGACGATGGACCAAAGTTCGTGCGGATCAGGCCAGGAAATGTTGCAGGTGTTGAACTCCTCCTGCACATGCGAGTAGATGGTGACCGGCAGCACCACCACAAAGGACACCACCCACACCATGCCGTTGAAGAACTTGGCCAGCTGCGGCTTGCGCCACTTGGCACTGCGGATGGGGTGCACCACGGCCAGGTAGCGGTCTATGCTCATCACCGTCAGGCAGAAGGTCGAGGCGAACTGGCTCATGGCGTCTGCGGTCATGCACACCTTGCAGAAGAAGTCCCCATACGGCCAGTAGGAGAGCACACTGTTGGTGCCCAGGAAGGGAATGCCCAGGATATACAGTTCGTCGGCCAGGGCCAGGTTGAGGATGTACATGTTGGTCACCGTCTTCATCTTGGCGTAGCGCACCACCACGAAGATGGCCAACGTATTGCCCAGGAGACCCACTACGAAGACCACGGTGTAGACCACGGCGGTGACCACGTCGAAGGGCATGGGCGAATTGTTATTGGTGACAGTGTTGTTGTTGGGGTAGTGAGGGGAGGCCTGGGAGGGAAAGACGCTGGCATTCTCAGAGATGCACGTCCAGTTGCAGCCATCCATGTTTATAGGAGGGGGTGTCCGTTTGGATTACAGTAGGAAAATAGCTTATGAGAGAAAAGTCAATACACACATTTCCGATTGTTATTATTATGGGACATTTAGCAGCAAAAAAAAAACCTAGTAAGGTATTGTAGGGTACTGCGTATAGGTTCTGAGGAGGATCTCACATAGGCGCTCGATGGTTGCCCGTATTTACCAGGAGAGAAACTTTCCACTAAATTGTCTGGGCAGGCAGCCAACATGCCACTTCTCTTAATGGGAAGGTGCAATTTAGCAGAAAAGGACATTAGTTAAGCAGGTTTTAAGTACTTGTCACTGCTGTTGGATTGGATGTCCATGAGACAGCAGCCAACGTTGCAAGTAGACCTAACCCTTGATGAGCTGTGGCCATGCTAACCTAAATTCTTCTAAAGTGTTTTTTTCCCCCTGGCTAGGTATTGATTTTGTAAAACAGTTGACTAGTTTGTATTAATTGTAAAGTTTTAAGGATATCCTTTGCACTTATGTTCACCCTAAAAATATGATTTTACACATGCTGAGCTGAAAATTAGCTCTTTTGAACTCCATATACTGTTTGTGTTTTTTTTAGAGCAAAGCAGCTTTCGTAATATACAAGAAAACAAAACTAATAATAAATATCATATTAAGAGTGCACACAACTATCTATACCACGATATGTTAGTTTTTGGGATCGATTGTGACTGAAATGTATCCCTCAATGCATCATGTAGGCTACAACCTCGAATGCGCAATGACCAACTGGCATTGCGAACCTAATTAATCCATGCTGGTACTGTGTGTGTGTGTGTGTGTGTGTGTGTGTGTGTGTGGGGGGGGGGGGGGGGGGGGGGGGAGGGGGGGTGCTAGTTGCTACCTTCATGTCCTCACCTTGTGCCTCGCGGACGACCTAAAATAATAAACTTGTGACTGTCAGACGATGCAACCCGAGGCTGTGAAGATGTGTTGCACAAATAAATGGTGTGACGTGAGGATTTACTGAACCGCGCTGAAAAACACGGGAGTGACGCGCAGCCCGCAGCAGGTTGTTGAGAAAACAAACACTCGTTGCCCCTGTCCCCTTAAGGCTGCGCGTGCCTTGGCATTTTCTGTGTCCACCAAACTATTAAAGTTTGTAGCCCGCAGTCACTGGAGGCATTTAAAGCGTCCACACGCCAGTTATTTAAATGTGAGTTGAATAAATACTGCTTTTAAAGCGGCAAGCCTACAATTTATTTCCACCCAAATTCAGACATAATCAACCAATCCTCTGTTTGGGAAATAAATGGCTATAATTAAACTATGGTAAGACATATTTAATATCCTCATCCTTGTCAAAAACTGAAATTAAAATCTCATTTCATCAACACATTGTTTTCTTATAAATATCGTGACAGTCACTAGATGGGATTCAGCCTACCTGTGTGCGCTCCTGTGCGCCTTTATCCTCTCCACTGTCCGATGGCGTTGTGCGCGTCTTGTAAACGTGAGCTTTCTCGGAGGTCAACAAAAGCAACTCCCTCGCTCTTTACCCTCGCACTCGGCTTTTCATTGTGAGGCATTTTCCCCTGCAATCAGCACGCTCAGAATTCCACATTCCGCCGCGCGAAAAGCAACATTGTCTGGCTTTGCTTTTCAACCCGATGTTCTCACAGGTCAGTTCGGAGATCCTGCGCGCATTGGGGGGAGGGAGGGCGGGGTGCGTTACTGAAGCTGAAGAGGAGCAACTCACAGGTCCATATAGCGCCTCGTCGCACATCGCCTATTTATGTGGAGAACGTCAGCCCGCCTTTAGGATGAGAGTCCCACCCATCACCGCATCACCACCCTGACCACTTGTTGCTGCTTACAAAACTTATAAACATTGTGGCCCTCCTCTCCAGCAGATGCTTTTATAGCTATAGCCTTCCACTCAATCCTGAAGTGATAGAAACTTTCTTCCTTCTGTGAACGTGTAAGAGACGAAAGAGAGAGAGAGGGAGAGAGAGAGAGAGAGAGAGAGAGAGAACAATGCAGGCCCGATTCTAGACAGTTAGATTAGGGTGGGCCTGTAGAAATTTTAGGTGGGCACACTGGGCAGAGCGCGCGAGCAGAACTTTTTTGCCCTTGTAAGATCTCTGCGTCTGCTTTTTGGCACATTTACTGTGAATTGTGTAGAACACAATATGCAAATACACTTTGAGTGTTGCTGTGTGGGAGATTTGATTCTTGCATGTTTTTTTCCCTAAATGTTTATGAATAACATATAATATACATTATTAGAGCTGATAGAGCTGAGCTGATTGAAGAGAAAGCTTTGGGACTGGGCAACCTGGATGGTGGTAGTCCAGAGCTATATATACACACTATATAGATATATAGTCTTTCCACTATTGCCTCCGATGTCCAGCTGGGTGAAATTAGTAGCCAGCCAAGGTCACGACCCTGCTAGGAGGGTCCGGGGGAGATTTTTTTTTACCTTTTTAAAGTGAAATGCATTAATCTGGTGCACTTTGAGAGGAAAATTAAGAGGCTAAATCTGAGGAATTGTGTGTGAACAAATAATTTGGAGACACTGGGTCGGATGAATTAGAAGCTATTGAAGAAAGACACATGGATTTTCCATAGAAATATAAATTTGAAATAAAATATTATGCAGGGTCCTCTGGGATGGGCTTGGTGCTCTTTTTCTTTTACGGAACATATTTTTCTGTAATATAATGAATTAATTTAAATGCAGTGAGAGGAACGAAGCAGAAGAACTCTGTTATCCAGTTATCTTTTTTTCCACAGGCGAGGCTGAAATAGGCTATAGACTATACACAGTGCATGGGCAACTGAGGGCAGCCCCATTTTCAAATATTTTTAAATAAACTCAATACACACTGTGCATGCCATGGACTTGAACGTGACGTGATCCGTTAACCTCGGATTACCTCCCAGATGAACTGATTCAATTATTAAGATATTAACTATCTACCAAAACATTGTATTCCTTTTATTGTATGATAATTTACATTTACATAATATGATGTTGATATCAAACACACAAACTAAAAAAAAAAATAAATAAAAAAGAAATTGGGGGGGCCCCCCTGGCAGTCGGGACCCTAAGTAACCGCTCATTTCGCTTATGCCTCGGGCCGGTGTGAGTACCAGATATGCTCGGCTGCCAGATAAATTCGGGCAGCATTCGGCTATAGTTCGGAATTTGCAAGGGATTGTGGAATACGTAATTATTGTCCCCAAGATCACGCGGCGGTACAAGATATCTCGCGAGAGCGTTCAATACAGCCCGAACATGAAACTTTTTTCTCTGTTTTATTTAATAAAAGGCGAATGCCAATCTTGTAAGCTTAATGTTGGTTTTAATACAGTAAATACATTTTCGCTTCAGGAAAAGGTAGGGAAAACTGTTTTTTTAAAAGTTTATTTGAATATAATTTACAGGAAGTGCATCATCATTGTGCAACCCGAACATATCTGGCAGCCGAACATATCTGGTACTCACACCGGCTCTGCTGACCAGTGACCACTATAAACACAGGTGACAAAGATGACAGCTATGTCGTTGTAATACATCTGAACAGTGGCGGCTCGGCTCCTGACAATAATCTCAGGGGGGCAATTGTTGCCATGATGGCTAAAATGACCCATTCAATGGGTAAATTAACCTAAAACAGATAGCTAATATGACAATGTCATATTGCATTTAACAGTTTGTTTTTTCTGTTCATCTGGCATAACCACTCTGGCAACATCAGACAAGCATTGTACATAGGCTACTGTACAGTATTTGTGGACATTAAGTTAGTTAATTTCTTGAATACAATTATTTTAGCTCTAAAATGATTTAATTATCCAGCTGTGGCCATCACAGATAAATTGTCATCTACCAGTGTGCTCCTCAGATAGTCTACCTTTAAAAGTGAAGAGACCTGCTCTACAATTAATCACAATGATCTGATTGATTTCATCTGATAACATTTTATTTTAGGCGTAGCAGTTGTGTTCTGATTAAACAAATGGATGCTGGCATAGCATATGTGCAACATAACAGTGCTAATCATCACATTGGTTTGGGTTACTACTGTTTACAGCACTTGGTAGGCGGGTTTATGACGGACGGTGATAGCAGCTGTCAGAGAAAACAGTCTATGGATCAGTTGTTGAATGGCGCTGGCTCGTCCATAAGCAAGGCAAGGCAAGGCAAGGCAAGGCAAGTTTATTTATATAGCACAATTCAGACACAAGGCCACTCAAAGTGCTTTACAGGGGCAAGATTAGAATACATAAGACACATTATAAAACATTTAAAAGCAAATAAAATGAAAACTCGATTTAAAAACATTTAAAAGCAAATAAAATGAAAATTGCATGTTAAAATGGAAACAAAAAAGTCTTCAGACTCGATTTAAAAGAACTGAGAGTTAAGCAGATTGATGTTTAATGTTTGTTTGACCCTTTCAGAGAGATGATGCATAGGGGTGACAACCAGTACTCGAGTTGTAAAAAAAAATCAAGGGGGATGGTGGATTGGCTTTAACGTTTAAGGACAGATAATTTGTGCTGAGGACAGCGCATATGATGGGAGACCAATGGTGTACCCTTTTGATTATTATTTAAGCACAGATAGAGATACTTATTATATTATATTCAGTGCTTGAAATTGGGGGGGTGCCAATACTCCCTTATTCACATATTAGTTTGCAAATCAGTAAATCATTGTAATATTCTGAATCTTTAGAGTCAAGACGCAGAGATTGAACAGCCGCTCCATTCAGGTGGTGGGCTGGTGGAAATAGGCCTAATAGGTGGACAGAGATAATGTTTTGCCCTTGCAAGATCTTTGCGTTTGCTTTTTGACACAGTTAATGTAATGTGAGCTTTTAGACACATCAATGCTGTATGGGTGCTGTCAGAAAAAACTGATATTAAGGAATGATCCAGACAAAATTTGTAAAATTGCAAGGGGGAAAAATCTTATTTATGTAAAATAAATAAAAAAATAAAACCTGTAGAACACAATGCGCATTCGAGAAGGCTTTCGGGGAGCGCTTGCTGCAGGTGCGCCGAGATCGTTTTCCGGCATGTGGATATAAGTCACAGAAAATAAGATATAACGTAAAAGGTAACAAAGTGTGCAGGTGAGAAAAAAAAGGTGTCAAGGATATCTCTCCTCAAAGGTAATTTAATGTAAAATAATGAATAACATTAAAAGCAATTTAATCCACAAGATTATACAGAGGTTAAAAAGCAAGCAAAGTGATCTCTCCTGCAATTTTAACTGTAAAGTCCGCAATATCGAGTGATCAGCTTGCTCTAAATGGCTACCATGGATATATAAAGAAAGCTAAATACATTACATATGGTGAAACCGGAAGTGCCAACCGATTTTACTTTGTAATTTATCGCTTCACTTTCTGTCTGACCGTGGAGGATGACTGAGCTCTGCTCTCTTGATTGGCGTTCCTTGTGAAAAAGAAAATATAAAACGTTCATAACTGTCACGGGAGCTGTAAGCAGGCGACTCTGTAGACGTCATCCCTCCTATGAAATAAACATGTGTTTTTTAAATGAGAGAACAACAAATTAAGCATTTACAGCAAAGAAATAATAATAATTCAAACGCTTCCTGTTTCCGGTTTAAGGCAGCGCCACGAGCGTCATAGCAACAGCATTGCAACCAGTATATCAACCTGAAACAAATGTTGTATTTCCACATTTTCTTGGCGATGTCCAGAATAATATTCGTGATAACCATCAAACTACATCGTATATATTCACTGAGTGAAGATTGTGGGAGTAAGACACACATTTCTCACTAACAATGTTATCAAAAACCCATTTAATAGCTTATACATCTTAAGAATCTGCAGAATAAAAGCTGGGGCAATGGCGGTCACAGCTTGGGTTTCGTTTCGGCAGGGAGGATTTGAAAGTCACGTGACATGTACGCTGTCCATTAGAAATTAACAGGGGGAACAAATGTAGGTAATTCACAATTTCAAGGCCTTTATTGTGAAACCTCTACATTTTGCGCTGTGGACCAACGTAGATATTTCACATTTCACTGTGAGACTGGGTTGGTCAGTCACTGTAATTGGTTCATTGCTTACTGTACGTATGACACCAACACGTTGGGGCGAGCACCAGTGGTGTAGTCAGGTAGTGGGTGTACGCAGTATACCCACTAAGAAAGCTCCAGCATTTCCGTATGCCCACTAAGAAATGCGAAATGACACGTAACAATTTCGATAGTGACATAACTCAACTGTCCTACTTTCATTCATAAATTCAACTTGTGCGCTGTGTCCCTGTGGAAGTCGCAACCGACTTATAATAGATATGCGGGACCAGGCATAACCCCACGGCCCGTTTCATTGCGGACTGTTGGGTAAAAGAAAGGGCGATGTCTAACCCGAAAATACTGGCAGCGCGACGCAACATTCAGCTCAGTAGTCCCCTCGGGCGACGCGCACGGTGCTGTCGGAGCACACCAGCGCGCAGGGACCATATTAACTTTTGCGAGCACTTCAAGATCGGATCATCAGTGCAGTTTTCATAGGCTTAGGTGGCGATTGATTCACTCCGTCAACTCATGCACTGAGTAACATGAAAGAAAACCAGAGCCGGCCCGAGGTATAAGTGAACTAAGCGGTTGCTTAGGGCCCCTGACCCCCAACATTTTTTTTTCTTTTTCTTTTTTTTTTAGTTTGTGTGTTTGATATTAACATCATATTATGCAAATGAAATGTATCATACAAAAAAAATTGGAATACAATGTTTTGGTCTAGATAGTTAATAGCCTAATAATTTAATCAGTTCATCTGGGAGGTAATCCGAGGTTAACTGATCACGTCACGTTCAAGTCCATGCACAGTGTGTATTGAGTTTATTTCTAAACAAATTGGAAATGGGGCTGCCCTCAGTTGCCCATGCACTGTGTATAGTCTACAGCCTATTTCAGCCTCGTCTGTGGAAAAAAAGATAGCTGGACAACAGAGTTCTTCTGCTTCGTTCCTCTCACTGCATTTAAATGAATTCATTATATTACAGAGAAATATGTCCCACAAAAGAAAAAAGAGCACCAAGCCCATCCCAGAGGACCCTGCATCAATAATCATAACAATCAATAGCTTCTAATTCAACCGACCCAGTGTCTCCAAAATCTTTGTTCACACAATTCTTCAGATTAAGACTCTTAATTTTCCCCTCAAAGTGCACCAGATTCATGCATTTCACTTAAAAAATGTATACCCCCGGACCCTCTTAGATCGGGATCTAGAACAGACTTACTGATTTTTGTGTTTTTCTATTTTAATATAAAAACAATCTGGGGGAGACGTCCATACACCCCCCCTCCCCCCAATTTCATTTGGGGATAGAAATCCTAAACTCTGTGTTCCTAAAGGCAGGCTAAGGTGTAAAATGTTTTGCCTTTGCTGCACCTAATGCAGAAACAACAAAATTGTAAACTAACCACGGTGTAAGCCATATGTTTAATGTGTAAATGCTATGTTGCATATTCAAGAAGAGGCTAGGAGGGAATCATCACAGTATACACACTACAAAAAAATAGACTACACCACTGGCGAGCACCCCCGGAACCCATAGAGATTGCATTGCGAGGCCTGCAGTTTGAAAAAAAAAAAAGATTTACATTGAAGTCCATGAGAGCGCTCAGGGCGATTTTCAACCAGCCCGAAATCGCCCCAGAGTGACGGTACAGAGCACAGACGCTGATTGTACAATGATATTCAGACTTAGATGCAGGTAAAAACTGTATTGAAATCATAAATAATGATTATAAATAGAAAAAAATATATATTTTTCATCATTATTATTATCATTATTATATTTTTGTTTTTTGCTGGCATGGGTCCAGGAGGGCGGCGCCCTATCGCCCTCTATGGGTGAGCCGCCGCTACATCCGAACATAACCCACTGACAATGCGATAAATATGTCATGCAGGAGGTCCTGTTCCTCCCACACACAATATATTAGGGTGTATTCACACATGCCGTGTTTAGTTCAGTTGAAACGAACTCAGATGCACTTCCGCCTTCGGTGCGCATCTTTCAGACAGGTGTGAATACAGCAATCGCACTCGGGGCGGACCAAACAAACGCTCCGAGACCCAGTTGAAGAGGTGGTCTCGATGCGCTTCAAAACGTACTCTGCTGCAGTTCGTTTGTGGTGTGAATTTGGCCGGACTCGATCCGACCCAATTGCAGGAAGCACTGTGCCTTTTCTTTTTTAATAAATCGCTGTCAGCTTCACATTATAGGAAAGTGTTGTTGTCGCCATTGTTAGGAAGATTAGTTGTGGTTTGACCGGGAGCCCCGAGCGAATATATTACATTTGATAGACAGGACGCGTAAACATGCTGATGTGTTCAGCGATCAGATGAAGGAGAGGGGAGCGTCTCCCGCACAGTGACAACAGGTTCACGCTGCGCTTTGTATGAAGTGCGTGTTTTTACTTTGCATCCCATGTTACGGTACCGTCAATACTACCCCTGTGTCAGTTTGGAGCTGAGCCGCGCCGAACTCACACCCAGCTGACACACGGCTAATTCAGCTGTGTCAGCTTGAGCCTATTCCTCGCGAGCCGCGCGTCCAGCAGCAAAAATACAGTAAATATTATGTTTCACATCGTATAGGCTACAAGCCACACATTGACACAGGCCTACATATTATAACCATATGAAACAACACTAATTTGATGTTTTTTTAAATTTTATTTATAGGCTAGATGTTGGCCTATTTATTTATTTATTTATTTATTATTTTTAACCCCATATCGTATCAGTTATATATTTCGCAGTTTTTACTTCGTTTTACCTGCTTGTCTCCACCCCAGAATGTCTGTCCAATGAATGAATGACCTCAGATCACGTGTGGTTTTGCTTCGTGATGCTGGTTCACTTGCAAAAGGGGCCATATGAAAGTGGACCACACCAAACAAAAAAAATCTAAACTCTGTTTGGTCTGGACCAAAGCAAGTGAACTAGCGGACTTTCCCAGTGTGAATACACCCTTAGATCCACCAGCTGGGCCATGTTCTTTGTACTTGGATAACTGGTTTAGCTTGATTCCATTGGAAGTTTGACATCGGCCTGTTTTTTTTGTAAAGCTTTAAAAAACCTTTACATTTATGCATCAGGGAAGGAAGAGTTAAAGGTCATCATCATTAGAAAAAAAGCTTTGTTTTATGGAGATCACAAGATAACTAACTCGTTATCATGAGATAACAGCATTAAAAAAGAATTGCAAGCATGGGCATTCTCTACTACCGTATTTTCCGCACTATAAGCCGCACTGGACTATAAGCCGCAGGTGTTATAATGTTTAATTACCATGTAAGAGTTTGTGCACAGAGGGGATTGTCGGGAAAGAGATGGCTGCTTGAGGAAGCTCCCATTTATTAACATTTCAACAAACAAGTTGCATATTTGCATAACGTAGCCTACGTAAGTGTTACCATTTAGTGCAATAGTAGCTACTAGGGATGGGCACGAGTGTTTTTGCTACTCGTGTGATCGCTTGCATTCCTCGAGGATCAATCGATTCCTCGTTAAACTTTTTTCTATATTTAGAACGCAACGCATCTGTCTACAGAACAACGGTTGACCGCAATAAAGCGCTCAATGCTTATGTCAAACAGTCACAGTTGCCATATGATATTAAGGATTTTTTTCCACAAGTTTAAAACACATTTTCCTCACTGAAAGTAATTAAAAAGACGGGCCACAATTTAGACCGATCCAGTAGGTCTGCGATGGGGAGAAAAAAAGAGAAAAAAAGCATGGGCTGTAGTTGTAACAAAAAAAAAATTCCTAAGTCACCATTTAAAATAAGAAGGGCAGCAGATAATATAAAATGATTGTCCTACAATTTAAATACATATAAATAACTCACCAAAGCAGATAGTTGTGGGCAGGGGCGTAGCACCAAATTCTGGGCCCCTATACAAAAAGTCCTGATGGGCCCCCTGAAAAGCAGTCTTACATTACGCATGGCTCTCTGAGCTAGACAACTCCACAATATTTCATCTGATGAATGACCAAATCATTACTTTTACTGGTGTTTCCCCCATAATATGTCTTAGTCAAGGTGGTCACTGGCCAGGGTCACAGGAGGCGCGGCGCCGAGTGCCGCGGCGAAAATTTTGGGGGTATTTTGCTCAAAGATGCCAATGCGCACTATAGAAATAAACAACTGTTTATTTGAATACAGTTGTGCAATTTTGTTTGCTATGTGCAGGTATAATTTTACAGACAGTACAAAACACAATTAAAGAAAACTTCTACTGTTTTGGTGCGATACTATGCAGACACACTAAATACAAATAATAGACCATACACTTGTGTAGGCACATCAAGTGCAAATTCAACTTTTTAAAGTTCCTTTATGGATGGGGGGCTGTGATTATTGTGGACAATAGGCCTACTGTGATGCGATAGCCTGTAATTCATTAATGGTTATTATTAGCCTACTCGCTTGATTTCTTTTTAAATACAGGTCGTTTTGGAACATGTCTTTGCCAAATTAAAAAATAAAAATAAAGCAGCATTGAAAATTCTGAAAATAAATCTTGTTGGCCTACACTAGCATGCTGTTCTACAAATAACTCAATAGTTGAAATAATAAATACAATGTGTTTTCCCCTTAAAATGTCTAAATGCATTTCAAAGACAGCAGTGTGGCACTTCTTTAAACTTACTGAAACTTGCAGGGGCCAGCACTCTCATGTATTCATCAGACTTTTCTTTGCGCTGTCTGAGCTGATAGATAGGTTGTGTTTCCACAGTGATGTGGAGTCTTAAACTGTCCTAGCTTTGCCAGCACTTATTTCTGTACAGCTAAATATCCCCATAGAAACATCACTGCGTTTATTTTCGCCACCAGTTCAATTCAATGTCGGCTTGCTCCTGCTTACTCTCCTGCATACATGCCTCAGTCATGCGCAGGCCCCTGATCTCCTTGCAAGGGTCAGTGGCCTATCACGAGCCAGTAAATTTTTTTTTTTTTTGGAATGGCATTGTTCAGGGCCTTCGAAGATCGGGGCCCCACATTTAGCTTGTAAAAAAAAAAAATAATAAATTATGGGCCCCCCTCTGCCTTGGGCCCCCCCACGACTGTATCACTTTTACCCCCAGTCCGTCAGCCCTGGTTGTAGGCCTATATCCAACCGCGTAATGCTCACTCCGTGTCCGTGAATAATTACCGCAACTAATTCCTCATTAACGGAACGTTACACCGGTCGGTTTTTGAATCTTATCCCCATATTCCCTATTGAAGGCTTCTTAACTGTTGTTGGCTCGGAGCGAATGTGTCTGAAGTAAGCCTTGCTTCTTCTTTTCTTTCCAAGCGGAGAGCACCTTCATGCTCACCTGGAGTCTACTCATTACTAACTGAGAGTAACAGGTGTCATCTCCCCTTTTTATAAACGTAACTTTATCATCTGCTTTGAAATAATTGGACAGTTATATTCCTGAAAATGTTCTGGAGAAGAAAGGAGAGACCGTGTTCAGCTCCGCGGTGCTGTGGAGAACACAGGCTGCTTGGCAGTTATTTGCAGTTGATGTTTGACACAACGCTCAGTTTATTGCACTTGCATCAAAATATTCAATTTTGTTAAACTTTATTTTATCCGTTTTGTGCCGTTTTGTACACGTATATAACATTTTAAAATAGGGCCGGCCTCGGCCCGCCGGCCTAAAGGCTATACAGACACAAAAACAAAAAAAAACGATTTTCCTCATCCACCAATCCAGTTCATTTGAAACGAGGAGTACTCGAGTACTCGATTACTAACGCCCATCCCTAGTAGCTACAGAACATATACTGTGCTGTGTAATAACAGGGTCGAAAACTGGGGAAAAAGTTGCGGCTTATAGTCCGAAAAGTACGGTACCATAGTGTTAAAACTGGTGTGTGGTAAAGGACTGTATAGGTAGTTCACGGACTGCTGGTGTCGCCTTGGTGTGTTGGTAAGAACACCTCTTGAGTCAGAAATGCAGTTTAGGATTTTTACTGGAGGTTTTAGGCAGCACAGATGCAAAGAATGTGGTCTACAAGGAAAGGGAAACAAATATACATTGGTATTTGTAATTAAGGAATACAAACCATACAAATCCTCATATGCAAATAACATAAAAAAATGCACTCGCCACTTAATGGTAAATCTGGACTATTCTAATAACACATACAATACAGAAAAATAATCGGCCATTAATATATTAAGAATGTAAAACATATACAAGGCCGTTACATAACGTGACCAAACAATGGCGATCCAACCGTTTCTAAATCAACGGCAATTAAACATATAACTTCTACAAACAGATGAAAATACTCACAAATCGTCATTGACACACACACTTGCATCCATACAATGGTGTTCAGCTAAAACTTAACATGAAAAGGAGTCATTGACAAGCCACGTAACGGGCAAACTTATCCACGGTCGAAATAATGTGAGCGAGTGACAGTTACGAGGGACAGTTATAGGCAAGTGACAGCATGAGCATGAGCTGTCAATCAACGCTGGTCGCACGCGTCACAGTGATCAACGGCTGCGCGCATCACGGCAGCAGAGCATGCACTCTTGAGTTCGGAACAGCCATCGGACTTTCTAACACATAGATTTCACATTATTGTGGAAAAATAGATTTTTCACTTGTCTCATCCACATTTTTGTGTGGATGACACAGTTTAGAGTCCTTTCCTGGCTTTTTTGGACTATATAATTAGGGCCTAGCCTGGCTCCGCCCGCCCGCCTACTTCCGGACAAATTTCATTTTCCCTTCAGTAGTCAGTCTGGGTGTACAGCGCATTTCCCAGATTCTCCGGAGAATCTACAATCGTCCAATCAGCGAACAGAGTGAGTGGCTGAGAACGCTCCAGTTTCAGTTGAATGTTGCGTTCCTTCATACTCGGAAGAAGGAGATTTCCGACTTGGTAGTTCCGAGTTCCGACCTGTCTGTGTTCCAGTGCATCTGCTCGCGAAAGTATGGACGCCTAAAACCTTTCTCGTCCAAATAACTAAACGTTAGGCTCTAACAAGTTACTGTTGCCAGGTACTGGTAGATTCATAGACTACAATATGTAGTGAAGTCGGAAATTTCTGAGTTCACTGTCCAACTGGAAGGCACCATCAAAACGTGATGACCAAACGTGATGCGATTGGTTGGCTAATCCAGAGTGGCACTGGGCAGATCCAATAGTTTTAAACTTCGACAGACACCCGCCTCCAAGTGAGTGAACGTTTGCCAATTACAGCACTTCCAGACCTTCTGTACAAATGAAATGAAGTACGATGGTCTGGTTGGACCAGGCTAATAAGGGCCTGCATGCTCAATGAAATATTTATATGCAGATGAAGCTACCATGGTTAATTTTCAAAACAGTTTGAATATCTGAAGTGATGTAGGGGAGAACGGGGTTATATGTCACACGTGTTATATGTCACACGGGGTTATATGTCACACAATTTGAGGAGAGAGGACTGTTTGTGTTTTTCATGTCAAATTCTAGGCTTTTACACAATGGGTTTATAACAAAACACTTGTTACCCTTTAAAAGTGTGAAGGGTAAGCTATAGTTTAGATTGTTGTTAGCAAGCTAATTAGTTATCAGATGGTTGTTGGCCTTGATGCTAGCAAGAAATGCCAGTTGGGGTTGGTCGTCACATTTTTTGGGGGGTTGGTTGTCACATGTTATCCAAAGGCTGCAGCCAGAAAAGGAACCCAATAACAAAAGAAAATGTCAAGCTGTATCCTCACTGACACCCCGGAGAAGGAGAGAATAGAGCAGGAAAAGGCAGCTAGCATGCAAAACAGAAAAAGGGCAACAAAATCAAACCGACCCAGTGCATCCCAATCTAAACCAGTTGCCAAGGCTACTGCACCCCAGTGCATTCCACACCAGCTGGGGAAGAAGAAACAGAAGATGTGTGTAGCCTAGTTGAGTAGGCTATTATTGTTAGACCTATTTGTTTTGTTCTTTATGTTGTTACATACAGTAGGCTGGTCTTAATATGAATTTCCTATTTGTTTATTCCTTGCTCATTTTGTGTTAAGATGCATTAAGTTATGTAGGCCTATTTTTCAACTTGACAATTAAATTAAACTCTCAAATTTAGTTCTGCTTTCTTGCCTTCTTTTTAAGATTTTTCCCATTAAGATAACATTGTGACTAACAACCCCATAGTGTGTGACAACCGACCCCTAGATGGGGTTGGTTGTGACAATGTGTAAGGGTGTCTTTGATGATTAATTTCTTCTTTATTACAATAAGTTAGACAAAGTGAGGGGTACACATTTCAAACCAACACCTTAAGATTTAATTTAATCTAGGAATGACTATTGAAATATGTTTAGGTGATGAGCAATTCTCACTTGAGTAAAAAGTGTGCCTACTTACCCCGTTCTCCCCTACTGCTAGCAACATAAGCAATAAGGAGGGATGACTCACTCACTCACTCACTCACTCACTCACTCACTTACTCACTCACTCACTCACTCACTCACTCACTCACTCACTCACTCACTCACTCACTCACTCACTCACACTTTTCCAGTGTAAGGTAAGCTGATTTTGCTCCCTGTCCAACTTGAAATACTGCAAACCAATTAGCAATGATTAACTTTAACGATGTCCTCCGCACAGTTAAATCAAAGGCCACTAATCTGGGGAGAAGTTCGATAGAAGATAATGAGCACGAAAAAGGAATCAAGAGGTGTGAGTCCAGATGACTGTCGCTGTCACGATTACAACTATGGTTATATGTTGTGCTCACCATAGTGGGTCACAGCATGTGGCTAGAGAAAGGTGTGGTAAGGAATTAAGATTGCAGTGGCATGTATATCATTCAACCCTGGTCTACATTACCCACAGGATCATTGCCTGCACACACATACAACAACATACATGTACAATTACGTGAAGTATACTGTATATGGAGTAGTAATTCCGGTTCTTAAATCTAGAAGAAAATTATCGATAAAGGATGACGAAACGTGTAGAAAGACCTCGCTGCCACATTCTATATCCAATGTATGTGAATACATTTTTATTTGCATGTACTGTATAGTACATTTTGGCACTGCTTAGCCTGATGGGTTGTCCTTATTCGAGGACACATTTCAAAAATACCATCATAACACATCACAAGCCCAATTTCGCCGGAACCTGTGTGGTGATGCATCTTGTCAATTTTCCCTAAGGGTATCTAAATTATTTTTGGCGGTAGAGGATGAAATTCGCACTCTTTCTTGGTGACAGAAACCTCATAGATTGTTCAGTAACAAAGAGCATTAGGTAAATTAGGTTTGGTGCTGATAACTGAAGTATTTTATCCAGGTTTCTTCTTTGCATAAGATAGGCCACAAACCAAATGAGCTGAAATGAGTTTGTTACTATTCACTTTATTGGTGATGTCCTTGAAATAACTGAAAGTAGTCTAGTTTAAGTTAAGCTTGATCAAAAAGAGCTGTGTCATCATGACTGCCACACATTAATTAGCATTATTTTTATCAGCTTAAACGTCACTGAATGACACTTACATTTTCTAGCTTCCAAAACTGATACTAGTTTAATTTCCAAACAGGGTTTTACATCTTTAGCTCGTCTGATAACAGAGCAAGAGAATGTTGGAGTTGATTAACTCTTTCCACAAACCCCATTATGGTTTTAAATAATAAATAGAAAAGTGTCAGCGAATGAAAGTCAAAGGAGCCATGGAAAAATATGATGTTTTATATTTATAATTATTTGTAATGTATGTAAAATGTATTATTCATGCATTAATAATGTAGTAGTTATTTTTCTATTTAAAATTATTTTTTATGTTACATTTTTTGATCTGAAGTGGATGAGACAACTGGAACAGAGTGCATCTACTGTTAAATGCAGTGCAATCCAAATCAAAACTTGCTTTGGTGTCTGACATGTATAGTGTATTGACTTAAATGTGGTCCTTCTTTCCGACTGACATGGGAAGAAAAGCAGAATTTCTGCGCTTCATTTGCCCCATTTTACCCTGGTCACTCACACAGATTGCTGTGCCAGGTAGCACAATAGCGGTAGGATTACAAGTAAGACCTGGAGTCTGGACATTTCCTGCTGACTCCCTCCCCCTTCTCTGTCTCTACATCTAATCTCTCTCTTTTTGGTTTTCTCTGGTGCAACCGCTTAGCTTAGTTTAGGATAGCAGGCATAATGACTGAAAACATGGGGAAGCAGGCTCTGGATGAAGGTAACAATATCTTCTAGCACCTCTAAATCTCACTTATTAACAAGTTATATTCTGCAACAGATTTCTTAAACTAAAAACATGTTGTGGTTTAACATTAGCCAAACTGCTTTTTGCCCAGGCTGTAACTTACTGTCAAACTGTTGTTTATTGTTGGAACATGAATATAGTATACATTTCTTAATCTCTGCAAGAAATAAGAGCGATACTAAAAATGTATTTAAAAATAATTTCTTATTTTAATCAACAAGCTGCCACACCTATGAATGAAACGATGACGAGCATAACTGTCAGCGCATACATAGACCAACATGAGGCATGATTTAAATACCCAGTGTTATAAACTAAAGGAGAAAGGCTTAGTAGTATCACCTGCACTGTTTGATCACTCTTTGTGTATCAGGATCCAAAGTTCTATCAGGCTATTTTTATAAGTTTACAACAGTGATACTGCAGTTTTAATCATTAGCTAACCTTTTACATTCAACATATCTGTGAGAGCACTTGATGAACAGCATTAGCGATATACATATCATTCTGTCTACAACAGTAACAATCCCTCTTAAAAAAAGGGCTCAAAGTTTAGAGAGCGGCACAGAATCTGAATTATTTCAGTTCATATTGATTCAAACTGAGGGCACACATTGTTCTCAGCTTGTTAGCTTCACTCGTTGCTGATGACGCAGAACACAAGGCGAATAGAGTAGGCCGTGTCCAGGGTGTAAATAATAAAGTTGAGGATCGTCATGAAGGTGACCACCACCAGTTTGTCCCAGGGACAGAGGTTACCACAGTAACTGGGTCTACCAGTGGCGGGGAAACCGTACAGTGGCCAGACCACCATGGCTGTCATATACATCACTGCTGACAAAACATTATAGGCTATCGCCAGCTTGTCAAAGGAGAAAGGTAAACAAGAGGTCAGCTGTCCCATGGAGAGCAGGATTATGACGATGGCAAAGACGAAGCACAAGGAGTAAACCGCCACGCACCACTGCAGTGCTGGGTGCCCGGAGTACTGCTGTGTCTCCAGGGACGTAAAGATAAGACAGGCCAGGAACGTCTCCAGCATCTTCATGATACCCGGGAGTGTGGAGAGGAAGCCGCTGTTCTGCCCGCTGGGGCGCAGGCGAGTCAGGGCCACCTCGCCTGTGTACACCCCGAAACACACCCAGGACACCACCGATGCACCGATCTGCCGGTAGCAGGCGGCGCAGGTGAAGAAGGTGGGGTAGATGACAGAGGCGGCGAGGCACATGAGGCAGGCCAGCATAGCGAAGGCAGTGGTGAAGTCGTCCCAGGGGAAAGGCAGTTTGCTGCTGACGGTGGTGAACTCCAGGACCAGGATGAGAAGCGTGAAGAAGAAGCAGAAGCACCAGGTGAACATGCACCAGGCCCAGTAGGGAGACGAGCTCAGTCCCGCCGTTGCCACCAGGATAAAAGTCATACCAGTGAGGATGGCTGCAATCAGCCGCACGATGCCCACCGGCTGGATGAGCGACCGCACGTCCACTTTAGTCATGTCCAGACCGGATAAGTCTGTTTGGACCCGACAAAAAAATGGCGTCGCTTTGTTTCCAATGTCAGTTTATTCTACTGCGTTCCCCCTTGAAACAGAGATCCTATTGAAGAAATCCATGTAGGCACACAAGCCCGAGGTGTGTTCTTTGAAACTGAAACTCAAATGTGTAGTAAAACAGAGAATCCCAGGCTTATCTGTGCAGTTTATGACCCCTGTTTCACTGCATGGTTACGACACACAATGGACTCTGGAACTCAGTGCAAGCCTTGTTCAGGAGCTAATCTCCCACAGGATGATGGGGAGTTAGTCAAAATTGCTCTCACCGTGTCCTTGAATTCACTTCCTTTATTGCTCCCTGATAGCACAAAAGGGAACGCAAGATGGGAGGGATAGCTCAATTTTTTTTGATGGAATGGTGAGCATAATACTTTTTGAATGGAGCCCTCTTTTAAATCCTGCCTTCACACAAAACAGACAGAAACAACAGCATTGCACCAAAGAGCACTACTATATTGTAAATGACAATTAAAGCATTTAATCTAAAATTACTTTGTGATTTCATTATTCCTCTCCATCCTTCTCCATCTCTTCTTTAGCTGCTCCCCTGGTAATAACTCGACACAGTTGACCACAATATATTACTAGACTGACTTGCAAACTGGGTTGGACTTTCTCGAACTGTACTAAACTGGTTTGAATCATACTTAAAGGAAACAAGACTATTATGTATCGATTGGAAATTTCACATCTGAGCGAACAAATATTGCATGCGGGCCAAGGCTCTATTCTATTCTTCTGTTTAACATATACAGGCTCCCGCTAGCTCAGATTATGAATAAAAACAAATTATGTTACCGTAAACATGCAGATGACACACAAATTTACACTATAAACTAGGGCCACAACAAACCATTTTTTTTAATTATAAATTAAACTGCCAACTATTTTTTATATTAATCATTTAATTATGTGATGTATGAATTGCCAAAATAACAACAACCACCCCAGAGCCTCAAATGATCTGCGCATAAGTCTACTTTTTTTCCACAAGTATGTGTTTGGAAAGATACTTCCTGTGTTTGTTCTCTCTCTCAGATTGAAACTAAAATGTGTGTTTCATTGCATGCACAATTCAACACACCTTTGCAAACATCCTTTGAGAGGGACAGGGTGGGTCCTGTTAACCATTAAACACATTAGTCTGTCATTCGGTCATGATTGTAATTTGTTACTGAGGTGCTGAAACAACCACAGTAACACCCATGGTGATGTACGCTTGCACAATAACGCAACACTTTTATCAGATTTTATTACATATTTTGCATGCTGAGATCCACAAGAATGGCACGGTCATATCAATACTGTTATAAAAAAAGAAGAAGAAATGAGATACTGACATTTTGTTTCATATTCTCAGAAAATATCATCATTGTAAAAGTAACCCTCATACAGATCAAATCCACAACAAGCCAGAGCATGTTCGTCATACAAAAATTAAAAAAACATGTTTAAAGAAGTCACCATTCTCATACTGTACATGTTCAGATCTGAAATATGAGGCATACAGTATAATTTGCAACCTACGTTCTGCTGACGAAGAAGACCAGCCTAAAGGAATAAACAGTGTCCACAATGTAAGCCACAAGGTTGAAACAGGTCATGAAGGTGATAACCACTAAATTATCCCATGGACACCAAATCAGTCCTGTGCAGAAGCTGGGCCTGGGATTGTTCTTGAAGCTATACAACGGCCAGATGACCACAGCGGTGATGTACATCAACACTGCCATCACGTTGCAAAAGGTCAGGACTTTGTCAAACGGTGCGGGGAACAGGGACAGCAGGCGGCAGATGGTAAAGAGGATGACAACCACTGAATAAATGAAGCACACAGAGTACACAGCGACACACCACTGGAGGCCCGGGAACAAACTGTAGAAGCTGTGGTCCAAGCAGATGAAGATGATGCAGGCAACAAAGGCCTCCAGAACCTTGAGGAGGCCCGGCACAGTGGACAGGAACCCGCTCACCTCCCCGGGTCTAGCCCGGGTCATCCCCACCTCGGTGGAGTACAGGATGAAGGCCAGAAAGGAAGTGACACACGCGCCGATCTGTCTACTGCACACAGAACACGTGAAGAAGACGGCACAGATGATAGATGCTGCCAGCACCTGTATGAGAGTCAGAGATCAAAAGTCAAATGAATCCTTTTTTTAAAAATACTTAGATGCATTTTATGGTAGTAATTAGGGGAGAACAGGGTAATGTGAGACACTTTTTACATTTGCTCCCCTCTAAGCGAGCTAAATGATTCATCAGTCAAATGTACACATTTCCCATTAATTCAGGATGTTTTCTAGAAAAGGGAATTAGCAGAATTTATTCATGACGCAGGGCAGTGAAAATATGATTGCTTTAAAAAAAGTTGTCTTGTGTCTCAGTTTACCCCAGCTGTGGGGTAAACTGAGACAGACCAGAGAGATCAACGGGGTAAACTGATCCACTTACTTTTTCCCCTCTGAAACTACCATAACAACACAAATTGTAACCTGACAGCTAGCTTGAAAACCAAATATTCCAAAACTAATGTCGGACTAGTAACAGAATCATGGGGTTTGGTCAATTAAGAAAAACATTTTCTAAATACTTGAAAGTAACTCTGATCAAATACACCATATAATTCATATTCAATAATTAACATTCAAATGACAGATAGAACGAACCAGATAGATTAAAACACAGTCTGGGGGTCAGAACACAGGACCCTTAAGGTGCGAACACACTGCACGACCAGGGCGGCGCGGCGCGGCTAGGGTGGTGCGGCCGCCGCAGAAGTTGAAGATATTGAACTTTTTGCCGCCGGCCGCGCCGCGATAGCCAATCAGCGTTGAGCTCCTCCCGACGTCACTCGCTTCGGGACGACTGACAGAGGAAATTAAGATTTATGACAACATAATAGTCACAGTTTGCTCCCATAAGTTCTGTGAATAGCCTATGTGTCTGTTGCCTGCTGTGTACAGCTATCAGTTTTGCTTTATGAACCAAGTTAGCACCGGTTAGCTTGGGTAAAGCACCATCAGCACAGCAGACTGGTGCTCTCAGCACCAGCGCCAGCATATCCCCAGAGTAGGAGAAGGCTACTCTGGTCGGGCGGCGGACCCAATATGACCCAATATGATCAAGCGGCGCGGAACCTGCGATTCGCGCGGCCGACCGCCGCGCCGCGGAGTGCAGTGTGTTCGTACCTTTAGAGGGAGCTAGTGTCTGGGGGTCAGAGCAAAGAACAATCAGAACCAGAACAGTCTGGGACTCAGAACACAGGACTAGACCCAGCTGTCATTTTCTTTTGAGTCTTTGATTAATGTTTTTCTGCATTTGTTTTATTGGGATCATTCATTGAAAAAATACATATTACTTAGTCTATTGATGTTAAAGGTCACTCTCCTGTTCCCCACATACGTGCCAAACCATGCCCTTGCTGACACCCCTTCAACCATCAACCCCCACCTCCAGCCCACATTGTCTTTTGTCTTATTCAAACTAGTCTCCTTGCTACCTCAAATATAATGGATTCATTAAAAGAGGGCACAGACACTGTCTCACTTTACCCCACAGCATTTTTCTCACTGCCACAATTTGAGAAAAAACTACCTCTCTCAGCAAATCAAGCTCATTCACATGTTGGTAGTTCATCAACATGTATGATATCATTTTTTTCTAACTGAATCAATTTGCTTTGGCACAACAATCGATTAAGTTGACAGCAAGAAAATTTACTTTGACGTGCAAAAAAGAAATTTTTCTGAAAAAAATATGCTTACAACATCACCATGAGGTCCTCTCTGTCATGACCAAGGGGAAATGAGAGGGGCTTGAAAACATATATCTCACATGACCAAAAATGTGTTCCATTGCCTAGATACAGGGGGTGTCTCACATTACCCGATTGCTCATATTCCCCCGTTCTCCCCTACTATGCTTTTGAATCCAATTATTTTTAGAGTGCAAGAGCATGAACCCAATGCAACTTTGTACAATATCTCGAATATAGACATACAACTGCCATTTTCCCTCACAGTTAATCAAAGTTCACATGCTTTTGAAGTTCAAAATGTGTTCTGGTTTATTTGAAAAGGTGTCCAATTAAAATATAGACCCTAACATCCCCTCAGATGGCAATGATCAGAAACAGTGGCTAATAGTTATTAAACCCCTTCACAAGTTTTTCCTGAAAATATATCTGTCATCTATCTACAGTATCTAAGACACAATGATAAAACAGAGCAAAAAGACGACAACAATCACCCACCATTAGAGTAGCCAACATGGAGAAGGCTGTGGTGAAGTCATCCCATGAGATGGGCAACCTGGCATTGAGGCTGGTGACTTCCAGGACGAGGATGAGCAAGGTGACGCAGAAGCAGAAGCACCAGGTGAACATGCACCATATCCAGAAGGGGTGAGTGCTGTGGCCCACCGAGGCCACCAGGCTGAAGGAAATACATGTCAGGATCACCTCCAGTATCCGCACGATCAACACTGGCAACGACATCGTCCCCAACGTCACCATGGTGATAGTGATCCTTTCAGGTCAGTTCAGTTCAGTGTGGGTTTGGTATAGATAATCTGATTCGATTGTACCTCACCTCGTCACCAGCTTGTCTCTTCTGTCCCTTTTTGATTTAATGATTTTTTCTTGTCTGTCAATAGGTCTCTGGGGTACCGTGCTCTGAGCCGCTCGTTCTGTTAGCGCTGTCTCAATATGAATAATGGACCAAGAGAATGTGCATCATCCGCCTTCATCACCTCCACCTGCTTATCAGTTGTTTGCATGAGGCTTGGTCAATAAAGGATTATTGTTAATGGCAGTTTTGACTAATAGGAACCCCACCTTATGACGAGGAACGCTGACTTTACCCTTTAGTGCCAAGCCCAGCCATTAAAAGTTCAAATCAGTTAATGTATTACAGGCTTTAACTACGGTAGGAAATGTTGGAGAAAATATTTGAATTTCAGGAAATAAAAATGATAGGCCTGAATTGGGAAAATAAAGTGAACCAGAGCCAATTTTTTTCTATTTTACAATTTCTTTAAAATAAAGACTATCTACTAGGGAAGCTGTGGCTAAGCAGGCATAGGCGGTATTGATTGCAGGGTTAGTGGTTCGATCCTGCAACATGTTTAAGTGTCCCTGGGCAAGTTACTGAACCCTAAAATGATCATGATGGCTTTTGCCACTGATGTATGAGTATGAGAATGTGGGTTAGTGAGAGGCTAAACATTTAGTTAGATCAAAAAGCCTTAGAATATCTGATGGGCAGCAGCCTCTGCCATCAGTGAGTGAATGTGTGTGTGAATGGGGTGAATGCGACGGACATGTAAAGCGCTCTGAGTGGTCAAGTACAACTAGAAAAGCAATACATGGGAAAAGTCCATTCCCATTTACTTAGGACTGTATATGCTGGTAAATTAACTAAACTGCTGGTTGGATTACAACCTGTCTACTTCCAACTTTTTACACTGAAGAGCACAAGCACCTTTAACAACACTGTCCGAAAATGTTCTTGTCAAACCTTGACTGAGCTGTTTCTAAATGTGAGATAATCCATTAGGGCAGTGCTTCTCAAATGGGGGGGAGGGGGGGGGGGGGGGCACGGGCTGCCTTGATTTCCAACTTTTTTTTTTAGTGCTAGCAAGCGCGATGTGTGCTTGTGTATGGTCATATCTGCGCAAAAGGCTGCGATTTGCAGTAAATAAATGTCCACATGTGTCTCCAAGTGTCTCTGTAGGCTATTTAAAAAGAAATCAAGCAAGTAGACTAATAATAACATTAATGAATTATTGGTTATCGCATCACAGAAGGCCTATTGGCCTATAATAATAATAAAAAAACACCACATTAACTATGTTTACAGTTTAAAAATGTTTTGAATAAAATGCAAACCTCAGTGAATCATTTGCTCTTGTTTCTCTGTCCTGAGATTCACACGGACTGAGCAGTCTTGTTTAAATGTTACAAATTGAGCTAATAAACTGAACTTTGATTTTTTTTGCTGCAGAAGATATCTCAGCTAATTTGTTATCTAATTTGATAATAAGGTTATTGTATGCAGAATGCTCGTGCCAGAAACTCATACAGTGGTTTTGTACAGATAAATAAATAAATATTAGCAGGTTCTCAATAGTATTTAAATTTAGGGGGGGCGCGAAAAAATTTCTGCCCCTGGGGGGGGGGGGGGGGGGGGGCATGACAGAAAGTAATTGAGAACCACTGCATTAGGGTGTTCTGAATCAGGTTCTGATCTAATCTCAATAATTGTCTTGGGTTCTGTAGGTATACAATGGATACTTACAGATTAAACAAGACCAACTAAATATGGAGGTAAGAGAACTCAATTTAACTTGATAAATCAGAATCAGAATCAGAATCATAAAAAAACTTAATTTATCCCAAGAAGGGCAATTTAGTTCACAGTTCCAGTTCGCAGTAAAAAAAAACATTTAAATAAATACTATAAGAAAGCAGTACGAGGTAGAAATAACATAAATCACCAGCAGTCCAACATACAAATTCAACTCACATTCATTTCAACTCAACCTTTCAGAACAACCACCCATCTACACTGGTGCTCTCCACCTACTCCTGACTCTTGTGATCATTCAGTAACCTGATGGTTGCAGGAATAAAAGAGTGTGAGTACCTCACTCTTCTTGCCCTGATTGAATGATAGCGCCGCCTGGAGGGCAATAGTGTGAATTCCTCACTGAGGACATGGTCAGGCTGACTGATAATGCATTTGGCTTTCTGGACGGCATGTTAGTTCCACAATGAACGTATGCTCTTCAGCTGAATTCCAGTGATCTTTGAAGAGATCTTTACAATGTTATTTAAACTGTTCTGGTCCTTTACTGACAGACTGTTAAACCAGCATGTAAATTAAAAAGTTAAAAGACTCTCAATGAAAGACTGATAAAAAATTTGCAAAATAGCTTTGGAGACACTGAAAGAGTTGAGCATTCTCAACAGGTGAACTCTTTGTTGTCCCTTTTTAACAATGACCTCAGTATTTGCATGAAATTTAAGGTGGTTATCAAATACTGTGCCTATATATTTGTAGGTGTCTACAAGTTGGACTTCCTCCCCATGTATAACACTCGGTTCAGGCTCTCCCTTCTCTTTCCTAAAATCAATGACTGTCTTTTCTACATTCAGATCTAAGAAGTTGTCATCACACCATTTAACAAATTATGTCAAAGCAAGGCCATGGTTGCCGTATGGACCTTGGAAAAGGGACAGCAACGCAGTGTCATCTGAAAATTTAGCTAGATAACTTCCTGGTTGAGAGGACCTACAGTTATCTGTGTAAATGATGAACAACAGGGGTGACAGTACATACCCTTTGGGTGAACCAGTATTGGAAATAATGGCCTGGGACAAATGTCCATTTACAGAGTTCTGTCTGTTAAGAAATTTAAAAGCAACAACAGAATCTGATGGGGTAGCTCAAACTCAGCAGCTAGTCTCTCAATTAAAATATGCAGCTGCATCTTATTAAAAGCAGAGGAAAAGTCTGCAAATAACAGTCTAACATGAGATCCAGGCTTTTCTAAATGTTTATACATTGTATCTAAAATAAAGAGCTTTGCATCATCTACACTTTTTTTCCAGTTTGATAAGCAAACTGTAATGGGTCAAGTTTTCCACTGACCAGAGACATGATTTAATTCTTAATAATTTTCTCAAAAATTTTCATTATCAAGGATGTTAGTGCTACAGGTCTGAAATCTTTTAGATCTTTCGGATTTTTTGATAGTGGACCTTTTCCATATCTGAGGTATCTGGCCTATCTTTGCACACATATTAAAAAGTGAAGTGAATACCACACTAAGCTGGTCAGCACAATAATGCAACGTACGTCCACAAACAGCATCAGGGCCAGCAGCTTTGCTAATATTCACTTTCCTTAACAGAGTTGTTACTAGCTCCTGGGCTATCAAAATGACATTGTGAGGGACAAGAGATTCCCTCAACATAGAAATATTCTCAGAGAAATCAGATGATTCAAAACGTGAGTAAAACACATTAAAAACATTTGGCAAATCAGAGACATCAACACCTTTACCAGTTATTAGGTGCCTGGATTCACAAGAATTCAGATTTATGGATGCCATTGACTTAATTCCCTTCCAAGCAGCTCTGAGATCCCCCCCTATACAGTTTTTCAACCTTCTCTTCATATTTAATTTTGGCCTTCCTAATCTTCTTTTTCACTTCCTTGGAGACAGCTTCTTTCTCCCATAGGTCCCCAGTGTAAAATGTCCTCTTTTTCTTATTTATCAAGGATTTCACGGACCATGGGTTCTTTAGTAACCCATGGTTTGTTATTTGGGTAATGGACAGAGCTCCTGGTTGGGATGACTGAGTCGACACAGAATGTAATGTATGATGAAACAGTGTCTACTAATTCATCAATATTATCTGTGCTATCCTGTAAACAGTCCCAGTCAGTACACTCAAAACACGCTTGGAGAGAAGAGATACTATCCTCCGACCCAGGCCTGCCAAGACAAATGACTGGGCCCCTGAAAAGGTCCAGTCATTGGGCCCCCTTTACTCATACTGAACTTTTATCAATGTGCATGATGCGCTTATTCCTAAATAAACACATACCTGTACACAGGGCCGGTTCTAGCCAGTTAGGTTAGGGTGGGCTACTGAAAGAATAGTGGGCCGAGATACCGACGATGCGAGAGCGCGTGTAGCGCGCAAGCGGAATTTTTTTTCCCTTGCAAGATCTCTGTACCTGCTTTTTGGCACATTTACTGTAACATTTACTGTAATGTAAGCTTTTAGACACACCAATGCTGTGGGGGGGGGGGGGGGGGGGGGGTCTACCATGATAGCACTGCTACCAGAAGCTTTCCGCCTCAGTATAACAACTATCTGCCACCTTCGTTTAAAGGCTAAATATGTAATTTTCAAATTTTCCTAGAAAATAATAGATCAAATATACAGAATAATTTGCAGAACACCCTCACAAAGACACCTCAAAACTTGATGAAATATCACAGTATCTCCGAATTGAAAATCCACTTCTGCTGGCAGAAATACTGATATATTAAGGAATTTTCCGGGGGTCTAAAGCCCTTGAAAGTTCCCTATTTTTTTTCCTTTCTTTTCTGGTACCCTGATTTGTGTCCAGGTCCTGGCATCACTGAGCTTGCTAGGTTAGCTTACTCATCATCAATACATAGCTAACACTTGTTTGGTTGACCTGCTGCATGCAACAGTTTTGAGGGGGGAAAAACGACCCATGATATTTTTAGTTTTTTAATATAAAATGTGATATATTTTACCCAAGTAACAATGAATAAAATGTTTTCTTTTATTATAGAAAGTTCTCTTGCGAATATAGCGTTCATAATAAAGGTTGGCTAAGTTAGTTCATCTGCAAAAAAATAAAAACATTTTTAATTTAATTTCTTTTCTGTCTGGGCCCCCCCTGGTGGCTGGGCCCTAGAAAGCTTTCCCACTTTCTACCCACTGCTCCGCCTGAAGGACGGTTTATACACTGGCATGAGGTAAACACTGTTGTGATAAGAGACCCCTAGGGCAAGCATGGGTATGGAACGATAAGCTCCACCTATTGAACCATAGCAGAGATCAATGGTGGTATTTTTCTGTGTTGTGCTGCAAGTTACATATTGTTTATATGTTCTCAAAGTTTTACCCAAGTCACATTTATTAAAATCCCCAAGAATGAATTTGGGTGCGTCGGGGCAAATTTCGTCCAGTTTGTGTGCTGTGTCGGCGATCGACGCGTTGGCTCGCGGGTGAATGTAAACAATCGTGTAGAATAGTTGTTGAAACTCCCGAGGGAGGTAGAATGGGTGGAGTGAGATCGAAAGCAATTCTACATCAGCGGTACACAGTGGCGACTGGTCATTAGGAGCACGTGGGGCGAAGCCCCACCTACTCTCACAAAAAAAAAATATATATATATATATATATCAAAAAAAAGTTTGACGCTTTTAGTTCATTTTTAGCCGACCCTAGCTTGCTTCAGATTGCGTTTGTCTGATTTGTGTCTCTGCATGTCATGTGCCATGTCCATGGTCTCTGCAGTAAGACTAAGGCAGCCGTGTGAGCCAGTCAGATTTGGGCCGAAGGGCTAACGGGCTCGTTCGCCTTTTGCCCCTAAACGCAATGCAATGTGTATTGCACGTGAACAACTGCGAATGCGCGTGCTCGTGGTATTTCTCTGTTATAGTGGACGGAGATTATTTTACCCCAACGGGCGCTGTCCCTCCGGCACTGGAAAGGACATATATGGTCATTGGGTTCGTTCCACTACTGTGACAGTAGTGCCGCGAAAAGTCATGTAGCCGGAAGAAGAGAAGGACGGAGAAAGATAACTTTGCTAACACAAAGATGTCAGAGGCACACAAAGGAAAACGAGTCGACAACATGAATGAAGTAGATAAATTTGGAGCACAGGTTTGAGACCCTTAGTCTGGAAGAGAAATTGGTAGGCTAGTAAAACCGCTTGGTACGCATGATCCACCGGACAATAGCCTATAATGTGGAGTGGTAGCTATGCTAAAGAAGGCTAACGGCTATCGATCATAAGAAGGCACTCTTCCCTCGTTTGCTGTTCGGTGGAGAAGGTATTTTGTGGAGGACGGGATACAAGGATTTTAAAAACTTTTCTGAGAGGATGAGATGAGAGCAGCTGGATGCTGTCTATGCTGGACGAGTGAACGTCGCTGTATTGACGGGGCCGCCTTTCTCTTCAAATAGCCTAATAAGTGCTTTGGTGAGTGAAATAATGCTATTCTGTTTTGCTATCGATTGAAATTGATATTGAATATGGCGTTGAGTCGGAGTGTCAGTGTTTTCATGTGTCAGTAGCATTGCATTTGAAGGTGTGTGTGCTGCTGGTTGTGCTTATGTTATGGGTGATCATCAGCAATAGTTGTTGTTGTTGCTGCAGATGCCATCGGAGTGTATGTTGTGTAGAGTGAGAGCTTTTTTATATACAGTCATATGAAAAAGTTTGGGAACCCCTCTCAGCCGGCATTATAATTGACTCTGCTTTCACAAAAAAAATATAAAAGTGGTATGTCTTTAATTTACCAGGAACAGTTAAGTACTGGGATGTTTTCCAAACAAAGATTTTTTGAAAAGCAGTATTTGGTTGTATGAAATAAAATAAAATGTGAAAAACTGGCTGTGCAAAAATATGGGTACCCTTGTGGTTTTGTTGATTTTAATGCCTGTAACAGCATGTAAAACTGATGACTTTAAACACAAAGTTGGTTGGATTATGTTGTTAAGCCTTGAACCTCATATAATTGTCTGTTTAATCATGAGAACATTTATTTTAGGTGCCTAAATGCAAGTTGCACTTCTCTTTGACTCTCTGCTGAAGTGAGACAGAATGGGATCATCAAAACAGCTCCCAAAAGATCTGAAAAACAAAGATTGTTCATTGTCATGGTTTAGGGGAAGGCTACAAGAAGCTTTCCCAAAGGTTTCAACTGTCAATTTCGACTGTAGGGAACGTTGTCAGGAAATGGAAGAACACAGGCATAGTGGCAGTTAAACCCAGGCATGGCAGATCAAGAAAAAAACAGGAGCGGCATAGGTGGAGGATTGTGAGAATGGTTGCACACAACCCACAGATCACCTCCAAAGGCCTGCAAGATCATCTGGCTGCAGATGGTGCATCTGTACATCGTTCAACAATTCAGCGCAATTTTCACCAAAACATCTGCTTTTTATAAAGACCAAATAACTTAATTTTTGTCTCATCAGTCCAAAGCATTTTCTTCAAATATGAAGCTGGCTTGTCTAAATGAGCTTTTGCATACTCCATGCAACTGTATCTGTGGCGTGGGCGCAGAAAGGGCTTCCTTCTCATCACCCGGCCATACAGATGTTTTGGTGCAAATTGCACTGAATTGTAGAACCATGTACAGATACACAATCTGCAGCCAGATGTTCTTGCAGGTCTTTGGAGGTGATCTTTGGGTTGTGTGCAACCATTCTCACAATCCACCGCATATGCCGCTCTTGTACTTTTCTTGGTCTGCTAGACCTGGGTTTAACTGCAACTGTGCCTGTGTCCTTCCATTCCCTGACAACGTTCCTTACAGTAGAAATTGACAGTTGAAACCTTTGGGAAAGCTTCTTGTAGCCTTCCGCTAAACCATGACAATGAATAATCTTTGTTTTTAAGATCTTTTGGGAGCTGTTTTGATGATCCCATTCTGTCTCACTTCAGCAGAGAGTCAAAGAGAAGTGCAACTTGCATTTAGGCACCTAAAATACATTTTCTCATGATTAAACAGACAATTCTATGAGGTTCAAGGCTTAACAACATAATCCAACCAACTTTGTGTTTAAAATCATCAGTTTTACATGCTGTTACATGCATTAAAATCAACAAAACCACAAGGGTACCCATATTTTTGCACAGCCAGTTTTTCACATTTTATTTTATTTCATACAACCAAATACTGCTTTTCAAAAAATCTTTGTTTGGAAAACATCCCAGTACTTAGCTGTTCCTGGTAAATTAAAGACATACCACTTTTATATTTTTTTTGTGAAAGCAGAGTCAATTATAATGCCGGCTGAGAGGGGTTCCCAAACTTTTTCATATGACTGTATGTAACATATATTATTACTTTGAAAACTAAAGAGTTATCTGTGATTTTATTAGCCTGCCTTTATCTAACACCGCAGCATCCTGCAGCGCGCAACCTACCTACTGGACAATCGGTCTATTTAAAATCACGGCATTAAAAGGACGAAATGACTTGCTTTAACGAATTTCGTTAGAATATAACGTGAAGAATTTTAGAATATTAGGTAACACTTTACAATAAGGTACACAAAATTGTAGTAGCTACTACATACCTACCACATAGATATGTGTTACCTACTACATAGGTTTTTTTTTGTGCTACCTACTACATACATTTGGGGCGACTGTGGCTCAGGTGGTAGAGCGGGTCGGCCGATGATCATAGGGTTGGAGGTTCGATCCCCGCCCTGCAACCTGTGTCATAGTTGTTGTGTCCTTGGGCAAGACACTTCACCCACCTTGCCTCGTGTGAATGTCGATAGTTAGCCTGCTATCGGTGTATGAATGTGTGTGAATGGTAACGTGTAAATGGGAACAGGTCTCCCTTGCAAAAGAGTCTTGGGACTCAATGGGATTTACCTGTATAAATAAAGGTTAAAAAAAACAAAAAAAAAAAAAACATAGGTAGCACAAAAAAAACCTATGTAGTAGGTAACACACACAAAAAACCCTATGTAGTAGGTAACACAAAAGAAAACCCTATGTGTTAGGTAGCACAACAAAAAAAACCCTATGTAGTAGGTAACAAAAAAAAACCCTGTTAGGTAGCACAAAAAAAAACCTTATGTGTTAGGTAGCACAAAAAAAAACCCCTATGTAGTAGGTAACATAAAAAAAACCCTATGTAGTAGGTAACACAAAAAAAACCCTATGTGTTAGGTAGCACAAAAAAAACCCTTTGTAGTTGGTAACACAAAAAAACCCTGTTAGGTAGCACACAAAAAAAACCCTATGTGTTAGGTAGCACAAAAAAACCCTATGTAGTAGGTAACACAAAAAAAAAAACCCTATGTGTTAGGTAGCACAAAAAAAACCCCTATGTAGTAGGTAACAAAAAAAAACCCTGTGTTAGGTAACACAAAAAAAACCCTGTTAGGTAGCACAAAAAAAAACCTATGTAATACATAAGGTTTTTTTTTTGTGCTACATAACACATAGGTTTTTTTTGTGCTACCTATGTGTTAGGTAGCACACAAAAACCTATGTAGTAGGTAACACACAAAAAACCCTAGGTAACACAAAAAAAACCCTATGTAGTAGGTAGCACAAAAAAAAAACCTGTGTTAGGTAGCACAAAAAAAACCCTATGTAGTAGGTAACACAAAAAAAAACCCCTATGTAGTAGGTAACACAAAAAAAACCCTGTGTTAGGTAGCACAAAAAAAAACCCTATGTAGTAGGTAACACAAAAAAAAACCTATGTAGTAGGTAACACATATCTATGTAGTAGGTATGTAGTAGCTACTACAATTTTGTGTACCTTATTGTAAAGTGTTACCGAATATTATTTCCATGAAGCTGTTTAGTCAGAAAGTGAGCGATCACGAGTGGCTCATCCTCGCTGCTGTCCAAGGCATTTGAGAGGCAGCATTTATTTTATGCTCATAGTTAATCATATAGCAGTGCTGAAACGAAAGCTTCTCTCTTAAAATCGCGATCCGATTGTTTGTCCCTAACCTTGGATACACAGAGACATGTCCCCGAACTGACTGCGCGATAGTCTGTACAGTGAAACAGCCGCCTCCCTCGTAAGTTTCAGTCCACAGCCTACAATGCTAATATAACCACCACCTGCGCATGGAAAGCGTTTAATAAAGCCTCTTATTTTTATTAGGAATTGTTGAGCTGTTTTGTCGTCAGAAAATTACTTCGAATGCACAGTGCACATCAAAGCATAACGTTAATGCGCGTTCAGAAAGAGGAAGTCACGGCACTCATGTCTGTTAGCTTTTCAAAATAAGAATTTGAAAATAAAAGTCCCGCAAAACAAATGTTATTTTGGGGATTAATTTCTCCGCGTGAGAAATTTGAGGTGTGGCGTGTGAGAGTGTGAACGGGTTGATTTGCGTGTGTCTCACGGCCAAAGAGTGAGACTTGGCAGTTGATGTTCAAGGTTCAAGGTTCAAGGTTTTTATTAATGTCCCGCGAGGGCAACTTTGTGTACAGCAGGAGAAGTTTAAAGACACGACAAACAAGACATCAATGGACACAATAACACACCAATATATACACAAGTCTGAGGAGACACAAAGTGCATACAAATAAAGTGCCAAGAAATAAAAATAAATAAAAATAAAAGTCATCAACCGTGATGTGTAGCCACATTGAGTCCACTCAGTGACCATAACGTCACAAAGGCTGCGTGAATGAGGCTTTACTAAGTTAGTCCGATGCCGTGTTGTCACTTGACTCAGTTAGTTAAGATGCAGTTTGAGGTTCACGCTGCACACAGCTGCTGCTGGAGCCACCGGGAGTTTTTGCTCCACTTGAGAAAAATTTAATATTTGCAGTTTGCATAATCTATTTGAAATTGATATAAATGTTTTGATCGTTCAAGATCCAGTCCTCATTCAAGTGTACTGCGTAGGTTATGTCACGCAAGAGAAACGATAATGGTCAGCTATCACCTCAACATGAAGGAAAACTCCACCTTGAAATTTCTGTATCTGGCTGTCGGAGGCCAAAGACTGTAGCGGCACATTGAATTTTATCCTGTCTATTTTTTACTTAACTGTTGGTAAAGATGAAGGGAGCAATCCTTTCCTTCTTTGGCTAAAATGTGAAAGAGCACAATGATGTGAACAACTCATTTTGTGTTTATAAAATCGCCAGAATGCGAGAAACAGTGTCTTTGAAGCTCAAATGTTTCACATATCCTCCCCCTTATTTTAACGGTGTTACAGTACCTCTTGTTGATGTAAAAACACACTCCTCCTCCACGGCGTTTAGATAGATTATTGTGTGCTTCCTTGCCTGGAGCATGGCTTTTTAATGCATTTTCCATTCGGTGAAAAACCAACAACTTTGCCACGCAAGGACGAAATTTTGATTTCAGAAGTGGGGGGGACACACATTTTTAATAAAACTCTAATGAAAAACCAAGAAAATCTATCTATGAGCAACTTATAATTTAATTAATTACAATACTGTAGAAAATTATTGCCAAATAAACTAGTTTATGTCACTCCCTCCCTACTGTGAGTTGCTGACCCAGCTCATGAACTCACTACTGAGTCGCTACTATTTCTTACCAATAAAATAATACATTTAGACAACTTTTTAGTACGCTGGCCTCAATATAAAACTGTACCTGTCCAGTTTGCTTCTTCCATCTGACAAAATATATAGATGCACGTGTTTGAACTTTGAAAGCTCTGATACAGATTATCGTCACCCTAACATTTGTCACAATGCTTAATCTCATGACTTACATATGTTTATTCTTTCAACCTCACCTGTGAGCCTCCAGCTTCTCCTCCTCTACCTCCTCCAGCCTCTTCTCCTCCTCCTGCCTCTTCTCCTCCAGCTTCTCCTCCTCTACCTCCTCCAGCCTCTTCTCCTCCAGCTTCTCCTCCTCTACCTCCTCCATCTTCTCCTCCAGCTTCTCCTCCTCTACCTCCTCCAGCCTCTTCTCCTCCTCCTGCCTCTTCTCCTCCATCTCCTCCAGCTTCTCCTCCTCTACCTCCTCCTGCCTCTTCTCCTCCATCTTCTCCTCCTCTACCTCCTCCACCCTCTTGTCTTCCATCTCCTCCAGCCTCTCCTGCTCTCCCTCCTCTAGCCTCTCCTCCTGTATCTCCTTCTGTCACCTGACAAAAATATGTTGATGTATAACATGAACAGTGCGACAATTTGGGGTGCAACAATCATCAATTTTGATGATATGGTTATAGAGGAAAAAACTTCTAATTTCACAATTATCATGAGTTTTGATGTATAAAATCACATTTGTAATCTATTTCATTGTAATTTCCCTAATCTTTCATTGTTGGTGTTTTTTCATTTTTGCTGCCTTTCAACATAAAAATAATACATGAACATAAGTGTATCTCTTTGGCATTAAATATAAGCTTTTTAAAATATTTGCATTGTTGGGGCTCTACAGTTAAAATAATAATAATAATGATGATAATAATGCATTTTATTTATCAGCACTTTCAATAAAACTCAAAGACACTTGACAAGGTTATTGAGATCTTTGTAGCTAATTGATGAGGAGGATCTTGAAGTGGATATGCTGCTTTATTGGGAGCCAGTGAAGGTGTTGCAGGATGGGTGTAATGCATTTATTTGAGTAACTTACACTTTGACTTCTAAAGAAGTCTCTTATATCCACTTTTCTTCTTTTAGACATGTCGGCGCCTAATTACCAAACACACATACACGCACGCACGCACGCGCACACACGCACGCACGCATGGACACGATTCAAACATTAATGTAAATGAAACCTCTGATATTCATATCATGGGGTAAGAGCTATACACTGAGAGCAGCGGAAAATACTGATAAACCTTTCGTGATACTGAAAATGCTGGCTTTAGACTCACTCAACAGACCTCGCTCAGCCCTTAATCTCGCTTCGTAGTATACCCCTCTGGACAACTAGCAGACTGGTGTACTCATCATGGATGTATTGGGTGTACTGAGTGTGCACGCAAGATGGAGTGACAGCGGGGACGGCCAATCACACAAGAAACGGCAGAGCCAATCGAGGAGCTTGTGGGCGGTCTAAACTCAGGGAAACAGGCTTCAGCTTGAGCGGCGGTTTTCCGCTTGGTCCTAGTGCTTGACATGTCTCTGTTTACTATAGCGCAACATTATTTTTGGACGGTAAAAAGTGCAGGGGACCAAAACGGCCTTTTGAAAAAGTGCAGGGGACATGTCCCCTGTGTCCCCCCCCCAAATTACGTCCGTGTTGCCACGTTAATTTTAAAGGCCAAACTCAGAAAAGTAATAATAAACGATATTGTCTTTGAAAATACTTGAGTTACACATGTTTTCAATGTTGTGAAGACTGACGTACAATATGCTTTTACTCACATTGGGGCTGTGGATAAAATATTTTTTATTTGATGATCATATCAGTTTTGACAACATTTCTTTAAAACGGGGGCAGTGGATGACCGATAAAATATCACTCCCTGGAGACTGAAATCTGCATTCCATTAATGTGAAACACTCACAATGGGAACGTGGGTATAATATTTTGATATGATCATCTCAGTTTGGACTGAATTTCTTTACAACAGGGGCAGTGTTTGACCAATATAATACACCCCTCCACTCCCACCCCCTGCCCTACAAACACTGACAAGACCAACTGCATCCAAAAGTAAAATTACTTCCCCAATCATAAACACCAGAACTTTCTCAGTTGATTGTTCCTCATTTTTCAGTACACTTTACACTTTCACTTTACATAGGTTGCTTTAATGAATTCATGACTGAACAAACCAGCTCACACACTTAGCCTACAGTTTTTAGTGTTCGTTAAAACAGTAGGCTACATTCAAGCCTACTGTATCCATTGTATAACATAGTCTTTCTCAGGCATGGCACTGCAACTATGAAGGGAAAAACAATTATTCCATTGTCATAACTGATAGATTGCTGCTTTCCTTCAACTTTACACATTGGGAAAGACTGAATAGCATGCACAGGCATGAAACTGAGACCTGACTCTGGTTCTGATTGAAACCAAATAGTTGTTACACAACCTAGATCCTAAACCCAACCCACTGTTGTTATGATGAAGCTATTCCCGTTCTCTATCGTGTCAAGACTATCTCTCCACCCTACATATTCCATATGTACGGGGACTGACCCCCACGGGGGCAGTTGACGTGGATACTCTTTAGAGAGGACCTATTATACTACTTTTCTGGTCTTAATTTCTTGTTTTACACTGCTATAGAGCAACCTGACACGAATCACATCACAAAAAAACTATGTAGATTTTCGGGAAGCTCTTTCTCTTATTTTGGCGATCCAGCACGTCCTGTCAACACTTGAGTGTGTGTGCTTCGGCAATCTCCGCTCCCTCCGCCTGTGCATCGGCAATCTCCGCTCCCCTCCCCCCCACTCCGTTGTGATTGGTTACCTTCCTTCCGGAACACTTTCAGTGGCGGGAAGCACGAGCATGGACCTATAAGGGCGCGAGGCAGACGCGAACAGGGAAGTGACAGCATTACCATACAAGGAAACATCCGCGTGGTGACTTCACAAAGTTTTATGCGACGTCACAAATTATGAAAGGGTAGACCGCTTTGAAGACGTGACTTCTCGACTGGCTAGAATAGTGTTTAGTGCTCTGCACAGACACCCCAGACGGTCAGCAGGGAATACGTCGAAATGCATGTAAGTCATTATTTGATAATTTAGTATGGTAAAGCATGACTATGAATCATCATAACAACGTTTATAGGTCATAAAAGTCAAAAAGCATCATAGGTCCTCTTTAAGACACACCACTTGTGGCAGCCACGCATGATTGGCCAGCCGTGGCTATATAAGCCACACGCATGCGTGGCCTCTTCGATTCCTTGATTTCCACGGACAAGCAGTAGACGTGTGTGAGAAAAAAAGCAAAGCAAAGCAAAGCAAAGCAAAGCAAAGCAAAGAAGGAAAAGATTGAGTTGTGTGGGTTTAGCAAGTGTGGTGACATCAGCGTTGTCCGCTTACCTAGTGAGTAGGAGAGCAGGTCTACGGGCCCCTCTCTGGATCGCTGTATTGTCTTTACTGCACAGGCTGTTGGAAGCGTGGCTTGATCGGCTTGCCGATCTGTAGCCATTGTCTCCCGTGAAATCCGACCCAGTCGGAGGAAGCGAACGGGCGTACTTTGAGCCGCAGGTAAATCAAGAAGAGCAGGCTGTTGGAAGCGTGGCTTGATCGGCTTGCCGATCTGAGGCCATTGTCTCCCGTGAAATCCGACCCAGGCGGAGGAAGCGGCGGAGTGCTTCACAGCTGATCGCTGAACCAGCGAGAGGAAAGAGTGGCCAGAGTGTGGCTGTGTGTATTAACGGGTGCCGTTTAACGCCACAGCCATAGTCCCTGGTGAAGCCCGACCTTGTCGGAGGAAGCGAACGGGCGTACTTTAAGCCGCGGGTAAATTCCAGGAAACAAAAAGTAAATTGTTTCAGAGGGCACGTCCCCGCAGACAGCGGGAGTTTCGGTGTCAGCGGGGTGATTAGTGCCACGTGCATAAGCTACATCTCCCAAAGTTACAAAGCATTCAAAATGTTGGGTCCAGAGGAAATGTCTAGCCCAAGAGGCCACGCCTGCTCGGGCTGCGGGGTAAAAATGCCAATGGAGGACGGTCACGATCAATGTGTGCATTGTCTAGGGCGGGGCCATGCGCGCATGGCCAGCCAAGACCCCGCCTCCGGCATGAATTGTTTTTCCTGCCAGCTAGGGTGAGGGAGACTACGGCGTTAGCATTTTCTCTCAAAAATCCGGCCACACTCATTGGGCAGCCGCAGTGGGCGAAGCAGCCAAGGGTAGTGGTTTGGAATGATCACATGGGGGAGGAGCCTCACTCATTAATTCATACCCCAGGTGTGGCTGCTGGAGGGTTCAAGCCCCTCCTCTACAGCAGCAATGATGGTCCCATCCACAACCCAGCCCCCCACCTCTGCACTGGCAGAGCAGGGGGGGAGTTGGGGCAGGGGTACCCTGCGTCGGATGAAGAGGAAATTGACATCCTGGGGATGGACTCGGAGGGGGAAGACCTCCCCCTCGGCCAGATGGGTGTGGAGGCACAGCAAGAGGTAGAGGAGGAGCAGGAGCGCTCGACTCCTTTCTATCAGCAAGCTATCACCGGGGCTGCTCAGGCATTGGATGTCGAATTGCCAGCGGAGCAGGGCCGGACGGCCTCCCGTTTTGATGATGAAGAGACGGGGCAGACGCGCTCTTTTTCCGTACCGCTGCTTCCCGATCTAGAGGAACTGGTGCTGAAGCAATTTGAGAAACCAGCTGAAGCCCATCGCTGGTCGGGTCTATGCAGACGGCTAGCGTGTGTGCAAGGTCGGGAGAGGATAGGCTGTGGACCACCACCTCCCATGGATCAAACCTTGGGGGCCTTAGTGTCCCCCACCAGGTCGGTTCTGGGGAAGCCAGGCTGCCCAAGCAGAAACACTAAAACGATGGATGCCATGCTCACCAGAGTGCATGGAGCTATGGCAACCCAGGGACAGCTGGTCAATACAGGGGCTATGTTAGCCTTGGGTCAGCGCCAGTTGTCCAAACGTTTGGAGCAGGAAGGCTCCGCTCTAGCTGCTGAGATACAGCAGGTGTCCTCGCTCCTAGCTAAGCTAATGAAGGAGCAAGCAGTGGCAACAGGCAGGGCTATGGCCTCTCTCGGGATGGTGAGGCGCCACCTCTGGCTGAGTCAGTCACGCCTACAAGGGGAGGACCAGGCCGGTCTGCTCAGGCTGCCTGTGGTGCCACCTGCCTTGTTTGGCCGAATGCAGGTAAAATGCTCCAGCAGGGCCAAGAGGCTCGCCGTTGTGCTCGGGAGGTGACAGTAATGCTCCGGCAGGGCCGTGAACAGCATGCCCCAACAACTCCACGGGCCGGGCCACCCCTGCGGACTTTGGGGCTCCAGATGACCTAAGGGTCCACTTGGAGGCCAGCCGGCGGGGTAGGGCTAGACGGGGTCAGCCACGGTCCTGGCAGTGTGGGAACACAGCCCCCCCCCCCCCTTGCTGCCCTTCGGGACGGCTGCGGTCCTGGGGGTCCTTGGGGGGATCCCTGGGTGGTCTCCACCATGACTCAGGGTTATCGGTTGCAGTTTCGGCACCCACCCCCGCTGATGAGGTCAGCCACATTTACAGTGGTGGAAGACCCACAGCGCAGGGAGATTTTAGCCGCTGAGATCCGCACTCTCCTCGCCAAGAAGGCCATCAGAGAGGTGGAGCAAAACATTCGGCAGGCTGGGTTCTACTCACGGTACTTCCTCATCCCGAAGAAAGATGGGAGACTCAGACCAATTTTGGACTTAAGGGGGCTCAACAAGTGTTTGAGGCCCCTACAATGCAGGATGCTGACTGTGCCGAGGGTTCGACAGGCTATCCTCCAAGGCGACGGGTTCGCCACAGTCGACCTGGATGATGCTTATTTCCAGATCCTGATATGAGAGGGAGACGTTTTCTCGGGTTTGCCTTCAACGGCCAAATCTTCGAGTTCTGCGTTCTCCCATCCGGGATATCACTGGCCCCTCGCACGTTCAAGGTGCATGGAGGCAGTCCTGGGTCCTTTGCGGCAGGAAGGTCTTCGCATCCTGAATTACCTGGACGATTGGCTGGGCTGTGCTCGCTCAGAGGAACAGTGTCGCATCAATGTGACCCGGCTTCTGCAGCACCTGGAGCACCTGGGCCTGCGCCTCAACAAGAGGAAGAGCAGGCTGCAGCCTTCACAATCGACAGAGTTCCTGGGCATGTGTTTGGATGCCAAATCAGGAACTCTTTTTGACGTCGGCGAGACAGGCCGCCCTCAGGGCTTGCTTGTCCCAGTTTCGTTTTGGGGCCAGAGTGACCTGGAGATTCTGCCTCCGACTCTTGGGGTTAATGGCAGCCACGGTGCACATCGTGCCCCTGGCACTTCTGAACATGCACCCGGTGCAGCATTGCCTCCTGAGCCTGGGACTTTGTCCACAGAGAGATCCGCATGCCAGGTGTCACGCATACTGCGCATAGCTCTCCACAGGTGGGAGGAACCAGCCTATTTGGCACAGTGGCCAATGGCACAGACCCTGGTTGACACGGCACAGCAATCAGTCGGAATTGCAGGCTATCCATTTAGCTCTTTTGCACTTCCTGCCAGAGCTGGGAAACCGCCATGTACTGGTAAGGACAGGCAGTACAGCGGCAGCGGCATACATAAACAGGCAGGGGGGCCTGGGTTCCCCGCGCCTTTGCAGATTGGCTCAGATAATATGGGAGTGGGCGTATCCGGAAGAGCACGGTCCCCTCTTTTTTCTCGCAAGAGTGAAAAGGGACGATCCTCCCTTGGGCACGGATGCCATGGCACACCAGTGGCCACTGGGCCTCCTGTATGCCTTCCCTCCCTTTACCCTCCTTCATCCACTTCTACAGAGAGTTCAGGTGGAAGAGGTGAGCCTCATCCTGGTGGCCCCCAAAGAGGCTGGCCCCAGATGATCTGGTTCTCAGCGATTGGGAAAAAAGAAGAAGAGAGGCACGGAGGCCATGGCACACCAGTGGCCACAGGGCCTCCTGTATGCCTTCCCTCCCTTCACCCTCCTTCATCCACTTCTACAGAGAGTTCAGGTGGAAGAGGTGAGCCTCATCCTGGTGGCCCCCAAGAAGGCTGGCCCCAGATGATCTGGTTCTCAGCGATTGCACCCCTCCTTCAGGGACACCCGTGGGAGTGCCCCAGTCGGTGGTTAGCGCTCTACAAGGAGCCCGGGCTCCATCAACGAGGGCGGCATACGCTTATCGTTGGGGAGTGTTTCAATCATGGTGCAATTCGAGACAGGTGGATCCCCTCGCCTGCACGGCCCATAACATTTTCCAGTTCCTCCAGGAAATGTTGGAGGTGGGCAAATCTCCCTCGACATTGAGGGGAATAGGGGCAGCCATAAGGCAGCCCGTGTTGGACCTCGGGAGCTGGCAGAAGGCTGTTGCGACCTTATTGCTCAGTTTCTTAGAGGTGCTCGTAGGGTTACTCCACATCGCAGAAGGCCAGCTGTCCCCCCATGGGATTTGGAGGTGGTGCTGTTGGCCTTGCAGAATGAGCCATTCGAGCCCCTGGATACAGCTAGGCTACAATGGTTTTCTCTCAAGACAGCGTTTTTGAGCTCGCAATTGTGTCTGAGAATGGGAGAGCGGCATGCTCTTTCAGTGCATGAGGGCTGCAGCCGCTCTTGCCAGGTGGTACTGGGGGGGTGCTGCGCCCGAATCCTGCATTCCACCCTAAAGTCTGGTCTGAGTCCCACACCGGTCGATCTATTGAGCTGCACCCCTTCCACCCTCCTCAGGGAGGTGAAGCAGGGTGGAGTAGGCGGTCACTACTGTGCCCAGACAGGGCCCTAACAGTGTATCTGCATCGGACACGTGGCCGTAGGGCAACGGACCAGCTCTTTGTCTGTTACAAGCCTAACCGTCTTGGACAGCCAGTCTCCAAGGCCAGGCTTTCCCACTGGGAAGGATGCTATCCAGCAGGCATATGAGAGGGCAGGCCAGATACATGTGTTCCCCTCTAAGCGAGCTAAAATAATTTATCAGTCAAATTTACACATTTCCCATTAATTCAGTATGTTTCCTAGAAATGGGCATGAGCAGAATGTATTCAAGACAAAGGGCAGTGAAACTATGAAAAAAAAAAATTCCACTCTGAAACTACCATAACAACACATGTTGTAACAGTAAGAATCCTGACAGCTAGCTTGAAAACCAAATATTGCAAAACTAATGTCGGACTACTAGGGGAGAACGGGGTAAGTAGGCACACTTTTTACTCTAGTGAGAATTGCTCACCAAAACATCTTTCAATAGTCATTCCTACATTAAATTGAAGCTTAAGGTGTTGGCTTGAAATGTGTACCCTTCACTCATCTTATTGTAATAAAGAAGAAATTAATCATCAAAGACACCCTTACACATTGTGACAACCAACCCCATCAAGGGGTCGGTTGTCACACACTATGGGGTTGTTTGTCACAATGTTATCTTAATGGGAATAATCATAAAAAGTAGAACTAATCAAAGAAAGTAGAACTAAATTTGAACCTTTAATTGCATTGTCAAGTTGACAAATAGGCCTACATAACTTACTGTAGCCTTAGCAACTGGTCTAGTTTGGGATGCACTGGGTTGTTTTGATTTTGTTGCCCTTTTTTCTTTTGCATGCTAGCTGCCTTTTCCTGCTCTATTCTTTCCTTCTCTGGGGTGTCAGTGAGGATACAGCTTGACAATTTATTTCATTATTGGGTTCCTTTTCTGGCTGTAGCCTTTGGATAACATGTGACAACCAACCCCCCAAAAAATGTGACGACCAACCCCAACTTGAATTTCTTGCTAGCATCAAGGCCAACAACCATCTGACAACTAATTAGCTTGCTAACCACAATTTAAACTATAGTTTACCCTTCACACTTTTTATGGGTAACAACAGTTTTGTTATGAACCCATTGTGTAAAAGCCTAGAAGAAAAATACTGAGGAGCTAAATATTTTCAATTTGATATGAAAAACACAAACAGTCCTCTCACCTCAAATTTAGCAGTCTAACTCCAAGGAAGACTATGTAGGTGACCTCTGTTCCCAATTCTGGATATTTACATACCAACATTTCACAGACAGCGCCTTCTGGTTCCGAGATATAACGATTGTGACAACCAACCCGTGTGACAAATTACCCCGTTCTCCCCTAACAGAATCATGGGGTTTGGGCAGTTAAACAAAAATTTTTTGTAAACACTTGAAAATAACTCTGATCAAATACAACATATAATGCATATTCAATAATTAACATTCAAATGACAGATAGAAACAGTAAGATTAAAACACAGTCTGAGGGTCAGAACACAGGACCCTTAGAGCCAGCTAGTGTCTGGGGGAAAAGGACAATCAGAACCAGATAGAACAGCCTGGGACTCGGAACACAGGACTAGACCCAGCTTTCATTTTCCATCTTTTCAGTCTTTGATTAATATGTTTCTGCATTTGTTTTATTGGGATCATTCATTGAATAAATACATATTACTTAGAGTCTATTGATGTTAAAGGTCACTCTCCTGTCCCCCACATACATACTTGCCAAACCATGCCCTTGCTGACACCCCCTCAACCATCAACCCCCACCTCCATCCCACATTGTCTTTTGTCTTATTCAAAGTAGTCTCCTTGCTACCTAAATTATAATGGATTCATTAAAAGAGGGCACAGACACTGTCTCACTTTACCCCACAGCATTTGTCTCACTTTACCCCACTGCCACAATTTGAGAAAAAACTACCTCTCTCAGCAATTCAGGCTAATCTTCAGTTATCATCATCACATAGTTTCATATGTTGGTAGTTCATCAACATGTATGATAGAAGTTTTTCTACCTGAATCAATTTACTTTGGCACAACAATCGATTAAGTTGACAGCAAGAAAATTTACTTTTACATGCAAAAAAGATTTTATTTTGAAAAACACATGCTTACAACATCACCATGAGGTCCTCTCTTTCATGGCCGAGTGGAAATGAGAGGGGCTTGAAAACATATATCTCACATGACCAAAAATGTGTTCCATTGCCTAGATACAGGGGGTGTCTCACGTTACCCGACGACTCACATTACCCCGTTCTCCCCTACAGTATAATTTGAAACCTACGTTCTGCTGACGAAGAAGACCAGCCTAAAGGAATAAACAGTATCCACAATGTAAGCCACGAGGTTGAAACAGGTCATGAAGGTGATAACCACTAAATTATCCCAAGGACACAAAACACCTGCTGTGCAGAAGCTGGGCCTGGGATTGTTCTTGAAGCTATACAACGGCCAGATTACGACAGCGGTGATGTGCATCAACACTGCCATCACGTTGCAGAAGGTCAGGACTTTGTCGAACGGTGCGGGGAACAGGGACAGCAGGCGGCAGATGGTAAAGAGGATGACGACCACTGAATAAATGAAGCACACGGAGTACACAGCGACACACCACTGGAGGCCCGGGAACAAACTGTAGAAGCTGTGGTCCAAGCAGATGAAGATGATGCAGGTAACAAAGGCCTCCAGAACCTTGAGGAGGCCTGGCACAGTGGACAGGAACCCGCTCATCTCCCCGGGTCTAGCCCGGGTCATCCCCACCTCGGTGGAGTACAGGATGAAGGCCAGAAAGGAAGTGACACACGCGCCGATCTGTCTACTGCACACAGAACACGTGAAGAAGACGGCACAGATGATAGACGCTGCCAGCACCTGTATGAGAGTCATAGATCAAAAGTCAAATGAATAATTTTTTTATTTTCAAATAAAATACTTGGATGCGTGTTACGGTGGTAATTACTATGCTTTTGAATCAAATTGTTTTAGGCTGCAAGAGGTAGCATGGACCCAATGAAACTTCGTACAACATCTGGAATATAGACAACTGCCATTTGTCTTCGCAGTTTATCAAAGCTCACATGCTTTTGAACTTCAAAATGTTAATTAGTTATTAAACCCCTTCACAAGTTTTTCTTTTAAAGCCACTACGAGTAAGTCGGCACGTTGGCGACACCTTTGAACAAAAGCGGTAGTATTATTACGACGCCAGCTGTCGTGAAGCTGTTTTCTAGCTCGTGCAGGCAGCGTGCAGGGCGTGCAGATTCAAATAATCAGGAAGCAATATGGTGCGTGTCCGTGTGTTGAAAGCAAAGTGTGAGGGCACCGGACTCTTTTCGGCTCCGTGAGTCTATGGGTGACACACAACTAATGCCAGTAAGTGCTAAACACACCTGATTGCAATGAGTTGATGCATTGTCACCTCTCACGGAGCTGAACGAGTCCGTGTCCCCACACAAAGCGAATGAACGAGAGATGGCAGTTAGTTGGTATCACGATGAGGTAATGTGTTTATGTTGTAAATAATGACTATTTCAGATGAATAATGGTCATCTGATGATGCTGGTGAGGCAAAGTAAACTTTGTTTTAGTAGGCTACCGCTCATTCATTTAGGAGTAAACACTGCAGTCCATGCTGCAGTCTAGGTTCGCTGCGTGAAATTGTGTATACGTTGCTTGGCAACGCCCTCCCGCCCGACTATCACTCTCCCTTTTCGCTTTTCTTCATTGCATTTTCTTTTTTTTCTTTTATGGTTCAGCCCCGTTATCAGTCATTATGACGACAAACAACTGTCTCAAACAAGGCTCCCGCTCCCCTTCCCTCACCTGGAGGGATAGGCTTCTCAAATCGCGTAACTGCGCCACACTGAAATCTGTGACCAATACGGATATGTGACCATAGAGCATGCACGCGTGAACCGAAAATCGGACTGGGTGTACGACCAGATCAAATGCAGTAATAAAAACTATATAAAAACGTCTTTCTTTGCACTGATGGTCTCGTTTGCTGTTAAAGGTAATTTATGATTATGAGAGGAAACATGAGGCTGTTTAAAAGATATTTAAAAGTTACTCGTTGCCGCTTTAAATAGATCTGTCATCTATCTATCTAAGACACGATGATGAAACAATTAGTAAAAAGACGACAACAATCACCCACCATTAGAGTAGCCAACATGGAGAAGGCTGTGGTGAAGTCATCCCATGAGATGGGCAACCTGGCATTGAGGCCGGTGACTTCCAGGACGAGGATGAGCAAGGTGACGCAGAAGCAGAAGCACCAGGTGAACATGCACCATATCCAGAAGGGGTGAGTGCTGTGGCCCACCGAGGCCACCAGGCTGAAGGAAATACACGTCAGGATCACCTCCAGTATCCGCACGATCAACAATGGCACAGACAGCGTCACCATGGTGATAGTGATCCTTCTATCAAATCACAACAATCAAATCAAATCATGCTCTTCTGTCCCTTTTTGATTTAATGATTTTTTCTTGTCTGTCAATAGGTGTCTGGGGTACCGTGGTCTGAGCCGCTCATCCTGTTAGCGCTGTCTCAATATGAATAATGGACATTAGAATGTGTATCCTCCGCCTTCTCAAGACCTTCCTCCTCTAATGACCAGTGACCAAGTTGTTAAGCCTATGACACAGGGGCAGCCTGTTTTCTATTGTTCATAACCTCCACCTGCTTATCAGTTGTTTGCACGAGGCTTGGTCAATAAAAGATTATTTTTAACGGCAGTTTTGACTAATAGGAACCCCACCTTATGACTAGGAACTCTGACTTCTCTGTGATGTTTACCCTTTAGTGCCAAGCCCAGCCATTAAAAGTTCAAATCAGTTAATGTATTACAGGCTTTTACTACGGTAGGAAATGTTAGAGAAAATATTTGAATTTCATGGGGTAAAAATGATAGGCCTGAGATGGGAAAAGAGCCAAGATTTATAATAATAATAATAATAATAATAATAATAATAATTATTATTATTATAATAATAATTATAATAATAATAATAATAATAATAATAATTATTATTATTATTATTATTATTATTATTATTATTATTATTATTATTATTATTTTTTTTTTTTTTTTTTTTTTTTTACAATTTCTTTCAAATAAAGGCTAATCTACTAGGGCAGCTGTGGCTAAGCAGGTATAGGCGGTATACTACTGATTGCAGGGTTGGTGGTTTGATCCTGCCACATGAAGTGTCCCTGGGCAAGTCACGTTGAAGTGAATGCGACGGAAGTGTGAAGCGCTTTGAGTGGTCAAGAACAACTAGAAAAGCATTACATAGGTATAAGTCCATTTCCATTTACTTCTGACTATCAATGCTGGAAAATTAACTAAATTGCTGGTTAATTACAACCTGTCTTCTGCCAACTGTTTACACACAGACACAAACAACCTTTAACAACTCTGTCTGAAAATGTTCTTGTCAAAACTTGACTGAGCTGTTTCTAAATGTGAAATAATCCATTAAAGGTGTTCTGAATCAGGTTCTTATCTCTGACAGAATAATTGGCTGGTGTTGTGTATACAATGGTGTTGGGTATACAATATATACTTTCAGATTAGACCTATCAAACAAATGTTGCCTGATTTAAGTTTCTCAACTAAATGTGGAGGCAAGAGAACTCAACTTAACTTAATACATTGTAGTTTAGATAGATTAGTGTGTACTTTGTTGCCATTCACAACTGGAGCATGGCTTTTTAATGCATTTTCCATTTTGGGGAAAAAACAACAACTTTGCCGCGTGAAATTCATAAGGCCAAACTCAGAAAAGTAATAATAAACAATATTGTCTTTGAAAACACTTGAGTAACACATGTTTTAAATGTTTTGAAGACTGACGTACAATATGCTTTCATGTGAAACTTGCCTTGCCTTAAAATAGGGTCAGTGGATGACCAATAAAATATAACTCCCTGGAGACTGCAATGTGCATTCCATTCATGTGAAACACTCACAATGGGAACTTGGGTATAATATTTTGATATGATCATCTTAGTTTGGACTTAATTTCTTTAGAACAGGGGCAGTGGTTGACCAATATAATACACCCCTCCCCTCACACCCCCCTGCCCTACAAACACTGACAAGACCAACTATATCCAAAAGCAACTACTTCCCCAATCATAAACACCAGAACTTTCTCAGTTGATAGTTCCTCCTTTTTCAGTACACTTTACACTTTCACTTTACACAGGTTGCTTTAATGAATTCATGACTGAACAAAGCCACCTCACACACTTAGCCAGTTGTTAATGTTTGTTAAAATAGAAGGCTAAATTCAAGATATTTTCTAATCTGAAAATAGTGGCTTTCTTAGGCATGGCACTGCAACTATGAAGGGAAAACAAAATGTTCCATTGTTATAACTGATAGATTGCTACTTTCCTTCAACTTTACACATTGGGAAAGACTGAATAGCATGCACAGGCATGAAACTGAGACCTGACTCTGGTTTTAATTAAAACCAACTGGTTGTTACACAACCTAGATCCCAAACCTAACCCACTGTTGTTATGATGAAGCTATTCCTGTTTTAAAGAGAACTTGTTATACTTGCATAAAGGTACTGTTTATTTTTTCACACACTGACAAGACATACAGCCATGCCTCGGTGAGAATGTACTTTTTGCTTTGAAGTGCATATGTAAAATTGACCTCTTCTAAATATTGAGGGGGACATATCCCCCTATACATACAGAACTCAAAAGCTGTGGACAGTGTGCATGTGATAAACTGCACACAATTTAACCTAAAAGCTGTACAACTATTTTGTCACAGAATGAGCACAGAGCATCTGTGTGAAAGATCATAGCTACCACAATACCACAAGTTAATTTGACCTTCAATTTAACACACGCAGGACCCATAATTGTCGGTACAAGTATGCAGCACATCACACAATATTTTATGTGAAGCTATGCAGCAAAAGGTGTCTTCTCAAAAACAGATTTTTTCTTTAAAGAAAAAGGCTTTGAAATAGCCTCTCTCTCTTTGACAGTTTTTGTATGCTTATCTTTCCTCCGCTCTTTAGCTCCCCCTCAGCTGTGTGGAGGTTGATGTTAAAACCCCAGGCTCTTTCTCTGTTGACAGATGTGGATCTTAAAAGACAGAACAAAAAGATGACCTCATATGGACTTGATAGGTGACAGATATTTCAATATAAATTATCTATGAAAATATTGTAGATTTTTACACTCATTAACCGTTAACACCATCCAGCTTCTTTGCAGAACGGAGGGCAACATGAAGGGAATTAGTATATCGAAAATAAAAGACTATCAAGCTAACAAAAACACTCCCATTTTCGACAATATATTCCACCTGTAGCTGAACCGAAGCTCTGACTGCATTAGGATTGATGGCCCTGCCGTTCAGCCCTCCTCCCTGCCTCTCTACTTCCTTTATCTCTTCTTCATGCTCACTCCCAGATTATCTTTCACACCCGTGACACCATTTGTTTAAGGAAGGCGCACTGTTAAAATAAACTGCAATGAAAGATTTAGGGCATGAAAGGCACAAACTATGGTCATCAGGGTGTGTGGACTGAAGAGAAGTGGAGGCGATGATGCCGTCAACATTTGATTGGTCAGGCTTCTAAGAGGAAAACCCACCAAGAGATCAAATAATCACTGTTTTTTCGGGTGTGACTGTACTTACTGTAGATACAAAGCAAAAGTCAGTTACAAGGCCAAAGCCAAGATTATTTAAAAATTATGAGGTCAAAAATAGCCACCCCCCTAAAATTACTGCTCTCGTCTACACATACCTGATCCATAATTGATATTATTTGACAATATGTTAGGGTCATGCTTATGAAAAAGATAATATATCCATCACAACATTAATCATCTATCGAACATAACAAAAGTTGTCAGTTTAGCCTCATTAAAAGCTAGCATCTCATTATTGTCAGCAGGCCAGTAGCCCTACTTTATCTGTAGTCTCTACCCAAATGAACCATTTTAATTTCTCACCTTCCCTCTTCCTTTTTGCCTGTGTCTCAACCTCTGCTACCTTCACACATCTGCATTTTGTTTGCTTTTGACTGTTTGCCATCTTTATTTGGAGTCAGCAGTGTTTGCCCAGCTACTGCCCCTTTCATTAATTCGAATTTCCATCCAACATAACTGTGCTCTCATCTTGTTTAGAGAAATCAGATATATCAGAAACTACGTGTCAAGTGACGCTATGTTAATGCAGGGATTATTGTCCCGTGAGCTCTATTTTCACAATAGACTGTCAATAAAATATTTTCACCTGATAAATGAAATGAAACCAGAATAAAATAATTACATAGGAGGTCATGACCTTGGTGTCCCTGTTGTAGATAGTGGCATGGTCGGTTTGCATTGATCCTGTCAGTACAGGCAGAGTGAAAGCACACACCTTATGACCAACACCTTCTTGGTTTCTTGCCAAGCGATAGAAGATTTCCACATGGAGGAGGGTTGGGTAAAGCAGGCACAAAGAAAGTAGAAAAAAACATCTGCGTCTAAGTCTTCTAAAAACCATGCAAGGCATTCACACACACACACACACACACACACACACACACACACACACACACACACACACACACACACACACACACACACACACACACACACACACACACACACACACACACACACACACACACACACACACAAACGAAAGGTTCCTGTAAATCGTCGTGAACAACATCAGACCCGTCTGCATGTCTAAATTCTTTGGGTGCCTATGGCATAGTGACACTAGTATCATCACAACCAAAGTGTCTTCATACTGACCGCATGTGTTACAACTGACCTCTAGTGGCCATATAGGAAAAATAGGCGTAGATGTTAGAGCAGCCCATGGACCTATAAAGGAGCAGCCCTTTCCCATGTCTCCCAATAATTGTCAGTGTGGCTTGTGATAGTCCTGTGACCTCTCGTCCTCAGCTCTGTCCTCCCTCATCGGGTGAGTCAAAGTCATGTGTTCAGAGGGACGGACAATTACGCTCAGTTTGTGTGTGGGAGAGAATGTCTTAGTACAAACACTAGCATGTATCATTGTGAAATCGTGCTTTACTTCTCACTCATCAAATTGCCTCTCTGTTGCAATGTAACCAGTCCCCTCAGCCTTCGACTTTCTTTACAGTCATTCTCAAATACCGGCACACACACAAAGAATGTTGTTACAATAGAGAGAATACATGTAATTTCTTGTAGACACACCTACATTCCCCTGATATTGGTATAACAAAATTATTTATGAAGTGACATAACAAGCATGCATGGCAGAACTGCTAAAAAAGCCATCTTTTGCTATTACCTGTTGATTTATTTCTCAGATGTTAGGAATCTCCTGCGTACCCTCTCATAAAAACAATCATACCAGCCGGATGTTTACATGGTATTTTACAGCAAAGTAAGAGCTGGAAAACAAGGTTGTGAATAGGAAGAGGGATTTTTTTTCCTAACCTCACATGGTTTTCATTATGTGAGTCAGTCTGAGAGTTAAAAGGAAACCAGTGTGCAAGGCAGGCTGACAGGAAAACACATAAATAGCTGTGGGAACCATAGTGATTGGTCAGTGTTGTAAATCTAGAAAACAAAATGCTAACCAGAAAAACAGAATTTCTTTCAGTTTATCTTGAAAAATAGATTTTCAAAGTCACTTAACTTAAAGTGGTGTGCAATTAAATAAGAGCACTATAGTACCAGCTACAGCCCGAAAACAAACAACAAAAGCTGCAAGTGTTTACAAATCTGAATATGGCTTTAGAAATCCGAGTTTGAAAAAAGGCCAGCAGGGACCACTTGGTTCCCACAAAGCAAACTCTCCTCTCTTTTTTCTGCATTCGTCATATAAAAAATAAACTATGAAACACGTCTCCGCTTATTCCCTTCAGACCCACCCACTTACACACAAGAAGGAAGGGGGATGGGCATGATAACATTTTAGAGCTATACAGTCACTCCACTTCCTCCTCTCAAGAAAAAAAAACTTTCCTCTATTAGTCTTACAGTCATCCCCTTGGACTAGGCAGCTACAAGAGAAAGGAGAACCTAACTTTCTCTCTCTTTTTTATGGAAATTCACAGGTAGGTGAATTTGATTTGACACATTTGTAGTTAAAAATGTATCAGATGATGTCACCATTATACCAAATGTGATCAGTTTTGTGTTTTTGGATGATGTGAATATATGCCTGATTTAGCTGAGAGTCGTCCACCTCTGCATTGAAGAGCTGCTTTAAAGGTGGAGTCAGAGATTCTGGAGAACGCTTGTTGTCAAAATCACCTGTTAGTACTATGTGTTCGTACTGAAAAGAAAATCCAGTGTTAATACACAGTCTAGGCTCTCTAAACTGGTATGTAAACAAAGGAAACCCCAATATCAAGCAACATGCATGTTTATAGAGTCTAGAGAGCACAGTTTTTTTTGTATCTGTATACACACAGTAGGGACAAGTAGCAGATTGGGAGGAGAGATTCACGGATTTTGACAAAAAGCGATTTTAACAACAGGCATTCTTCAGAATTGCTGACTCTACCTGTTCTCTATGAACATATAGGGGAGAACGGGGTAATCTGAGCCACTTTTTACATTTGCTCCCCTCTAAGCGAGCTAAAATGATTTATCACTCAAATTTACACATTTCCCATTAATTCAGGATGTTTCCTAGAAATGGGCATTAGCAGAATTTTTTCAAGACAAAGGGCAGTGAAAATATGATTGTTAAAAAAAAAGTTGTCATGTGGCTCACTTTACCCCAGCTGTGGGGTAAACTGATCCACTTACTTTTTCCACTCTGAAACTACCATAACAACACATATTGTAACAGTAAGAATCCTGAAAGCTAGCCACACATTCCAGAACTAATGTCGGACTAGTAAAAGAATGATGGGGTTTGGTCAATTAAGCAAAGCAAATTTTCTAAACACTTGAAAGTAACTCTGAACAAAAAAATAGAACCAGTTAGATTAGAACACAGTCTGGGGGTCAGAACACAGGACACTTAGAGCCAGCTAGTGTCTGGGGGTCAAAGCATAGGAAAATCAGAACCAGCGAGAACAGCCTGGGACTCAGAACACAGGAGAAGACCCAACTGGATTATAACATCAGCCTGTCATACTCTACAACTAGGCCTACTCTACATTCCAGGGAAAGATGAGAAGGTGCTCTTTCCGTGTGGTTGCCCCAGGTCGTCTTCCTGGTGTATTTCCTTGGCATGATGGCTTTCCTACAATGTGTATGACATTAAAATAAAACGTATGTCATGTAATATTACATTAAAATATGTTTAAGACTAAACTTAACTTGTGCCTCATGGTGGGGGAAAGTGAGACAGTGGCTCACTTTCCCCCACAGCATTTGGCTCACTTTCCCCCACCACCACAATTTGAGAAAAAACTCTTAGCATTTCAGGCTAATCTTCAGTTATCAGCATCACATGGTTTCATATGTTGGTAGTTCATCAACACGTATGATAAAAGTTTTTCTACGTGAATGCATTTGCTTTGGCACAACCGTTGATTAAGTTGACAGCAAGAAAATTTACTTTTACATGCAAAATACCTATTTTGGTGAAAATAACATGCTTACCACAGCACCATGAGGTCCTCTCTTTCAGGGCCATGGGGAAATGAGAGGGGCTTGAAAACATATATCTCACATGACCACAAATGTTTTCCGTTGCCTAGATACAGGGGGTGGCTCACATTACCCAATGCCTCAGATTCCCCCGTTCTGCCCCATATTTGTTGCTGTCAGAAAAGTGCACTCAAATATTTATGGTGTTGTAGGCCTCTTAGCCAGCCACACTGACCAAACAAAACAGGGTGAGGCACACAAGCAGCACTGGTAAACTAAAGTGCCTCATCCGTATGAGGCTCATGTTGCTCTAATTGATTTAGGATGGATTTATGATGAAAAAACAGGAAGGCTAGCTGGAACTGACGGGGCCTGTTCACTATGACAGTGGCCAGCACTACCTTCTTCTACAGTATATATATATATATATATATATATATATATATATATATATATTATCCAAACACAGCAGTTTAGTCCACTGATACTGATTTAGTGCATGACAAAACGTCATGGCACGGGGCTATATGGTCAGAGCAAAGCGATTAGCATGTGCTTTATCTCCCAACGCATGACACACCTGATAATAAGCAATGACCACGAGTTACTGCGGTCATACTACAGTTTGAAATTTCAGTTCCCTCTGTAGGGAAAAGGGAAGAAACACAATTGTTCATGGGTTCAGTTAAGGTATTTTTAATGAATTTTAGTATTTCCATTTCATGTCATTTTATACTTCAGTGCTTTTACTAAAGTATACTTTTCAATCTAGGCCTTATAATGTAGCACCAATGGCAAACAGTCACTCACTGGTAGTGAGTAGCTGGTGAACACACTGGAGCATTTAGCGGCTAAAGAGCAAGATATTTCCCTCAGGAGTTTGTATAGACCAAAAACAGAGCTAATGGTGAGTGAATGTTGGATTCAGATTTGCTGGGAAAGTTGCATTGTAGATGCAAATGTAAATAAGCAGCATCTTGGTTGCATGGTTTGAAGAACTTGTTTAAGCTTGCCCCAGAGAGGTTTAAGTAAAGGATCTTTAGCAATTCCACTAACTTTGTTTCTATGAAAATCCTGACCAAGCGAGCAAAGAGTCATGTTTGGGCATGTTGGCAATCACATAAATCTTGAGATTTTACACATGCTGATTAATGTAGGCGAGCCACTGTCATTAGTGTCAGCAATTTGTCTGTCACATTACATTATCTATACCTAACAATAGCTTACTGTTGTGTGGATTGCAAAAGCAAAGTGAAATGTCAGTTGGGTAACACTACAATAAGGTACACAAAATTGTAGTACCTAATACTGTAGATACGGCTGTGTTACCTATAGGCTTTTTTTTGTTACCTACTACATAGGTTTCTTTTCTGTGTTACCTACCACATATTTTTTTTGTGTGCTACCTAACATATTTGTTTTTTTGTGTTACCTACTAACAAAAAAAAAACAACCTATGTAGTAGGTAACACATATGTAGTAGGAACTACAATTTTGTGTACCTTATTGTAAAGTGTTAATGTCAGTTGTTTACAATATAGGAGTCAGACTGTACAACTCTCCACCTACTGCTATTGTTGATGACTTATCCATTACATTGAGGAAATAGGGTTAATTGGTATGCACACAACCAGCATTTAAAGGTAATCAGGCTGGATGGAGGGGTCTTTGTGCTGTCAATGGGGATGTTGGCGGACGTTTCAGATTAAAAACGACATATTCTCAATCTATTAGATTGTATCAAACATAGTGTATAGTGTCACTTGGCTTAGGACAGTGTTTTTGATAGCTCTACAAAAAAGAGCTTTTTCTGTTACGACAGACAATAAAGTTTTCTGAATCTGAATCTGAAAAGGTCAACAAATGCATATGTGTTGATTGACACCCATGCATTGATTGACATTGAGCATGGCTTGTAATCCCGTTGATAAAACAGGTATAGCAATGCCCGCAGCAGGAAAATTGACCATATGTTACTTGCACATTTCTCATGTTCAGTGAACATTTCTGAAGATGGAAAAAGGATACCCACCACAGGAATCTGCCCCACCATACCCGGGGCCACCTATGGGCTATGGGGGTGCCATGCCTCAGCCCGGGATGTACCCTCAGCCAGGCTTCTCCCCTATGGCACCTCCACCGGCTGCATACCAAGGAGGTCTGTGTCTGCTTGGCTCAAAAGACCATACTGTTACTTTGACATGTCATCGTTATTGTTGGGACTTTGGAGTCATTCTTGCCTTTCTCATACAACTTTACTTCACACCATTTTCTATGACAAAAAACTGACCTTCGATTTCAGGCAGAAATACGATCCACAGGGTTGATTATGAAATAACACTGGATTTATTGACGTGAACTCAGCCATCCTTCCTGGCGTTGGTAAACTCTGTGTTTCATTCGCCAGGTGTTCCTTATCCTGCTGTGGGCGTCGCTGTACCTGCCACAACTGGTGAGGCAATACACCTGACCCGAGACCATGCTGTTCCACGTGAAACACACACACACGCACACACACACACACACACACACACACACACACACACACACACACACACACACACACACACACACACACACACACACACACACACACACACACACACACACACACACACCTGGCACATACAGTTAACACATATGGGCAGATGCAGTGTTTCCGTTTCAAATGGTCCAGTGTCTCACAAAGTCAGTGGGTGAAGTCTTCAGTCTCCCACAAAAGAAATCTGATGAATAACCTAATGTGTAGCCTTTGCACGGAACAAAAAAGCGATTGTTCACGGCTTCTCCTACAACCACAGTAAAAGTATTGAGTATTGCTCGTAATCCAGTTCCTATATGATGAAAATGAATCACTTCTTCATTTAAACAATAGCCTACATGTAAAAAAAAAAAAAAAAGAAAAAAAGTACATATCATAATACCACTACAGCTCATTTGACTGTGGATGTCTTTCACATGAAGGATGAGTCTTAATTCTCGAAATCACATTGATATCAATTTTGCAGTATTCTTTGTGTTAATTTCAGACAGTTTCACACAACACAATAACATTCTGAGCTGTTCCTTAAAACCCTCTAAAACTTAAATGACAGGACAGGGACGGACGGACAGCGCACTTATTGCAAAACAGAGCACTATCTCCTAGTCAGATTGTCTTATATTTGGCATCCCCTACTGGACTTGCTGAGTCAGTGCAGTCAGTACATTTTATCCACACATCTGGTTATGGCTATGGGTTATGGTGTCTCAAAGTGAAAATCTACAGTAACAGAAGGGTCTAGCTAGCTAGCTGGCCTCAAAAGTTACATATATTATTTATACATTATTATATACTATATTATCAGAAAGAAAACAATGTAATACCTATAAAGGTGCATGCAGCTTTTTTTCTTAATACAATGCACAATATAATTGAACCATTAACATGTTTTGTTATGATGAAAATTAGTTACCTCTGCGGAGAAAAAATCCATTACTTTACTAGAGTTTGTGCTGTGCGTTTCTCTCCACAGTGACTCACATGATAGTAACCCCTGCCCTACATGACGTCCCTGGACAAACTGTGTGTCCCCACTGCCAGCAGTCAGTGGTCACCAAGACAGAACACACAGCAGGCCTGATGACCTGGCTCATATGTGCTGGCCTCGGCATCTTTGGGTAAAAAAAACCTTAGTTTCTATCTTGTGGAAATAAAAAGTACAAAACAGTCATGTCTTACGAACTGTATTCGCTCAAGGAACAACATGGGAAATATATAATTCACTTTGCTTCCTCCTGTAGATGTTTTCTTTGCTGTTGTATCCCGTTCTGTGTTGATTCCTGCCAGGATGTAGAGCATCGCTGTCCCTCCTGCCACCGAGTCGTCTACATATACAAGCGAATGTAAAACTACCCTGACTGTGAATGGGGCAAAAGATCCCCATGCTCATCTGTATCCTAGCTATGCTCCTATTTGCTCTACAACATTCTTTTGATACTAGGGATGTAACGATGCATGGCGAGGCAGTTCAAAATCCATTTATATTGTGAAGAGTTAAATTGATGAAATGAGAAATCAATCTTGATATTCTTTTTAAACAGCAAAAGGCGTGTTCTGCTTTTCTTTTTTTAACGTCCTGTCACCTGTGAGCGCTGACTACCTGCAGAGAGGAGATCAGAGGATATCAAGTTACAACAGGGGAGGGAGGATGCAGCGCATGGCCAAGGCCAATGTTTGTGTAGCGGTAGCATGTAGCCAGGGCTGCCTTTACCTGCCACTAGGCCCTGGGGCTGAGAGGTTTCGTAGGCCCCCCCCGGGCGGCGGTCTTACAATACAGATGCGTTAAAGCCATGTTTGTCTACACCACAATATCTCTATTGATGAAATACAAAATCACTTAAGGTAACATGTACTTAAACTCCTTCCTGGTCTAATGAGTTTTAATAACGAAACACACATGGTTGGTTACAGTGTTTTTCCAAGTTATTGTGGAGACAGCGGTGGGGACCCAGGACCTTCTAGGGGGGTCCGGGGGCATGCCCCCCCGGAAGAAAAAATGTAACCTTTTAAAGTAAAATGCATCAAACAAAAATATACAGGTTTAAAAAATCCAGTCAGTCAGCATTCCATTTTTTTTAAAATAATCCCTTATCCCAAAGCTACTTCTGTCTTTGAACTCTTTGTTTTGTTTTTAATGGCTCAACTCAATATAGGCCCTTGATCTGCGTTGCCCTGAACAATGTTATTTAAACAAAAATAACAAATTTACTGGTGAATGATAGGCCCCTTGATCTTCATAGGCCAAAAATAATGTGATTTTTTTTTTCCTTTTTCTTTAATGGTTCATGATGGGCCCCTGATCTACGTACGCCCCCCCCCCCCCCCCCCCCCCCCCCCCCACGAAGATTAGGGGCCTATCATGAGCCAGACAATAATCTATTGTTTTAAATGACAATGTTTGGGGCTTCAGCCCAGGTAAGCCCGTGCATTAAGGCGGCCCTGCATGTAGCCTAGGCACAGGTTCTTCATCTTCTCCAACACAACTTAAAAAAAGTAGGCGCCTCCTAGTAGATCCCTGTTTAACAGACTGACTGTTACGTGTTTACATTTCCGGTGTTTTGGGCTCTGGGGTGAAGAGGAGACATATGGCAGAGTTCTTAATTAAATAGTAATTAATTCACTTAATTAGATATGCAATTGATATTAATGCATAGATTGTCTTTTGTACTTGAAATAATTAAGAAATTGAAAATTTTATTGTGAACCCAGAAGCGTGAATCATATTGAATTGTGAGTTAAGTGAATCGTTACATCCCTATTAGATAGTAGATACTGGTCAAAAATTATGTGAAATGGACCAATTCCAATCTTAGTACAGTGCAGTGGGGACCATATATTCAGCTATCAGTGGAAAAGTTGTAAATCATTTAAAGAAACAAATGTAAAACAAGAAATACACCAATAAAGATATATTAAAATGCTTTTTTTCAGCTGTGCTGCAGTTATGGATTGTTTCTTTAAGGCGGTTGGCCGCGCGAATCGCAGGTTCCGCACCGCGTGATCATATTGGGTCATATTGTGTCCGCCGCCCGCCGCCCGACCAGAGTAGCCTTCTCCTACTCTGGGGATATGCTGGCGCTGGTGCTAACCGGTGCTGAGAGCACCAGTCTGCTGTGCTGATGGTGCTTTACCCAAGCTAACCGGTGCTAACTTGGTTCATAAAGCAAAACTGATAGCTGTACACAGCAGGCAACAGACTCATAGGCTATTCACAGAACTTATGGGAGCAAACTGTGACTATTATGTTTTCATCCATCTTAATTTCCTCTGTCCGACGTCCCGAAGCGAGTGACGTCGGGAGGAGCTCAACGCTGATTGGCTATCGCGGCGCAGCCGGCGGCAAAAAGTTCAATATTTTCAACTTCTGCGGCGGCCGCGCGAAATACATTGACTTTCTATGTAAACTCGCCGCGCGGCGGTGTGCAGTGTGTTCGAACCTTTAGTCCATTGGTGAATACAGTTGGTTACTACATTTTTTGCTGCAAATCTTTATGTCTCCTTTCTTACAGTTTGCCTTAAATTTTCTTCTTGTCTTCTCTCAATTCGTAACATTGTTTGTAATTTTATATTGTTTGACATATTGTGTGTATCATATTCTTCAGTCTTTTAACTAACTTTTATTTTTTTACTTTTTGAAGAAATGCATTTTAGGTGCAGCCTAAGCCTTAGTGCAGGTGTTTGATCAGAAACCAAAGTATTGGGCAACATATAAAGATTGACATGATGATTTTCCTAAATGAAAGGTCACCGAACAGAAGCTCAAAGTATATGGCCTTCTTGGAGACCTTGAACATAGTAGCTAAACACAAAACTTGGACCAGGAGTGACAAAATATACTATTGACTAATGTTTCGTCAAAACCTGCTTCACGGTGGAAAGAGCCACAACACTGACACTCCAAACCTGCAGGGGGCAAACAACCCCAGGCAAGAGGAAGGAAGTGCCTGAGGGAGCACAATCACCGGTGCACCCATGCAGGAAGCATGGTGATAAATGTTTGGAGCTAGCTCCATACATAGGTTGCGTTCCGAATCGCATACTTTCTACTATATAGTATGTAGAAAAAAGATTTAGGATGTCCCGATTCTTATGGCCAGATTTAGGATGGTTAGAAGTACCCGGATGTCCTACTCAGGGTTCGTACAGATGCTTGAAAGTCTGGAAAATGCTTGATTTTCAATCGAGTGTTTTCAAGGTTTGAAATGTGCTTGAAATCTGAACACTATGCTGGAAAATGCTGGATTTTCTCTTTATTGACCAGTGTCGTAATTCAACTAATTTTTTTATTATGCAAATAAAAAAAAAATCTGTCGCAATGTTTTCTTCGCCAACGTCTTGTATGCACGAGTGCAGTTGCTCCCCGTGTTTTCTTTCCTGGCGCACGCGCCACACCTGGCGATCGCTCCAAGAATTATCCAGAACCACGAGTCGCTGCTCATGGACCTATTGTTTGCTCCCGATTACCATACCAGATATCCGTTTCCATTTGGTTATGACGAGGCCCTAATAACCGGCAGGCATAGGCTACTGTACGGCTGCAAAAAGTACCTCCAGCTGTAGCAGGCTACACAATGGGGGAATCGGCACTTAGAAGTCATGCCAAAGGTAAATCAGTTTAGATTTTTTTTTCGTTAAAATTTATCGGACAATGTCACTCTGGATGACAGTTCATTCGTGTTCTTTTTTGTAAGTTGCACCAAATCCCGAGTTTGTATGTGTTATTGACTTGTTGATACAAATAAATAGCATGCTAAATTGATGCTCAACACCGTTAGCAATTAGCTGACCAGCTAGTTCTCAATAGTGTATTGCTCCAAATCCATGTTGTTAGCTAGATAACGTAAGCTTGGGGGTTACTTCATTGTAACGTGATGTTACACTCAGCGGGGTTAGCTCGATGCAGCTCCCATAACAAGTTGTAGGCCTATAACCTAATCCATTAGTCACACTGTAGTGAGATTAGTTACAGAACCAAGATCCAACATTTTAATTTTGTGAAGTTGTCGAAGTCGAGAACGGTCTTTGCTGTCAAGTGATTTCAGTCCACAGTCTCAGCATGTTAACGCTATGTCGCCATATTTGTACTGATGCTTTATTGGACCAGAGCCCACTTAGTCCCATTTACGTTCTGAAATCATGGACATATATTGGCTTAAATACCTTTTTTTATTTGACTGAAAGCCCTTTTTGGGAGGATCACTTTTTGGCAACACACCATACACAAACTGTAATCTGGAAACCTAGCAATATTGAAAATGTCTGGTCATACACAAGCTCAAGAATGTATTTAAATATATAATATCTAGGCATACATTTATACATATTGTTATAATTCAGCCCGGGGAAAAAAAGGGGTGCAAAGGCTGTATTTGCCCTTTGTTATTCTTACATGTAGTGTGTGTGTGTGTGTGTGCAGGGCCGCCCATAAGGGGTAGAAAGTGGGAAAGCTTTCTAGGGCCCAGCCCTTGGGGGGCCCATGGTCTTCAGAGGCCAAGAACCTAACTGAGCCTAACATTATTTTTAACAGAAATATTCACTATAACCATTTAAAACTTGCACAACCATAACAAAACAAACATTTTAAATATTGTAACTTGGGTAAAATGCCAATATCTCCTCCTCTGCTACCCTCCGCTTCATGTCCGTCCTGTGTGCACGGCACGCTGAAAAAAAGTCGCTAACACCAATTTTAAAAAGCCTGGCTCAGAGCCATTAGCTGTTTATATTTACGATTTTGACATTTCGGGGAACGGGCTAGGCGGGGCACTGGCTCTGAGAGACAAATATTAACGTGGTTAGTAAACATAAACAAACATTCGCCAAGTGTTCGCTAAAGATTAGCTTTGCCTTTTAGACATCATAACATACTCCCCCACCCTTACCCAGGGCAGGTGGACTGGGTACCACAAAACTGAGCTGAGGGGGAATGGAGGCTGGCCAGGGAACTTTTATAATTTGACCCCTTATACAGTAAGCCTTGCTGGCTTCCCACCTAGTTGTAGTAATGTGTTAATCAAAAAATAAATATCAATTTGTTCTCCCAGGAATTTTAGAATCTTTCAGCCCAGCCTCCATTTAATTTGAACTCTCAAAAAATAATCTAGTCTTGAAGAGCTTTTTAAGTTTGAGTTACAGTAAAATTATTTCCTTGATTAATTCAGGTGTCTCCATATCAGATAAATGTAGTTCTTTAATGTATTCATTTCCTTTACTTTTTTGTGCCATATGGTTACAAAATTTGGTTTTGATATATTGTTGTACAGTTTTGGCTGGATTATTTTACCTGAGTCGTCCTGCTACTTGTGTCTGGGTGTTATTCTATGAATTGTGAAAAGTATTTGGACCCCTCCAGGTAAAACAGAAAACATTCTTATAAAGTTGACAAGGTAATTACTCTGTTGTTTTCATGTGTCTACAAACAGGTTTAAATTTCTTAACGTACATTTTTGTGTTAAAGAATTTCCCTTTGGGGACAATAAGGTCCAAAGTCTTTGATCTATGTCTTCAGGTTGACACCAGCAGCCAGGTACAATTTGAAAAATGTTCCATGAGTTTCATGTCACATACTGAACATACTGCATAGACAACCAGACCCAGGTGTCACACCATAAGGATGTCTGACCAGTTCTTTACTGCACCTCAGGGGCGACCCGCAGCATAGGCAATGTCTGTAATAGTGTCCTTTGTTGTTGCCTGCTCCTGTGATAAACCTAGTGAATACTCAAGAAAACCAATGTTATTTTGTAAAAATCTGTTGAATATTAAGCAATTGCGTGAGTTTTAGGGTATTACAATAAATTGGTAAGTAAGTCAGAAATGTGCTACTATTTTTAAAAACATATACAGTATAATAATCACAAAAGAAAGAGTCCTTTTTCTCACTTGAGCTCCTGTTCCCCAAACTCTCTCTGCATGTCCCTGGTTGATAAGATAGTTAGTCTATCTACAAATACATGTATGTGTTTATTTAGGGATGAGCGCACACACACACACACACACACACACACACACACACACACACACACACACACACACACACACACACACACACACATTGATACAAGTGAAGTATGAGTAAGGGGGGCCCATTGACAGGAGGTTTTCAGGGGCCCAGCCATTTGTGTCGGCGGGCCTGTGTGTGTGTGTGTGTGTGTGTGTGTGTGTGAAATAAGTTATTAATTAGTAACCATTTCCTACATATAGACCTATTGATTATCATTATGGCATTTTCAACTGAATCACAGCAGCACTGATATAGTGACAATATGCTCCATCTCATGTGATATTGCTCAAGTAGGCCTACAGATGAAACTCGAAAAATTAGAATATCGTGCAAAAGTTAATTTATTTCAGTAATTCAACTTAAAAGGTGAAACTAAAATATTATATACTCATTACATGTAAAGTGAGATATTTCAAGCCTTCATTTGTTATACTTGTATCTATTATGGTTTACAGCTTATGAAAACCCCAAGTTCAAAATCTCTGAACATTTTAATATTACATAAAAATCAATAAAAAAGGGATTTTAAATACAGAAATGTCGGCCCTATATAAAGTATAATCATCGATATGTACTCAGTACGTGGTTTGGGCCCCTTTTGAATGAATTCTGGCCTCAATTCCAATTCATTTTCCATGATATTCTAATAATATGAGTATCACCTGTATAGTCATGTTGTTATTAACCTGATTGATGGTCATTTTGGGCATATGAACTAAACTGATAAAGGTCTCCTTAGGGCCATACTGCAAATTGGTGATTGTCCATATACATTATATGAACACTCCCATTTTACAGATAAGGCAATGTATGAAATCATAAGCATTTATTTATATACTGTATATTTAAAGCTTCGTCTTCCTTGAAAAAGTTGACATCTTGATAGTGCTGGAAAAGTGCTTGAATTTTACTCTTAAAAAGCTGTACGAACCCTGCCTACTTCATGCGGCCAAGATTGTTAGTGTTGAAAAGTGCATCCTATTTGGGCGATTCTGACCCACAATCCAGTGCGCACGTGAAGTGACGTAACATCGACGAAGCCTCCATATGAAAACAAACGGGGATGCGACGGATATAAAAACAAGAGGCAAGATCAAGGCGCAATGTTATGATGAAATAAGAGAGTAAAGTATGTCCCAATAGTATGCCTACTGCATCCTAACTAGATTCTTTTTATCGTCGGATGTAGTATGTAGAATAGAAAAAAGAAAGAGTATGAGATTCGGAACGCAACCATAGACATTATAAAGGATAGACGCCGCATTGGACGTTGAGCGCGAGAAATGCGGGCGCCATCTTGGACCGGTCACACGTTCCACTCGGTGTAGTCTGTTTGGCAGGTGGAATGAACTGTCAGCGCATGTAATTAATCATATCTCATTAAATACCAAACTGATTTTCACGCGGTTTTCTTTGCTGCAAAGATCATACATGTAGCTAAGATACAGGGCACAAGTTTCGACGTGTTTTAATATTCATAGTGGGCTTAACAGTCATAGAAGATTCTGATATGATATAAGTAACCAGACGTCCGAGTCACACACTTCGTCCGGGAGGAGATTGAAACGGAGGATGTGTTTCTGCTTGGGGAACATATTGAGGAGACACAGTTTGGCATCGACAACCACCATTCCGACTTGTTGTCATTGGTTGTGTCTGTCTTTCACAAATTAAGGCTGCACCACATTGCCAAACTTGCCTCGCTTGAATTTCTCTTCGGAGTAAAATGCGATTGTAAGGATGGTTAACTTTATTTTATGCATTTGAGTATTATTGTTTGCTGTTGTTGTTTGATTTTCCCTTAATTTAATACTTTTGATTGCTGTGGTTTTGTATTGAATGTGTTTTTAAATGTACCGCGCTGCAAGGCACGCATTGATTTCCTGTCTGTGTCTGAGGAACCAACTCGAGACTAGACTGAACTTGGTATTCCCCCCCTAGTATAGCACATTGGACAACCAAGAAGACTTTGATTTTAAATAATCCCGTCCTCTTTTAAGAGGCAATTGCCTAACAAGCTTGTGTTTTAAATTAGAGAAATAAAACATATTTTTACATGAACACTCATGTTGTCCTTCTCTTTTAATGAGATATCACCCTCATACTATATACACTGGTTTTTATTTATATTTAATGCCTTCATGGGAAACAACCACCCTTCATATGTACCATGCTCGACTAGCCTACTCCTCCTAAATTGCCCCGAGCTAACTCCAGTTTAGGAATAACTGCCTTTTCATGCAGTGCCCCTAATTCATGGAATGCTCTGCAGAGCAATTTAAAAATGACTGCTCTTCCTACTCTTGGTTTATTTGAATCTATGATTTCTGAATTTTACACATCTGACTGTAACTGTTTTAGCTGAATTCATTGTTCATTTAGTATTTTATTTTTGCTCTTGTTTTGTATTTTGTATAGGCCTACTTTATTTAAATTAATATATTTTATCCTATTTTATTTCTGTTCTCTGTTTATGTTATCCCTGTGATTGTCTTTATTGTGTATGCTCGTCACTGTAAATGAATAAATATATTTATATATAGCCTAATCATATATTGTTAACTTATTAAAATAGCTGACTTTACTGCCCCTATCTGTTTCTGCTTCCCTTTTCGGGGGATGTTCCTCGTTTTGATCTCGGACGTCTGGTTACTTATATCATATCAGAATCTTCTATGACTGTTAAGCCCACTATGAATATTAAAACACGTCGAAACTTGTGCCCTGTATCTTAGCTACATGTATGATCTTTGCAGCAAAGAAAACCGCGTGAAAATCAGTTTGGTATTTAATGAGATATGATTAATTACATGCGCTGACAGTTCTCTATCGTGTCAAGACTATCTCTCCACCCTACATATTCCATATGTACGGGGACTGACCCCCACGGGGGCAGTTGACGTGGATACTCTTTAAGACACACCACTTGTGGCGGCCACGCATGATTGGCCAGCCTGGCTATATAAGCCACGCGCATGCGTGGCCTCTTCGATTCCTTGATTTCCACGGACAAGCAGTAGACGTGTGTGAGAAAAGAAGCAAAGCAAAGCAAAGCAAAGCAAAACAAAGCAAAGCAAAGCAAAGCAAAGCAAAGAAGGAAAAGATTGAGTTGTGTGGGTTTAGCAAGTGTGGTGACATCAGCGTTGTCCGCTTACCTAGTGAGTAGGAGAGCAGGTCTACGGGCCCCTCTCTGGATCGCTGTATTGTCTTCACTGCACAGGCTGTTGGAAGCGTGGCTTGATCGGCTTGCCGATCTGTAGCCATTGTCTCCCGTGAAATCCGACCCAGTCGGAGGAAGCGGCGGAGTGCTTCACAGCTGATCGCTGAACCACCGTGAGAAAAGAGTGGCCATAGTGTGGCTGTGTGTATTAACGGACGCCGTTTAACGCCACAGCTGTAGTCCCTCGTGAAACCCGACCTATCGGAGGAAGCGAACGGGCGTACTTTGAGCCGCAGGTAAATTAAGAAGAGCAGGCTGTTGGAAGCGTGGCTTGATCGGCTTGCCGATCTGTAGCCATTGTCTCCCGTGAAATCCGACCCAGTCGGAGGAAGCGGCGGAGTGCTTCACAGCTGATCGCTGAACCAGCGAGAGGAAAGAGTGGCCAGAGTGTGGCTGTGTGTATTAACGGGTGCCGTTTAACGCCACAGCCATAGTCCCTCATGAAGCCCGACCTTGTCGGAGGAAGCGAACGGGCGTACATTAAGCCGCGGGTAAATTCCAGGAAACAGAAAGTAAATTCTTTCAGAGGGCACGTCCCCGCAGACAGCGGGAGTTTCGGTGTCAGCGGGGTGATTAGTGCCACGTGCATAAGCTACATCTCCCAAAGTTCACAAAGCATTCAAAATGTTGGGTCCAGAGGAAATGTCTAGCCCAAGAGGCCACGCCTGCTCGGGCTGCGGGGTAAAAATGCCAATGGAGGACGGTCACGGTGTGTGAGTGCATTGTCTAGGGCGGGGCCATGCGCGCATGGCCAGCCAAGACCCCGCCTCCGGCATGAATTGTTTTTCCTGCCAGCTAGGGTGAGGGAGGCTGCGGCGTTAGCATTTTCTCTCAAAAATCCGGCCACACTCATTGGGCAGCCGCAGTGGGCGAAGCAGCCAAGGGTAGTGGTTTGGAATGATCACATGGGGGAGGAGCCTCACTCATTAATTCATACCCCAGGTGGGGCTGCTGGAGGGTTCAAGCCCCTCCTCTACAGCAGCAATGATGGTCCCATCCACAACCCAGCCCCCCACCTCTGCACTGGCAGAGCAGGGGGGGGTTGGGGCAGGGGTACCCTGCGTCGGATGAAGAGGAAATTGACATCCTGGGGATGGACTCGGAGGGGGAAGACCTCCCCCTCGGCCAGATGGGTGTGGAGGCACAGCAAGAGGTAGAGGAGGAGCAGGAACGCTCGACTCCTTTCTATCAGCAAGCTATCACCGGGGCCTCCCGTTTTGAGGATGAAGAGACGGGGCAGACGCGCTCTTTTTTCGTACCGCTGCTTCCCGATCTAGAGGAACTGGTGCTGAAGCAATTTGAGAAACCAGCTGAAGCCCATCGCTGGTCGGGTCTATGCAGACGGCTAGCGTGTGTGCAAGGTCGGGAGAGGATAGGCTGTGGACCACCACCTCCCATGGATCAAACCTTGGGGGCCTTAGTGTCCCCCACCAGGTCGGTTCTGGGGAAGCCAGGCTGCCCAAGCAGAAACACTAAAACGAGGGATGCCATACTCACCAGAGTGCACGGAGCTATGGCAACCCAGGGACAGCTGGTCAATACAGGGGCTATGTTAGCCTTTTGTCAGCGCCAGTTGTCCAAACGTTTGGAGCAGGAAGGCTCCGCTCTAGCTGCTGAGATACAGCAGGTGTCCTCGCTCCTAGCTAAGCTAATGAAGGAGCAAGCAGTGGCAACAGGCAGGGCTATGGCCTCTCTCGGGATGGTGAGGTGACACCTCTGGCTGAGTCAGTCACGCCTACAAGGGGAGGACCAGGCCGGTCTGCTCAGGCTGCCTGTGGTGCCACCTGCCTTGTTTGGCCGAATGCAGGTAAAATGCTCCAGCAGGGCCAAGAGGCTCGCCGTTGTGCTCGGGAGGCGACGGTAATGCTCCGGCAGGGCCGTGAACAGCATGCCCCAACAACTCCACGGGCCGGGCCACCCCTGCGGTCTGGGGCTCCAGATGACCTAAGGGTCCACTTGGAGGCCAGCCGGCGGGGTAGGGCTAGACGGGGTCAGCCACGGTCCTGGCAGCCCCCCCTCCCCCCTTGCCGCCCTTCGGGACGGCTGCGGTCCGGGGAGACCATTGGGGGGGATCCCTGGGTGGTCTCCACCGTGACTCAGGGTTATCGGTGGCACCCACCCCCGCTGATGAGGTCAGCCACTTTTACAGTGGTGGAAGACCCACAGCGCAGGGAGATTTTGACCGCTGAGATCCGCACTCTCCTCGCCAAGAAGGCCATCAGAGAGGTGGAGCAAAACATTCGGCAGGCTGGGTTCTACTCACAGTACTTCCTCATCCCGAAGAAAGATGGGAGACTCAGACCAATTTTGGACTTAAGGGGGCTCAACAAGTGTTTGAGGCCCCTACAATGCAGGATGCTGACTGTGCCGAGGGTTTGACAGGCTATCCTCCAAGGCGACGGGTTCGCCACAGTCGACCTGGATGATGCTTATTTCCAGATCCAGATATGAGAGGGAGACGTTTTCTCGGGTTTGCCTTCAACGGCCAAATCTTCGGGTTCTGCGTCCTCCCATCCGGGATATCACTGGCCCCTCGCACGTTCAAGGTGCATGGAGGCAGTCCTGGGTCCTTTGCGGCAGGAAGGTCTTCGCATCCTGAATTACCTGGACGATTGGCTGGGCTGTGCTCGCTCAGAGGAACAGTGTCGCATCAATGTGACCCGGCTTCTGCAGCACCTGGAGCACCTGGGCCTGCGCCTCAACAAGAGGAAGAGCAGGCTGCAGCCTTCACAATCGACAGAGTTCCTGGGCATAGGTTTGGATGCCAAATCAGGAACTCTTTTTGACGTCGGCGAGACAGGCCGCCCTCAGGGCTTGCTTGTCCGCTTGTTTCGTTTGGGGGCCAGAGTGACCTGGAGATTCTGCCTCCGACTCTTGGGGTTAATGGCAGCCACGGTGCACATCGTGCCCCTGGCCCTTCTGAACAGGCACCCGGTGCAGCGTTGCCTCCTGAGCCTGGGACTTTGTCCACAGAGAGATCTGCATGCCAGGTGTCACGCATACTGCGCATAGCTCTCCACAGGCGGGAGGAACCAGCCTATTTGGCACAGTGGCCAATGGCACGGACCCTGGTTGACACGGCACAGCAATCAGTCGGAATTGCAGGCTATCCATTTAGCTCTTTTGCACTTCCTGCCAGAGCTGGGAAACCGCCATGTACTGGTAAGGACAGACAGTACAGCGGCAGCGGCATACATAAGCAGGCAGGGGGGCCTGGGTTCCCCGCGCCTTTGCAGATTGGCTCAGATAATAGAGGAAGAGCACGGTCCCCTCTTTTTCTCGCAACAGTGAAAAGGGACGATCCTCCCTTGGGCACGGATGCCATGGCACACCAGTGGCCACTGGGCCTCCTGTATGCCTTCCCTCCCTTCACCCTCCTTCATCCACTCCTACAGAGAGTTCAGGTGGAAGAGGTGAGCCTCATCCTGGTGGCCCCCAAAGAGGCTGGCCCCAGATGATCTGGTTCTCAGCGATTGGGAAAAAGAAGAAGAGAGGCACGGATGCCATGGCACACCAGTGGCCACAGGGCCTCCTGTATGCCTTCCCTCCCTTCACCCTCCTTCATCCACTTCTACAGAGAGTTCAGGTGGAAGAGGTGAGCCTCATCCTGGTGGCCCCCAAGAAGGCTGGCCCCAGATGATCTGGTTCTCAGCGAATGCACCCCTCCTTCAGGGACACCCGTGGGAGTGCCCCAGTCGGGGGTTAGCGCTCTACAAGAAGCCCGGGCTCCATCAACGAGGGCGGCATACGCTTATCGTTGGGGAGTGTTTCAATCATGGTGCAATTCGAGACAGGTGGATCCCCTCGCCTGCACGGCCCATAACATTTTCCAGTTCCTCCAGGAAATGTTGGAGGTGGGCAAATCTCCCTCGACATTGAGGGGAATAGGGGCAGCCATAAGGCAGCCCGTGTTGGACCTCGGGAGCTGGCAGAAAGCTGTTGCTACCTTATTGCTCAGTTTCTTAGAGGTGCTCGTAGGGTTACTCCACATCGCAGAAGGCCAGCTGTCCCCCCATGGGTTTTGGAGGTGGTGCTGTTGGCCTTGCAGAATGAGCCATTCGAGCCCCTGGATACAGCTAGGCTACAATGGTTTTCTCTCAAGACAGCGTTTTTGAGCTCGCAATTGTGTCTGAGAATGGGAGAGCGGCATGCTCTTTCAGTGCATGAGGGCTGCAGCCGCTCTTGCCAGGTGGTACTGGGGGGGGGGGTGTTGCGCCCGAACCCTGCATTCCACCCTAAAGTCTGGTCTGAGTCCCACACCGGTCGATCTATTGAGCTGCACCCCTTCCACCCTCCTCAGGGAGGTGAAGCAGGGTGGAGTAGGCGGTCACTACTGTGCCCAGACAGGGCCCTAACAGTGTATCTGCATCGGACACGTGGCCGTAGGGCAACGGACCAGCTCTTTGTCTGTTACAAGCCTAACCGTCTTGGACAGCCAGTCTCCAAGGCCAGGCTTTCCCACTGGGAAGGATGCTATCCAGCAGGCATATGAGAGGGCAGGCAAGCCAACCCTAGTAGGGGTGCGGGCGCACTCCACACAGGCATGGCTACGTCATGGGCCCTATGGCGAGGTGCCCCTCTATCGGAGATTTGTACGGCGGCCTCTTGGTCGATCCCGTCCATTTTTATCCGGTTCTACTGCATGAATGTGGCAGCCAGCACCCCATTCTCGGAGCGAGTGCGGGGCTCAATGCAGCAGGACGGTGCGCGTTTGGGCTAGGCCATCTACCCATTCAGGGCTGGCCTTGGCATCTTGCAGGGCCAGCTTAGCCTTGGTAGCGTCTGGCGCCTGGCGATAAGTGTGTACATAATGTATAATTGTAAATAGTTCCTTTATACTGGGCACATGGGTGAACACTCTGGTGGTGGTGACGTTTCATTCGAACTCAACTGCCTTTTTTTATTTAGGCTCCCGCAGGAGCAGCTACGTCTGCTTGGTTTCCTCGCGGTGTGTCTTACAGAAGTCCCCGTACATATGGAATATGTAGGGTGGAGAGATAGTCTTGACACGATAGAGAACGGTTGGTTACGTTGTAACCTAGGTTCTCTGAGTGGAGAGACTATCTCTCCAGCCAAGATGCCGCTCAGAAACGCGTTCCAATCAAGGTTAACCGAAGAGGCCACGCATGCGCGTGGCTTATATAGCCAGGCTGGCCAATCATGCGTGGCCGCCACAAGTGGTGTGTCTTAAAGAGTATCCACGTCAACTGCCCCCGTGGGGGTCAGTCCCCGTACATATGGAATATGTAGGGTGGAGAGATAGTCTCTCCACTCAGAGAACCTAGGTTACAACGTAACCAACCGTTCATTGCACCTGCCAAACAGACTACACTGAGTGGAACGTGTGACCGGTTCAAGATGGCGGCCGCATTTCTCGTCAGCGCCAATAGGCAGTAGCGGCCAACGCGGCGTCTATCCTTTATAATGTCTATGGCTCCATAGACTATCCCTGCATTCCAATAGTAGTTGCACTTCCCCTTGTTCATTTACCCTTAGCCCTTGGCATGACGTAACAGCATACGTTGCACGGAGGGAACTTGGAGAGCGGAGGGAGACTGGGCGGGGGAGGAGCGGAGGATTTAAATGGAACCCACTTGCCCACGTAGTCGCAATGGACCGTCAGTTACATAGGTAAATCTGAATGCAAATAATACAGAATTATAACATTCTGCTAAGGTAGCCTATGTTGCAGAAAGCCATTTCCATAGCATAACAAACATTGAATTTCGACACGGTAACTCAGATTATCAAGATATTGTTACTTACACATGTAAATAGTTTGCTCCGACATATTTTCTTATTTATACTTTCAACCAAAAACATTTGTTTTAAATAGTCCTCTAATTGGCAGCCATCGGTGTTATAGCAGCAATGTGTAAACTGCAATACATTCACTGGATTGTTCGTATGGAAATAGGATAGCCTAATTGAGGCGTTTTGGAATATATTTATATATATATATTTGTCCTGCGGGTGGCCGCGATGTCCCTAAAAGCATACAGTCTACCGGAAAATAAAAGGAGAAGAAGAAGAAGACGAACTGCAATGCACTGTGGGTGATATCCACCTCGGAGTGACCATCCATGTTGACTTGATCACTCAGCCCTCCGAGGGTCTATCTCACGAAGTTCACTTCAGTTTCCAGACTATTGGAACGACACTTAAGATGGCAGCGGGGATTCCCCCGAGGGCAAGTGCCTAGGGCAAGTGAACGAGGGCCTGTTGAACGGGTATTGGAACGTACCCATAATAAAGGATAGACGCCGCATTGGCCGCTACTGCCTATACATCAGGTCGGCAATACGTCATCTGGACGGAACTCTCGTGACCACGCCCCCTTTGGGGGGAAAACAATACACAGCGCTCCATTCACTTTGTATTGAATGACACCCGTATTCGGCAAACAAACTTAATAAAAACGTAATACGACATGCCTTTCACAAATACACGTTACTTTCTTTAAAGCCACGGCTCTTGTCTGTCTATACGGGCTGTTTTGGTGAAAAAGTATTGAGTAATTTTCAATATCGAGACAAAACTCTTAACTAATGTATGCTGAATGCTAGGCTAATGTTAGCCTTCTGCTGTAGGCTAACCATAGGCTAACCCTCACGGACGGGAAAAAACACCTCAATATTGAAAATTACTCAATAATTTTTCACAAAAACAGCTCGTATGGGCAGACAAGAGTCGTGGCTTTAAAGAAAGTAACGTTTTCTTGTTAAATGGATGTTCGATTACGTTTTAATTAAGTTTGTTTGCAGAAGACAGGTCTTTTCAATACAAAGTGAATGGAACGGTTTTCAACGGTTTCCCCCACGATGGGTCCGACCCGGTCCGACCGGACAAAAACACCTCAATATTGAAAACTACTCAATTATTTTTCACAAAAACAGCTCATATAGACAAACAAGAGTCGTGGCTTTTAAGAAAGTAACGTTTTTTTCTTAAATGGATGTTTGATTAAATTTTAATTAAGTTTGTTTGCAGAAGACAGGTCTCCTTCAATACAAAGTGGATGGAGCGCTGTTCAATGTTTTCCCCCCAAAGGGGGCGTGGCCTGATTGCCGACCTGATGTATTGGCGCTGACGAGAAATGCGGCCGCCATCTTCAACCGGTCACACGTTCCACTCAGTGTAGTCTGTTTGGCAGGTGCAATGAACTGTCAGCGCATGTAATTAATCATATCTCATTAAATACCAAACTGATTTTCACGCGGTTTTCTTTGCTGCAAAGATCAGACATGTAGCTAAGATACAGGGCACAAGTTTCGACGTCTTTTAATATTCATAGTGGGCTTAACAGTCATAGAAGATTCTGATATGATATAAGTAACCAGACGTCCGAGATCAAAACGAGGAACATCCCCCGAAAAGGGGGAAAACGAAGACATTTCCAGTTTGACTAGCAATCTGATTGAAAAACCTAATGAGGTGTCAACAAAACGGGAACAGGTAGTTGTTTCTGTTTAGCCAGGGACAGGCAACCAACAATGGGGACGTCTGGTCACCTTTATGATATGTGATGTAGGCTATGATAGGTATTTTGCAAATCACACACTTTAGACTAAATATGATAGAGAAGCAGAAACAGTGGCAGTAAAGTCAGCTATTTTAATAAGTTAACAATATATGATTAGGCTATATATAAATATATTCATTTAAATTTTACAGTGACGAGCATACACAATAAAGACAATCACAGGGATAACATAAACAGAGAACAGAAATAAAATAGGATAAAATATATTAATTTAAATAAAGTAGGCCTATACAAAATACAAAACAAGAGCAAAAATAAAATACTAAATGAACAATGAATTCAGCTAAAACAGTTACAGTCAGATGTGTAAAATTCAGAAATCATAGATTCAAATAAACCAAGAGTAGGAAGAGCAGTCATTTTTAAATTGCTCTGCAGAGCATTCCATGAATTAGGGGCACTGCATGAAAAGGCAGTTATTCCTAAACTGGAGTTAGCTCGGGGCAATTTAGGAGGAGTAGGCTAGTCGAGCATGGTACATATGAAGGGTGGTTGTTTCCCATGAAGGCATTAAATATAAATAAAAACCAGTGTATATAGTATGAGGGTGATATCTCATTAAAAGAGAAGGACAACATGAGTGTTCATGTAAAAATATGTTTTATTTCTCTAATTTAAAACACAAGCTTGTTAGGCAATTGCCTCTTAAAAGAGGACGGGATTATTTAAAAGCAAAGTCTTCTTGGTTGTCCAATGTTCTATACTAGGGGGGGAATACCAAATTCAGTCTAGTCTCGAGTTGGTTCCTCAGACACAGACAGGAAATCAATGCGTGCCTTGCAGCGCGGTACATTTAAAAACACATTAAATACAAAACCACAGCAATCAAAAGGGAAATTAAGGGAAAATCAAACAACAACAGCAAACAATAATACTCAAATGCATAAAATAAAGTTAACCATCCTTACAATCGCATTTTACTCCGAAGAGAAATTCAAGCGAGGCAAGTTTGGCAATGTGGTGCAGCCTTAATTTGTGAAAGACAGACACAACCAATGACAACAAGTCGGAATGGTGGTTGTCGATGCCAAACTGTGTCTCCTCAATATGTTCCCCAAGCAGAAACACATCCTCCGTTTCAATCTCCTCCCGGACGAAGTGTGTGACTCGGATGTCTGGTTACTTATATCATATCAGAATCTTCTATGACTGTTAAGCCCACTATGAATATTAAAAGACGTCGAAACTTGTGCCCTGTATCTTAGCTACATGTATGATCCTTTATAATGTCTATGGCTAGCTCAGTCAGCCCTCTTGCCTGCTCCTGTAGACACCTCACAGCCACAGCTCATGAACAATGACTGAAGACACCACTGGTAAAGTAGAAGTTTCCACCATATCATGGACTTGACAGCTAAATAACCAGTTTGGAAGCCATGCTTCCCAAATGTTTGATTGTGTGTAGTTGGAGATGCAATGTTGGAATATTATTATTATATATATATATTATTTGATATAAGTAGCCTACTTGGTACTCATGTTTTGTTAATGGCACTCTATCATAATGATGATGATGAGAATGATGATAACATGACCCTTGGTGTAACTTTGTTTAATTATTAACCCTTTTGGGTTGATTTGAGTTACATTAATCTGAATAAGTTTATTTATCAAGTAAAATTAACAGTATTATTATAATTTATTCTTTACATTAAGACATGTGTACTGGAATGATCTGTAATTAATACTTTGTTTTCTGTGTACCCTAGGTTAATAACCTATTCGGTCACTATTCTGTCACCTATTGGGTCACCTATTCGGTCAGACCCCATTCATCTCCATTTGCCTAAAATAAAATAAACTGAAGATGAAGAGAATTGAGTTGTCCATCGTGTCCTTCAAGAGTTGTTCAGCCCTTGTCAAGTTTGGGCACAGCTGTGGTCTACACTAACACAGCGCATAACTTGACAACTAACTTATTATACTGTATATATTCTAAGTAAAAAGTTATAATGATTAACTTTTAATGATAAATATAAAGATTGACATGATAATTTCCCTGGATAAAAGGTCACCGAACAGAAGCTCAGAGTATTGGAGTGAAAAGTACAAAAACAAGTTCCTCCCTGACAACAGGGTCACTCTGTCCTGCGCCACACAAGTAACGTTAAGGACTATGTCTCTCCCCAGATGTTTATTTGACATGTATCTAAGTGTAGTGTGCTCTGACATTCCTAAACTGTAATTCTTTGTAGAAAAACACTTCTACAACACGGAAATGCTTAGTATAAATATTATAGGGGAGAGTGGCCTAAGTTGTGCAACTTTTCACTCAAAGTGACTTTAAAGTATGGCCTTGACAGTAAAGTCTCCAACTCAAATATGTACATATATTTCAGGGTGTTGTGCATCCCTGGCAATAAAAACTTTGGATCTGGAATAAACTGTTGAAGAAATATAGCTTTTGGAAAAAAAGATGTCTTGTTGCACAACTTGCCCCCGGTGTGGTGTAAATTGTGCGGTTGGAGAGAATACCATGGGGTAAGTTGTGCTATTGCTATATATCTCATAAACTGATATGCAAGACAAATCCATTAGACAATCACTTATTTAAGGTGTATTTAAAGTAAATAAAGTAAATAGTTGACAAAGATTGAAGGACAATTTTCTTAAACAAGACCTAGCAGATCTAATGGTTTTACCTGCAAAGTTCACAATGACAAGTCACCATCATCATCTTTCTGGCCATCTGAACTCTCATCAGTGGTGTCGTTAAGTGGAATTGAGATGTCACTCTCTTCTGAGCTACTGTAGACAATCACTTTCTTTTGGTGACCAGTGTATACAGCCATGCCACAGGCACAACTCTCAGAAATGTACTTTGCACTAGTTGCTCCGTGCTTGTGGAAACAACTGCCACCTGACAGATGTGATTCCCCCTACATTTCTGCCTTTAAATCAAGGCTCAAAACCCATATGTACACCCTGGTGTTTCCTCCCCATTAACTATCTTACCTCTGCACTACTATCTGTGTTTATGTGGATGTATGGGCTTTACGTCTTTTATTTTGGTTATTGTTATTTTACCTTCATTGTTTATCTACTGAATGCACTATGTACAGCACTTTGGACAGTGCAAACTGTCATAAATGTGCTTTTAAAAATACATTTTACTTACTTACTTACTTATAACTCACCTAGGCCCTTTGGCACAAATCACCCCAATCCCAGAAATTTGGATAATAAGCATGATGCAGCAATTTAGGGCTGACATCGTGCTAACTGTATAGACTCAAAATGTAGCATACCAAAGCACTAAAACATGTGTCAAATGTTTTCAAACTTGTCTATAATTGTTCAGACACAATAATCTAAAAACCTTGATCATGGAAATTTTACTTTTAGTTTTTTGAGCTTAAATGTGCTTATATCTTATTCCTTGTGTCTCCCTTCTTTACAGGATGAGTCAAATGGATGGTTCTTCTTAAATATGTGGTCACATTTCCAATTTCTTCCACGGTTTTCTAGAAACAAGAGGTGGCACAACTTCCAAAATGCACAACTTAGGCCACTCTCCCCTACTGTTAGTCACGCGATCAATTTTTTTTCTGAAGCACAAGGACTTTCACCCACATAAAGTCATCTCAATTTAACGAAAGCAAATCTCTGGCAGATACCTGCTTGCACTTTTTCTTTTAGGTTTTTAGTTTTCTTACGGATATTAGAAAAGCCACATTACAAAACATACTCTCCAGTCAAATCAGTGTTTTTATTTTGAATAAACATAACTAATATCATATTTTTTTCCACAATACTATATGTAGATTTTTCTGATGACAATCCTGTACTTCAGTAATATTATGATAGAACCCTTCCCTGTAATGGAGGATTGTTATATTGTTGTATATAGGTATGGAACTCAAATACTTCCACTTCCACCTCTGAAGTAAATGTCTCTTACTTTACAGCTATGGGAGGAGGTACGTTACACTTTCACCTTAATGTAAGATCTCACAAATATTCTTTGAGAATAAATGCAATATGCCGATGATGTTGTTTAGAAATACAGCTTAGACATTTCTATTATGTTATTGTTAATATATGTGATTTGCCCTTCAGTGCTTTTGAGCAGGCCATGGAGGACTATGCCATTGTGAGTATGAGTAAACTTAAAGTCAGTGTGGTGTTAGTGTGTCTTTAGTCATAGATTCTGCTCCTTAACAGACAAGTCAAATGGTTGGTTATGTTCAGAGCCGGCCCAAGCCTTCAGGGGGCCCTAAGCGAAATATGATGGTAATGGTAAATGGACTTGTATAGCGCTATATCTCCATTTATCACAGACACAAAGCGCTTTATATTGTTTTTGTACACATTCACCCAGTCACACACATTCATACACCGATAGCAGCAGCTACCACGCAGGGTAAGCTTAGCTAACTAGCTAACTAAGCTAACTATCGGGAGCAATTCGGGGTTCAGTGTCTTGCCCAGGGACACTTCGACATGTGGCGGGGAGACGGGGGATCGAACCTCCGACCCTGCACACCAGAGGCGAACTCCCTACCCACTTCGCCACTGCCGCCCCACCAACTTAGGGGGCCCCTCTCCAATCTTAGCGCTGCTGAAACTATAGATCTTAGTTAAATATCATTCACACACCCAGTGTTTTCCGCTAGTGCCTCCACTGTGCAGCTGTGCGAAAATATTAGACAGCCGAGATTCAGACCCTCTTAGGGGGGTCCGGGAGATTTTTTTAACCTTTTTAAAGTGAAATGCATGAATCTGATGCACTTGGAGAGGAAAATTAAGAGGCTAAATCTGAGAAATTTTGTGTGAACAAATAATTTGGCGACACTGGGTCAGATTAATTAGAAGATATTGTAGAAGGATACATGGATTTTCCATAAAAATATTAATATAAAATAAAATATTATGGAGGGTCCTCTGGGCTTGGGGCTCTTTTTCTTTTAGGGGACATATTTCTCTGTAATATAATGAATGCATTTGAATGCAGTGATAGGAACGAAGCAGCAGAACTCTGTTGTCCAGCTACTGTATCTTTTTTTCCACAGACAAGGCTGAAATAGGCTATAGACTATACACAGTGCATGGGCAACTGAGGGCAGCCCCATTTCCAATTGTTTTTAAATAAACTCAATACACACTGTGCATGGATGTGAACGTGACATGATCAGATAATTTCGGGTTACCTCTCAGATGAACTGATTAAATTTTTAGGCTATTAATTATCTAGACCAAAACATTTGATTCCTTTTTTTGTATAACTCACATTTGCATAATATGATGTTAATATCAAACACACAAACTAAAAAAAATAAATAAATAAAAAAAATCTTTCGGTCGGGGGCCCTAAGCGACCGCTTAGTTCGCTTATGCCTCGGGCTGGCTCTGGTTATGTTGGATGGGGTTGGTGTTTACAACAACAGAGCAGCATGTATTTTTCTTTGATTAAAAGCATAGAGGAAAATCTGGATTTTGTGAAATCTTACAAAACCCAAACCAAAGACACTGAACATCTCAGAATCCTGCTTCATGGACCGGTCGGTGCTGGCAAGTCCAGTTTCATCAACTCTGTGGACTGTGTCCTTCAAGGCAGATTGGCTGGCCTGGCTTTGCCAGATGCAACCTCTGGGAGCAGCTTTAACACATGTAGTGGAAACAATGTGATCATTACCGTGGCCGAGTGGCCCCATTGCTCCACGACATTTGATATTACTAGAGAGAAAGGAGACATCTCGACAAGCTTCAAGGTAGACACGGAGGAGTAGGAGATCGGTCTAACAGGATTCTTTATTCAAGGGTTTACATCAATTAACAAGCTAGTAGACAGCTTCTACTTATTCAACACAAATGTACTTATTCATTACAAAGGTACTTATTCATTACAACAATCCAGATCTTATCTCACCCTATCCCAGGGATCTAGTCTCAACTTTGGGGGTACGGAGTTCCCCTCAGCAGTCTCCATTCCTCGGGCATAGAAGCCCCGATTCTAGTGAAAGGCCTCGGCTTTATACTATCTGTGTGTGTGTGTGTGTGTGTGTCTGTGTGTGTGTGTGTGTGTGTGTGTATGTGTGTGTGTGTGTGTGTGTGTGTGTGTAAGAGTGTATGTGGGTGTGTGCGTGTGTGTGTGTGTGTGTGGGGGTGTGTGTGTGTGAGTGTGTGGGTGTGTGTGTGTGAGTGGGTGGGTGTGTGTGTGTGTGTGGGTGGGTGTGTGTGTGCATGTTCTTTCTAAATGTCAGATCTGTGGCTATTCGTGGCACGATGTGGCAAGATATTGCAATATGGTGTTCAGTGTCTGTTTACTGCTCTGTTTGCAACTTGCAAGCTGTGTGCTTGTGGCCTAAAAGCAGTCTGACCTGTATGTGTTGTCAACAAGGTTAAACCTAAAGGTTGCCCTGTTTTCTGATCAACTCAAACCTTACTAACTTATTTTAATATAACATAAATATGTTGCAAATTCCTACACTGCCCTCCTTCGTTGCTTCATAGCAACGCTCAAAAGAGAATTTCAACATTCAAACCTAGGGCATGGTAAATGCAAAACCTTCAAACTCAACAAAAATCAATAATAAAAAACTTTGACAAAACAAAACTACAGTGGCCACTGTTAACTATATAGTATGAAACTTAATAAATCCTATTAGACCCTTTTAAAATTCAACAACAATAACAATAATTGAACAGCATATAATGACTTTCACAATTGTCTTTCATTCTTCGTTCTTCGGACTGATTTGGCCAGTCCCGCAAAACACCCGCGCCTTTGCGAGAAACGACACGAGCATATTTTTAGAATTGCTCCAACAGGCAATTCTTTCCGTGCGGAAAGGCACAAACGCAACAGCCCCCCCCCATTTCAACTATGGGGAGGCCGTGGGGAAGCCCAGAGGTGCACCCAGGCCTTGGTGCATATGGGCATTGATGACTTTGCAACTGGATCCGTTGAGTTGGGGAGACGAGAGCGACCCCCTCTCGATTTCCAGATGACGACATTGACGACTGCAACTCGATTCTCTGTTGTTGGCGACGCTGCCGGCGGTGGAAAGGACTTCTCGTCGACCGGTTTCAGGTGGCACCCTCCTGCTGGCTGTGTAGCTGTCTGGGTAGAGTTGGGCTGTATGGAGACGATAGCCGACCCTCGGTTCTGGCTGTCTAGCTGTCTGGGTGGTGTTGGGTTGGGCTGGGCTGACGAAAGACGACCCTCGGTTCTGGCTGTCAGCTGTCCTGTGACATCACGACTTGGACATGTCAGTGACATCACACTGATAGCTCGAGTTGAGAGCGTAGCTTAGCATCAGATTTCAGCACGATATTTCCCCAATCGTCCACAGCAGGAATCAGGTTCTGCACCTTGTTCTTTATCGAGGCCATCGGAGAAATAGATATAGACAGAGAAAAGACAGATAGGGAAAGAATCCTACCTGACACAAACTTCTAAATAACTTCTTAGTTCTGGGGAGTTTGTGTTTGTCTTACTTAATTTTGTAACCTAGGTTTACTGTATCAATACACATACGTGTAATCTAATCACACTTGATGTAAAGCTTTTTTTGGAAAAGCTAACTGTAACCTCAACAACAAACAATAGTTTCTGTTCTTACTCTATTTAATAAGATTGATGAACCCTAAATAAATCACTTATAACTCATTATCTTTTTCAATGAATATTAAGTCTTTTGATCATTTTACTTTTTAACATTGCTTTGCTTGTAGTGCTTTCTCTATGTGGCATTATCATTAATATTGTACTTATTACCTTTCTTTAACATGTACTTATATTATTTCTAATTAATGTGCTTTCTTAAAACTACTCCTCCCCTCCTTTTCAAATTCTTTATTTGAAACACAAAGAAGGAGCATATTTAATTAAAAATTCAGCTAAAAATAGGATACTCACTTTGTGTGAGCAATTGTACTTAAACAGGAACAAACAAACGTGGCTTTCTCCCAGCCCTCTTATCAACAAAACCCAAAGCGGTTTATAAATTTAGAACACTAAACCCTTTTTCAAAAAATCCAATTCCCTTGAATCAGTAATTTGTAAAGAGCAACCCCTTAAAAAAACAAACAGGTATTCTGGAAGTGTGAGAATGTGATTGGTTCAAAATCCTACTAAATCAACAATTATATCTCAATATTTTTAATACCTCTTCACATGGGAATATCTATTCTTTATTAACCTTATTATCTTTACACTTCCGTAGGCTACTTGGGAATATTTAAAACACTAATCTCTTTCTGAACAAAAACATTAAAGTGTTAAACCTCTGGTCATGCTTTCTTTCTTTTTGGCTGAGAAAGCAACAACACAATCTTTTATTGATTTGAAAACGGTAAACACTAGTTGTATTTTTTATTTGGAAACAACCCTAAACATGCTTTTCTTTAATGCCTAAAAGGGGAAAACTATTAGTTATCAAAACGTTCCTACATACTTTTAAATCCTACATCTCTTTTCTTTACAAAATCTTATGTTGTCTTAAAGGCATAACTAGATTAGTTTATGTCCAAAACAGACCTATCCATTTGCTTGCTTGCACACAATTCCTAAATTTAGGGGAAAACACCCGAATCTGAAAATTGTCACAATTTAAGTACTTGCACTTTTTTAAGTGGAGCAGTTGATTCCACCCTCCTTTTACAGATGGAATGTCCACTTTTTCAGTTCAGAAGCAAAGGAGCCCATCTCATCGGCTCCTTCAGTGTCTCTTTTTCTTTCCTAGAACACAAGTCAGAGTCAGGAAATGTCATTACGGCACATGTTACTTGCCATCCTTGTAGTTCTTCCATCCTGTAGTCCACACACAGGGCATTGAATGTCACTTTTGGCACGGTGTTACTTAGCCACGTGCATACACGCCTCCATCTTTGTAGTTTACTCTGGCATTGGCAGAGCGATCCCTGCCGGTATGCGTTGGCTCCAGTCAGACTGTTGGCTCCAGGACCATACTGCAACTGGAAACTGTTCTGAGCCGAGCAGGCTTCAGGCTAAGTGTCTTTTTTCATCTCAGTCCATTTGTTTTTATTATATATTTTTTGTAAATTGTCTTTTCCAGGCAATTCGTTTTCTTCTTTTTATACTTTTTTTCTTTTTTTCTTGATATTATATACATTTTTATTTTATTTTCTTCTTTGGTCAGAGAAAAAGTACTTTAAACCCTGTGACAACATCCAATTTTTAGTGCCCCAAAACCAATTGCAAGCATAATAATTTCTCTTAGAATAGACTTTAGATAATCTTTAGATAGTGAATACTTTCTAAAAAGGGGATTTATTTGTTTATCTAACTCTTCAACCCAAATGCTAAACCTTTACTTTCAGTGCACTGTAGTCGTTTCTTCCAGTGCACTCTCAGTTAAACAGCTTCTGGAAGAGAAAAAAGAAAATGTCACACATTTAAAATAGAACCAAGGGATTCTCAAACCTTCAAAATGTTGCTCACAAAATCTCTTACTCTTAAATTAATCACGATGTTATTCAAAAGATTTTATTACTTACCCCTAAAACCACAGGATTTACTGTTTTTTACTGTAATTGAGAGCATACTTTCTAGCCTACTCAGATGTAAAACTTAATTAAAATCACTTATTAACTTAATTCTTTTTAGTTAATCTCAACAGGTCTAACCCTTTTCTAACAACATCAACCTAGCTCTTCATTAGACCTTCAAAATCAATGATTCTGTTTTGGTTTCTTTTAGAAATAAATGTGGCCAATCACACTTCAATGATTTTTACTAGAATTAAGAGATACTTTTTACTTAAACACTGAACATTTTTACAAACAAAACAGACATTTTCATCCTCTTTCAATCACATGAACAACGTACACTCACGTTTCCACACATGTTTCAGAGAACTATGTTTCAAATATCAGGTGACAATGCAATTTAACGCTTCTATACAGCTTTCAAATCCCAATTGAGAAACAAATAGTTACACATTAGTGGAAAGAACTTCACTGTTGCTTCTTCTGTCTAAAAACTGAAAAACCTCTGTAAGGTTTTTTTTTTAACATAGTTTCAAGAATACTTATGCATACTTAGTCTAAATAATGCATGTCCTCACAGCTTAATAAACCCATATTCTTACTTAGTTTAATTCTTACTAAACACACATGTCACCTTTTCTCCATTTTATCATAACTTTAGTGTCTTATAGGGCACAGACAATCTAACTTAGATGTTTCATTTTATCATATCTCCAGTGTCTTAACAGCACAGGCAATTTAACTTAGATGCTTTATTTTCAGTACAACCCAATTCTTATGTTACGCCAAATCAACAGAATGTACCCTTACATTTTACTTCCTAATCAATTTATTTACTTTAATGCTCTGTTACAGATTTTAAGATGAAAATCAGAGCAAAAACTGTTCAGTCTCTCCCCCAGGTTGCAGACGGCTATTATTAGCCTGCCTGCACTGTGAATTTGACACTCAGGCTTAGAGCAAGGGGGGAGGGGGGGATTCTTTAACGAGGAGAAGACTGGAGGCGGCCTCGGTTTCCTACAACAACCTAGACGTAAACAACCTTTTTGACTGCTCTTTCCTTTAATCTGGCAACCAGCCACAGAAATAAACAGGCCTGCACACAACTTCAGAAACCACTTCTTGCTCAACAATATAGCAACACAAACAGCTGTATCATGATACACAACGCAACAAACAACATTAGTTTTACTTGTTTTTTCTTTCTTTAATTATCCAATTCTCTTTCTTTAATTATCATATTCTCTTTCTTTATTTATCTTTAAACATCCTGTCGGGAAAACTACGTCATTGACCCTGTTCCCCGTCGTACTTTCATTAAGCATAAAATTTGATCAGTTTTAAACGCTATTTCGGACGGGGCAGGTTTTCATGCTTATATGAAAGAAAATCTCCCAAGGAGTCTTTTTCCATACAACGCCGTCATTTTGAGCAATGAATGTCCTTCTCCAAATTATTTGTTAAACTCAGCCAGCTGGGAATAAAATATCTGACGTACTATGAAACACCGTGGGAACATGAAATGTTTCCAGCCACCGCATGTGTGCGCGTGTTCAACCCGGGCAAAACATCCGACAGGGAAACTCATTTTTTCTTTTTTTTCAACAAATATGGAATGTCAAAACAGGAAAAAAAAAAACAGCAAGAGTGGCCAACCAACTAAAACAACACAACCATTTTTTTCAACAAAACAAGTTTCTTAACAACTCATGGAAAGACAATTTCAGTTAATAACGACTTGGCAGACATTTTTATACATACCAGTCTGCTGATTCTGCTTTCCGTCGTGAACTATGCGCTCACGCAACACCATTCAGGCTTTTTCTTAACACAAGCACGCAAGGTTTTAACAGATTTCGAGGAAAACAAAACAGACAGGTACAGTATTTATGGGCAAGGCAATACATTACCCAGGCTGCCGTCTGTCCGCTGCTTTCTTCTTGAAATCTTCCGTTACGACAACGCCATTTATGTAGTGGAAACAATGCGATATTACTGTGGCCGAGGGGCCCATTGTTCCACGACATTTGATACTACCAAAGGAAGGAGACATCTCGACAAGCTTCAAGGTAGACACGGAGGAGTAGGAGATCGGTCTAACAGGATTCTTTATTCAAGGGTTTACATCAATTATAAGCTAGTAGACAGCTTCTACTTATTCAACACAAATGTACTTATTCATTACAAAGGTACTTATTCATTACAACAATCCAGATCTTATCTCACCCTATCCCAGGGATCTAGTCTCAACTTTGGGGGTACGGAGTTCCCCTCAGCAGTCTCCATTCCTCGGGCATAGAAGCCCCGATTCTAGTGAAAGGCCTCGGCTTTATACTACCTGTGTGTGTGTGTGTCTGTGTGTCTGTGTGTGTGTGTGTGTGTGTGTGTGTGTGTGTGTGTGTGTGTGTAAGAGTGTATGTGGGTGTGTGCGTGTGTGTGTGTGAGTGTGTGGGTGTGTGTGTGTGAGTGGGTGGGTGTGTGTGTGTGTGTGGGTGGGTGTGTGTGTGCATGTTCTTTCTAAATGTCAGATCTGTGGCTATTCGTGGCACGATGTGGCAAGATATTGCAATATGGTGTTCAGTGTCTGTTTACTGCTCTGTTTGCAACTTGCAAGCTGTGTGCTTGTGGCCTAAAAGCAGTCTGACCTGTATGTGTTGTCAACAAGGTTAAACCTAAAGGTTGCCCTGTTTTCTGATCAACTCAAACCTTACTAACTTATTTTAATATAACATAAATATGTTGCAAATTCCTACACACACAAGTAAGATCAACTGTTGATTGTGGAGATTCTAAGCAAAGAACATTGATAAGTCTATCATGATTAAATGTAGTTTAAAAAATGTCAAACACGTTATGGAGGTAGCTAAAGTAGTCTACAGTCTACTATATTCACATCAAATTGTTGCACATTTGTCCATTGATCCTCTGATCACTTTTGTTTTAATTTTTTTTTAACAATTATACATCCAATAGAATATTAAGTTATTGTGTAGACAGAAAGCATCCCATACCATCATGGATGTCTTAAAAGAACTGGATACCAGACTCGATAGATTGATAGAAAATTGCAGGCTCAGGAAGGGGAACTTATTCTTTAGCTGGAAGCAGTGTCAGTCGAATCACAGGCGAAAAAACCTTGATGGTAATGGAAGAGGAGGTTACATTTGACAGGTTTTGGAGTAAGATACAGTACATATTGGACGGAAACTGCTGAGTCCGTTCTTAATATGCAAATCATCGCAGATGTGCTTGTCAGTAGGTCAACAATATGTATTGTATTTGTCCTAACAGGCACACAGGATCATTTAGTGATGTTCTAAAGTTTGTCTCCTGACTGTTGGTGTAGGCAGGCTAATATTTCCCATTGACTACCAGTATTTACGAACGTCCGTTGACCATTTCTTCTTCATAGATGCATGCACAGTTAAAGGAATGGCTTGTGTTGCCTTGCCTTGAACCCAGGCAACACGCTAAAATGAAAATTGTTGAACTGTTCCTTTAGAATTGCACATTGATTTGGGACGTTCTAAAATTGTGTGAGTAATTGCACATTCTGTTTTACAGTACAAAACGTACAAAATCCACAAAGATTCGGGGAGCTTCTACTCTTTCCTTTTCAATGACATCATGGGCTTTGAGCCAAAGACTTACGGCCCCTGCACACATCCTGCGTCTACCTCTGGAGCGCGTCGCCTTACCTTACTGCTGCGTCTCTCGGACTTTTCTCGGACACACATGGAACGTCTCAGCAGCTGCTGCAGCGCTGCTTCTAAAAGCCCTATCTTTCTACATAGAGTTTTCATAGATAATTCCCATTAAAAATGAAGTACTTTCCTGTCATTTATGATGCATATGATTTATACTGAGTCTAATATTGAGTCTGGACAGTAATCCGTGCGCCCCATTTCCTTTTTTTATTTTTTATTTTTTTGTCACATTTTCGCTTGTTGGAAGTTTTATTTTGAAAGGGACACACCAGGAAATGGTGAAACTACAGCGAAAGCTGCCGTTATGAAGTCAATATGACTCTGAGCAGAGTATTTCTCTATCAGTTAAAGCAGAGAGACCCGAGAGAGACGCGCGGCTCTCAGAAAAAAATAGGCGAGCCTCCTGAGGTAAAGGGGAGCGTCGCTGCAGACGTGCCTCCGACGCACATCAGCAGTGCGTCTGAGGTTGGATGTGTGCCCGCTCTAGGTTGATTACACGGTCAGTGACAAAAAGTCAGACGCAGACGCGAGGTAGAGGCGCAGTAGAGGTAGGATGTGTGCAGAGGCCGTAATACTGGAGTTCAAGTGGAAGACATCAAACTGGCCCTGGGAGGACATGTGACAGAAGGTTACGAGGTACAACCCTTTGAACTCTGACCTTCTTTTGAAGGGAGCCTGTGGAGTTTTCCTGCAAACAAACATGTGATAAAGGCTTTTCCTTACTCATAAAACACTATCCACTTTTCATCAAAGTTTGAGTCATTTGTTGTTTACATCCATCATGTTAACGACTTATGCAAGCTGTCTTCTCCTTTCCCCTGAATTTGCATTGCTGCGTAATTGGGATATTACAGACTCCGGTAGGTCAATGGAATATTGTAATACTATTGGCAGGAGTATTGGTCACCTGCGTGCATGTGCACGCCCACATGCATCCTTTTATAAGTTCAGAACTCAAAAGCTGCTCTTCAGCACTACTCAAGTTAAACAACTCCACAGGGAAACTTTAATGTATCAACTTCTGACTAAAAATTTATTTTCACCGGGTAAACATTATTATTATTATTATTATTTTAAGCTATAATTGATTGTTTTTCTAGTTCAAACCTGAACACACACTGAAAGGGTGTGATGAAACATACATCTCATATCCCAATCTGGATGACAGAGTTCATGTTCTGGTTTCTGTCATTCCCGTCGACTCAGTGTCTTTAATCAGTGAAGAAGTTTGGAAAAAGATGAGAGAAGTCAGAGTATTTGCCAGTAAGATGGATAAGAGCAGACATCACTATGTGTATTAACCCTGTGTGGATTTATGATTCAGTTTCCGTATTGTGACAGCTCCTGGCACCTCCGGATTGGCAGGCTTCCAGGAGCTGATTGCTAATTACTAACACCCATGCTGGCTGATCTCCTGAGCTATAAAAGCTGCAGGAATCAGCCACTTGGGGCTCCCTCCCATGATGTATGGTTTGTTTTGGTTTGGGTTTGGGTTTGGGTTTGGGTTTGGGTTTGGGTTTGGGTTTGGGTTTGGGTTTGGGTTGGTTTGGTTTGGTTTAGTTAGTGCTGTTTTACACATACCATACACTCTTGACAGACACCGCACCCATTACTGATTACTGACATTCACGCACCATTTATTAGATTACTTCTAACTTTGTTTAAATAAATTATTATTTGGTTAAACTAATTCTCTTGTGTGGTTTCCTCTTTGTCCTTCCCTTGAGCCGGGATGGGACATGGGGGCTCGTCAATAAGTGGTTGGATTGAGTAGTTGAACAGTTTGGAGGAATATCACATAGGACAGGTTAGTAATTGGTTTGGGAGCAGGTTCCTTTCATAGTGGGTAATCGGCTGAGGCTAGGCTAACAGAGTTGATTGTCTGGTGAGCACATGTCTGAATTTGAACTTTCCCTGTTAGGCTTCAGTTGTGCTTCCCCTTTGGGTTGCGTGATTTTTTTTTCTTTTGTTGTTTTTCCCTTTTGGTAGTGCTGTGGGGCGTGGTTAGTGTCAATTGTTCAATGCCAATTGTCTCGGGGGCACATCCGAAGGCTATTGGGGGTTGTCTGCTTGCAGGTTGCCTTTCAAACCAGCTGGTTTACAGTGCATAAATGCCCACCGCAAGCTGCATGAACACTAGGGTCAAGATTATTCAGGTTTGGATAGGCAGTTAGGGGGGAAGTTCTAATTCTATTTGCATCCCAGTGATCAAAGCTGTTTTGGCATGGCTTCTTTAGTAGAAGCGTTTATTCAGTCTCCTTCTGAAACCTTGCTGGACAGCTGTACAAAGGACCAACTGTTGAATTGCTGATCATTTCAAAGTTGAAATTGCAGCCACACGTCTGAAGGACACAATCAAACGCAGTGGCGGCTCCTGACAATAATCTCGGGGGGGGGCAATTGTTGCCATGATGGGTAAAATGACCCAAAATGAACCTAAATCAGATAGCTAATATGACAATGTCATATTGCATTTAAGAGTTCGTTTTTCCTGTTCATCTGGCATAACCACTCTGGCAACATTAGACAAGCATTGTACTGTACAGTATTTTTGTACATTAAGTTAGTTAATTTCTTGAATAACATTATTTTAGCTCTAAAATGAATTAATTATCCGGCTGTGGCCATCACAGATAACTCGTCATCTACCAGTGTGCTCCTCAGATAGGCTTCCTTTAAAAGTGAAGAGACCAGGGGCCGGTTTCCCAAAGCCTTCGTAGAGCCTTCTTAACGCTACGTCATTCGTAACCCCTACGTAGAGTTCCTACTTAACATTTCGCCTGTTTCCCGAAACGTTCTTTGCTACGAATCTCTTTCGTACGTCCTACGTTGGTAAGGTTGGTCTGGAGCGCCCGCAGAGCCTTCTTAGCTCTACCGTAGGGATGTTTCAGCTCTCATTTGTGTCATTTAACTAATAAATCTGACTGTATTTCATATCAAACGGACACAGCGATGACTGTATTAAATAACAAACTGTTAAAAACGATAACTGTATATAGCGTACATATCACATTTAAAGTAAGCTATATATGTTAGCAGAATACTATTCACTCTGATTCACAAAGTGTTCAAACTATAGCCTACATAGTCATCTAACTGACTTGACAATCAGCATTAACTGATTGGATGCGATGTCCGTCAATATGAAAATAGGCTACTTTATACTTGATACACTACAGCCTACAGTCGGATCGTTTTTATCAGTTTGATATTTAATACAGTCATCGCTGTGTCCCTTTGATATGAAATACAGTCAGATTTATAAGTTTAATGACAAGTGAAGTCCCTGCGATCGCTGTGGCATCGCCAGAGATAGGCTTGGCTACTACAGACCCCCACATTTCCTTCCGTAAGCACCATGCGTAAAACGGACACGAGTGACATCCCTGTTGCGCATGGAACTGCCACAAGTCATTCATGAAGAAAATAATTGCTGGAAACAATCTTAATCTCCTCCGCTGTTTCTATATTTTTCTATAGCCTAGGCTACCTTTTTAAAATCAGTAGGCCTATAGGCTATGGTAATACGTTCGACCAAGGTTAACACTAGAACCATCGCATTGTGTTCCACACACTGCGGAGCTGTCAGCTGAGCCGGAGCTGTCAGCTGAGCCGGCTCAGCTGACAGCTCCGCAGTGTGCGTCGGATTCTCCGCCTCAAAACATGTAAACGTGTGAAAAAATTAATGAATAATCAATTAAAGCTTACCTTAAAATAAGTGTGCCATGTTACTGTTTATTGTATTTAGGATTTTAGCTCATTTGGACGCTGTTTGGGCCGTCTGTTTTTATTGATAGGCCATTGGCGATATTCTACTTTCAGTTTCCTTACTGAACCCACCACGAAACGTGATTATTGTTCTTAAAGATACTTAGATTATAAAGCAAGAGGTGTTAAATAAATGTTTCGGCTTAGAAGGATTTCTAGTAATCTTTTATTCGCAAAGACTTGTCATGCAGCTTCGCATGAAATAAGCAGGAAATGGAAAATCGAACTCTGAGCCATCGATTTCAGCACTGGACAGCGCCGTGTACGAGCCACGTAGGGACTGCTTCTTAAGAAGACTCCTAAGAGACCGTTCGGGAACCACGACTACAGAGGTAAACAACTTTGGTAAGTCATAACGTAGGAGTCTTCGTAGCGCGCTAAGAGATGATGTTATCGGGAAACCGGCCCCTGCTCTACAATTAATCACAATAATCTGATTGACTTGACAGTTGTGTTCTGATTAAACAAAAATGGATGCTGGCATAGCATATGTGCAATCATCACATTGGTTTGCGTTACTACTGTCTACCTTTCTTTATATGTCCATGCTGTCTACAGCACCGTAACTTGGTAGGCGGGTTTATGCCGCGGATGGACAGCAGCTGTCAGAGTAAACAAACAGTCTATGGATCAGCTGTTGAACGGCGCAGGCTCGTCCATATGCAGATTGATGTTTAATGTTTGTTTTACCTTTTCTGAGAGATGATACATAGGGGCTGTGCTGCCATCAGGATGGATTAAAAGCCAGTATACAGTCCATAATCATCATGCAGCGGCAGCAGGACATAGCGTTAGCTCCTTAGCATCCTGCTAGCCTCGTTAGCCGTTCAAACGAGCCCTGTGAAAATCCGCGTTTATACGATCCCCCAATCCATCTTGGTAGATACTTGCTTGATGGTTACAGTTTGTCTGGAAAGGACCTAGTCCTTTTAATGACATGATCAAGTAGCTTGCCAGCCTAGCCTGAGTTGATATTAGTTATGTTGGTCTTGAATCTGACCGCTTTGGGAAGCAGACCGAACATGTGACTGTATCAGTCACTGTAATTGGTTCATTGTTTACTGTACGTATGACGACAACACGTTAGGGCGAGCACCCCCGGAACCCATAGAGATTGCATTGCGAAGCCTGCAGTTTGAAAAAAATAAGTTTTACATTGAAGTCTATGAGAGCGCTCAGGGCGATTTTCAGCCAGCCCGAAATCGCCCCAGAGTGAAGGTACAGAACACAGACGCTGATTGTACAATGATATTCAGACTTGGATTCAGGTACAAAATGTATTGAAATAATAATTTATGATTATAAGTACAAAAAATATATATTTTTTTCCTCATTATTATTATCCTTATTATATTTTAGTTTTTTGCTGGTCTGGCTCAAGGAGGGCGTCACCCTATCGCCCTCTATGGGCGAGCCGCCGCTGATCAAACGTATCCTGAAGGCGACTTTGATGGAAGAAGGGGTTTTGGCTTCTGATGAAGGTAAGGGTTTACCAAGTACGATGGTTTCACCAGGGGGGAGTCTCACCTTTGATCAACAAAAGGAACTGATGTTAATACAAATGGAACATGAAAAAATGAGGATAAAGAATTGGCTCTTGAAAAAACAAATGTAGATAAAGAATTGGCTCTTGAACATACAAAAATGGATAAGGAGTTAGCGCTTGAAGCAATGAAACAAAAAACAGAGCAGGCAAAACTGGACATTGAACAATGTAAACTGGATCTAGTTAGAGAAGGTAAAATGGCAGTAACTGATATAACTAGGTTTGCTGGTTCACCTAGGGTAGATTGTACTAAGAATCTCAGATTGCTGCCTAAATTTGATGAGGAAGACCCAGATACGTTTTTTCCTTGTTTGAACGTCTCGCTGATTCACAGGAGTGGCCTGATAGTGAACGTACGTTGTCTTCAATGCGTGTTTAGAGGTAAAGCCCAAAAGGCATATGCAGCATTAACAGCAGAACAGTGCAAAGAGTATAATATACTGGTATAAGAAGCCGTTTTAAAAGCTTATGAATTAGTTCCTGAAGCCTACAGGCAGCTCTTCAGAAATTGGAAAAAAGGGGAAAAGCAAACGCATGTGGATTTTGAAAGGGAGTTGGATATACATTTTGATCGGTGGTGTTCTGCGTCCAGTGTTGGGTCATTTGAAAAACTGCATAACCTGGTTGTGCTGGAACAATTTAAGCAGTCTGTGCCTGACTTCATATCTACTTATATCAATGAGCGAAAAGTTAAAACTCCAAAAGAAGCCGCTGTACTCGCTGACGAATACGGTTTAACACACAAACCTATCTTTGGGGAGCAAAGTCAACAACAGTTTGGACTTAAAGACAGCGGAGAGAAAGGTGGTTCAGATTTCAGTCGGGGCTCTTTAAAGGGAGGGCGAAGCACTAGTGATGGGTAGATGAGGCCTCGTGAAGCGTTGCGACACATTACCAAACTGTATTAACTGTGTCGGTACTGTGTCACTGTGCTGCTCAATACTGACACCTGCTGGATCTTAAAAATCATTACCGGCAACCCAATGACAGACTCAACTGACATACTGATTTAAGACTTGCTATACAATAATATAATTTAACTTATTGTATTTTATATTGTAATATTTCATATCTTAATCAAAGTTTGAATATCTTTGATATTGTAGTGAAAGTTGGGGTGTTGAGTTCTGATAGATCAAGTGGGAACTGGGAAGAACCATATGAGATTACAAGGAAATAAAAACAAATACCTTATTTGCGGATATAAGATCAAAATGGTCCCACACGGCAGAAACTTTTCTTTTTCTCTCTGGCTCCATTATGGCAGTGATTTTCAACCAGTGTGCCTTGAGAGATCGTCAGGTGTGCCGTGGGAAATTATCTAATATCAGCTAATTAACCATTGTCGGGTGTCTGTGCTGTAATAAAGTGGCAGATAATGTAATAGGCTACTCTTCTATCCGAATATAAGAGGGTTTTTTTCCCCTGGAAATAGGTCGTAAAAAGTCAGGTCGTCTTATATTCGGGGTCTAGTATTCGTCGTCCAGTAATGGACTGCCCGTTACCAGAGCGACCATTCAGCTTAATAATAATAATAATAGGCTATATTTAATATATACGGCGCATTTCTCGCAGTCAAAGTGTTTTACATAGCTTCAGGGCCTGTGTCCAAGTTGTTTATTTTATTTTTTAACGGTTGGAACCAACACTGTCTGTGCTCTCGGAAGCGGCTGGGGCATGTGTGTGTGCAATGGGAGAGAGAATGCTTTGTGTGGAGAGAAAACAAGAGGCACGGGAAATCGCCAATGCAAAGCCTCAAATCATTATGTTGCGAGTCAACGTGTCGAGTAGGAATCGGCTGTGCGATCGACCTTTACTGTGGCTTTTTAGCCACAGCAGTTGCAGTGCTAAGGAGAGATTGCCAACTGCGCTTTCCTTTTTTACGCACACCAAAGCCGCCGTAATGTTTAGATTTTATCATTTGCATCAAAGCCCTAATGATAATAAGAATAAGAGGCTTTATTTAAACGCTGTCCATGCGGTCGTTGTGATTGTAACTTCATCAGCTGTAAACTGAAACTAACGGAGATCTGTAACGTGCCCCGGTTATCATTTCAGCCTTAAACCACAGCGTTGATAGCTTTCGTTTCAGCACTAGATTATGTGATTAACTATGAGCATTAAATAAATGTTGCGTCTCAGATGCCGAGGACAGCAGCGAGGATGACCCGCTATGCCACGACCGAACCAGAGCATAGAGAGATGACAGCGAGAGCCATCACAGCGGGGCAGAGGAATAAAGTCTGTGGTAAACACATCGGTTCGGCCTATTTGCACTACTGTTCATTTGCAATGAAGGAAAGTGTTTTATTCAATGCATTTTTATTTTCGTATATTATTTTAATAAATAAAATTAATTTCCTTTTAAAAACAAGATCTGGTCTTCAAATCTTTTTTCCAAATATGAGTTTTGAAAAACGGGGTCTTATAATCGGGGTCGTCTTATATTCGGACCAATACGGTATATGTATATGTACTGTGTTAGAGTGTCATTTTGGTTGGTGGTGTGCCCCAGGATTTTGTAAATGTAAAAAATGTGCCGCAGCTCAAAAAAGGTTGAAAATCACTGCATTATGGCTTGCAGATAAGATTTTTGTTTGAAATGATGAGTGATTGTTTTGGCAGAGAAGCATCCCGTTTACAGATGCACTTCCTTTTTAAACACAGTTTGGCGCGCCCGCCGAGCCGCATCGACAGGCGATACTGCAGCTGTATCGGTCACGTGACTTTCTTAAAGCGATACGCGCACCGACACGGGGCTTCGCTCTATGAGCTCGACACATGTGCCGACGCATCGGTGTTGCCCGACCCATCACTACTAGGCACAGTTGGGAACAATGATCCTAATACAACTTGTAATTATTGTCAGCGACAAGGGCACTGGAAGAAGGAGTGCCCTTTGCTAAAATCAAAAAAGGGTTTTAGTACAGGGCCTGTTCAGTCTGTTGGGTTAGCTGTTCCGCATAGTAGCTCAGAGCTAAGTATTGACAAAATTGTCCCTCCTTTTCAGATGCAACCTAGAGTGTTGAGTGCAGCTGATATTGCTTTAAGATATGCTCCATTTATATCAGAAGGTTTTGTATCCTTAGTTGACAATAGCAAGAAGGTGCCTGTCAAAATTTTTAGAGATTCTGGGGCTCTAACTAGCTTCATTAGGGAGTCAGCCTTACATTTTTCACCAGACTCTGACACAGGAAGGTGTGTTCGAATCAGAGGAATGGGTTTAAACACCATTGTGGTGCCTGTCCATACTGTGCATTTGTCTTGGGGCATGATACAGGGGGATGTAGAGGTGGGTGTGCGTCCAGATTTGTCAATGAAAGGGGTTGACATAATTCTGGGCAATGATTTGGCAGGAGCGTGTATGTGGCCTGATGTGTCCACCTCTGATGGGTGGTGTGTATTGTCTCCTGCTAAAGCGAGATCTGAGGTCCCTGAATGCAGCATCAGAGGGAGGAGGAGGAGGCGCCGAGCTCGCTGTTGTTGCATGAACACACCGCTCACACCCTGTCGCCAGAGAGAGCTACTCGGTGTGAACGGGCGCAAGATAAACATGTCGGGGAAGAGTTTTCGAGTCAGCGACGGGGACTGGATTTGTCCTGATAAAAAGTGCGGAAACGTGAACTTTGCCAGAAGAACAAGTTGTAACAGATGTAACGGGGACAAAACCACAGAGTCAAAGATGATGAAAGCTGGAGGAACCGAAATCGGGAAAACGCTGGCCGAGAAGAGTCGAGGTCTCTTCAGTGCAAATGATTGGCAATGCAAAATGTATTAACTATTGTTGTCTTGCAGGTTACGTGGTGAACCTCGTTTATATGGAGGGGGGTGTGACAGCTCCTGGCACCTCCGGATTGGCAGGCTTCCAGGAGCTGATTGCTAATTACTAACACCCATGCTGGCTGATCTTCTGAGCTATAAAAGCTGCAGGAATCAGCCACTTGGGGCTCCCTCCCATGATGTATGGTTTGTTTTGCTTTGGTTTGGTTTGGGTTTGGGTTTGGTTTAGGTTTACTTAGTGCTGTTTTACACATACCATACACTCTTCACTCACACAGACACCGCACCCATTACTGATATTCACGCACCATTTATTAGATTACTTCTAACTTTGTTTAAATAAATTATTATTAGGTTAAACTAATACTCTTGTGTGGTTTCCTCTTTGTCCTTCCCTTGAGCCGGGATGTGACAGTATCGACAGGGATTCCCCAGCTGGCAATTCTCACCAAAGTGGATGAAGCCTGTCCTGAGGTGAACAAAGATGTAAAGGTCATCTACAGGAGCAACTATCTGAAAGAACAGGTACGTTTCAATGGGTGATTATTTAAAAATAAGAAAATTACATTTGTAATCTTGTAATGTAATTTAAGTTACATTTTTTTTAGAATTTCAAGAACAAATATCTCCTTTGGCCACCACTTGGCATATAACTGATCAAATACAATGCTGTTACTCCGAAACTTAGGTTCAGCAATTCCACTTGATGCTGGGTATTCCACTGAACTGCATCTTTCTGGTGAAGAACTATGATTAAGAACTCAACACGAGTGATGCCATTAATGCGCCAATTCTGAGTGCACTGAGACAGATGCTTACCTTTGGAGAATACTTTCTCAACAACCTGTAGACCTACATGGATGTGCACAGAGTATGCTTGTTTGTACGAACAATTTAATTGTAAAATGGCAAGTGAGTGCATACGTATGTATTTATTTGCTTTCTTATTTTTTATTTTCCTAAGAAGAAGAGCAAATGTGCAGTTTCTTAAGTCATCCTTCATGCTTACATACTGTATACAATAAAACAAAACACAATGCCATGATCTACACACAACATTTTCCCCTCTACTTTACTTGTTTATGTATTCTATGCTATGGTAGTGATGTTTTGGTAACTGGCAATATCTTCTCTGAACATTTTGTTTTATTATTTTGGTAAACTCTGTAAACATGCCTTATGTTAATTAATTGCATTGTACAATATGCAGCCTATGCGGATATTGTTAAGTCAGTGCAATCAGTAGCCTAAATTTTACAATGTAATTAGATATAACTGTGTTTATCAATACCTAAAGGCTATTGTTTTTATTGAACGTGCCTTCTTTTTCTACAATACACAGTAGTTGAGAGAAGCGCTTACAAATAATCAGATCAGATTGATTTGTGTAAACATAAATGATACAGTGCAACATGGTTTGCCTGTTCTTCATAAATGTGTCAGCACTTACCCACAAGAGGTCAGCATATGTCCCTCTGCTGGAATCAAATGTTTGAACGATAACTGTATTCAATTTGTTATCATCGTTTGTTAATACACTGTGTTGATACACTGATGTTATGGTGCAGGATGATATGTTGACCACTGCCATGTGTGTAGTCTAGTATGGTTTTATAATAATGTAATGATTTCTGTAAAGACGCAGAGCACTGTGGCCCCTCATGCCAAAATGATATGAAACCATCCTGACTGAGGGAGGTGACTAGGCCTAAAACTAGACTGCCAAAGCATTTAGTTTTACATAATTCCTTTGATAATCAAAATGTTTTGGGTTTTATTTAGCAAAAATGCAGCTTTTACTCGTTCAGTTCATTCAGTGACTTGGTATTCTTTTTGCCATTCGTCTCGAAAGTATAATTTAAATTTTGCAATAATGCTGTAATATGAATTGAAGCCACTAACTACTTTATTGGAAATATCTTTGATAATACTATCCTGTCTATGTTGTCTTGTTTGACTGTGTGTTTTTATTTCATTTATTGGTTAATCCTCTCTCAGGAGAAGATATCCCACAGATATCCCACAGGATACTCACTGGTGGCATGTTTTCCCATGCTCAGTTATACAAAGGGTTAAGTTGTCTAGGAAAGGAGAGAACATGCTATATGTTCAGATGGGGATTTGCTGGCCTGGTACTGCTGAAGGTATAACAAAAAACCTGCACAATTGATGGTGCCCTCTGCATCACCAATGCAGGTGTTCTTTGTGAGGAGCTATAAAATAACTGTTTATGAGGGGGAAGAAGATAACAGTTTAAGGCCCAGTTTACTGGAAACCGAAACCGTGCATCGGCAAAAATACTTTTGCAAATGCAACCTATCATTCACATGACAACAGAAAATGCAGTCTTGAAAACACAAACTTTTGAAACCATCTCCCTGGGTGGAATCTTTTGAAAGAGCAACTGTGTTGGAACCTTGTAAACTGGCGAAACCGGTTTCTCTGGTAACGCTGAAGTCACTGCTCCAATCCGCACATGCGTAGTCTTTTACATTTCACTCTCATATCTAAGAAAAAATACCACGTACTACCGCACACTTAGTCCAGGCATTATATGACCTGACCTTAAAACAATTGCAACAGAAACCATTCCAACTGTTTTTGACTCATGAATATGTAATAAATAACATACTAAAAGTCTTAAGGAATCCATGTGGTGGAAAGTTATTTTCTAAGGGTTTTCTTAACCATACCTTTATGCCAATTTTCGGCATCCTAAAGTACTGTTTTATTGTGCCAAATTGTTAACCTTTTCAGAAAAGCATGAAACTTGGTACACTTAAACAGTTTGGGGCCCTGAACATTTTCAGATATTTAGCCATTGCAAAATGTAATCATGGTTGCCGTGGCGACCATTTTACTTTCCACCATAGCCACATTATTCATTTTTCATCATAACTCCTGAACCAAACATAATAACACATAACTAGTGATGTCTACCCCTATGTTTTCATCGTCAGGGATTGCAATTATACAACATCAGAAACAGTTAAGGTCAATAGTTAAGGGTGAATCTAATGTGTTTACGAAAATGAAAGCCCATATCCGAAAACATCGCTGTGACTTTATAATGTGGGCCTATGTTGCATAAACATTGTGTAGTTTTAATTTTGTTTTCTAACAAAGACATAGGATTAAATGTTTGTAAAATACTATAACAATATAAAAAAACACAAATATTTGTGAATGCTAAACTGGCACAAATTGATACATTTTTGAACTGATGAACATATATTTTATTATGAAAATATTTTTGGTGCACAATTCAAAGTGCAGCCAGAGCAGTACTAATGCAATGTGAAAGGGCTACATCAATGCATACCATGAGTATGCATTACCCTATGACCCCCTCTGGGGTTTGGTAACTTGAGAGGGGAGATGAGAAAAGACAAATTTCAAAGTAGGCTTGTGTAATTGACTAATAAAAAAAAAACTCAACTTAGTATTCAGATCGACTTTTACGTTTATTTAATAGTTGTATGAAGCATTGGAGCGAGTTCTCTTAAACATAGTGTGGTTTTCCTCATCGTCTTCCTCATCATCATCTCCAACCTGAGATGATTTTGCACCCCCAGATTATTTTCAGGTACCACATGCAACAGAGCACTCAATGGCATGCTTCTTGCATGTGCACTTTCAGTTGTTACAGTCCGTCTTGCATGTGCATCAGAGACCCATAAGAGTATCTGTGGAGCTGTTGGTAAGGCAGTTTTGATATGGACAAGCACCCCATCATCACTCTTTCGATCCCCATTTGTGAGGCGGCATGGTACGTCTGACAGTTCCTTTTCTGTTGGTGACCACTGATTATGTTGATGAACTCTGCTTTATGTTGTTTGAATGGAACTTGTTTTTCTTCAAGGCAACCAGCATGTTCTCACCTATGACGGCGGCTGCTTTGGTCCTCCCACCTGCTCACCTACATTGTGCCATGTCTTTGGTCGATCTGCCCTGTTGAACATGAAAACTTCCTAGCCATACTTCCTTTTGACATTTTCGCTGTACAGTTTACTAATGTCTTCGTATGTATACGTGTCCGATCGATGCGCTGAACAAGTTCCACCATCCAGCACATATTAAATATGACCTGTCCCTTCCGGAAGGTCAGGTGTGTGGAGCGTCAAAATGGCATCTGTTAATACTTGCTTATGTGGCTGTCGAAGCAGCAAGAAGGTCTCAAACAGAGCTGGAGGCAGACTGCACAGTTCATACTTAACATGGACCCCAGTTCGTGTGAACCTTTTGCAGCAATTATGTGTCACTTGAAAAGTAGATGAGGATTCACCTGCACTGCTTCACAATCGATCTTCACTGAGGATCTTTGTACTGATGGTGATCACTCGATCCCTCTTCTTGAATGTGTTCTCAGCAGTAGTTTGTCCATCCATGCTAACCAAAATGGTGTTTCCGATGGCCTTTGATCTAGCAACATTTGAGGATAGGTGCGAGACACTGCACAAGCTTGGATCCAAGCAGTAATTGTGTCTAAGATTTTTTCCATTAGATTTGGAGAGACAGAGTAGAAATGGGGCAAATAGGGGAAAGACATGCAGAGAACTGAACCAGGCCGTATTCTAACCTGGGTCCTCTGTGGGGCCTGCGCCTCTAGGGGGACACTCTAACCACTGTGCCACGAGCGCCCCCTGTAATTGTGTCTTTCTTGGAGATTGTTCAGAACTGTGCACGTTGTTAACTTCAGCACAAGCTGACATGGAGTGAAGCCATGTCAGATGTTGCAGCTATGTCATCCCCTGCACTCTTGTGAGGCCACCAATGGTTTTCATACTGTCATTACATCTCTGCATCACAATACTTTGTATCTCCTTGCAGCTGAAGGGGAGTCGCAACAAGTGCATCACACAGAATCAGGCCATTGAGGACTCCATCAATGCTAGTCAATCTTGTCCTCTTCCCTGTCATAATGTGCACAACAACATTGGCTGCATAGAAAATCTCCATCACTTCCTCTTCCCAGCAATAACATGCCCAATGGACCCCTAAAGACTAACATCAGTGTGGAAGTCCCAAAGTCACTAACATAACCTCTGGCTCAGCTTCTTTCATAAGAAAGGCCTTCCACCAGTGGTTGATTAAATGTGATGATTGGGGTGGAATTGTGGCAGTGGGCATGTTCACATAGGCACTTACATGTAGAGTAGATGCACTTGGTGTCACTATGTCTCATATCGACCAATGGGGTAAACACAAAGGTTGTTTTCCCTGAGTGATTGCCATGCTGTGCATCATACTAAACCATGCTGGCCTTTGTGAGACAAACAGGATGGCTGTTTTCCATATGAGTTCCAGGTCTGCTGTCGGGTCATGTGGTTCTGATATCTCTCTCTAACCAATAAAGGCAAAAATTACCAAAAAACAACTTGACATTGTTGTTTAGGAACTGGAAAACGTTTCATAAAGTGATGGCAAGAAAATTAAATCAAATTAATATAATGACCTAATAGTTAATCATTTATTATATGCACTGCATCTAACACCATATATCTTGTTAAACAAAGTTGCCGGTTGATTTGGACAGTACTGAACTATTTGTGTGGACATCAGAAAGGAATGTACAGTGGCTTGAAAATAGAGCCAAATACAGGGCACACAACCTGTTAGAGTCTGCAACAGACTTGAGACCTGTGTGGAGTTTCACCTTCAAGGAGGACAACTACCCTAAACATACAGCCATATTTACAATGGAATGGTTTAGATCAAAGCATAGTCATGTGTTAGAATAGCCCAGTCAAAGTCCAGACCTAAACACAATTGAGAATATCTGGAAAGACTTGAAAATTGCTGTTCACAGACGCTTTCCATCCAATCTGACGCTGAATCTGAAGCTCAAGCTATTTTGCAAAGAAGAATGGGCAAAAATGTCAGTCTGTAGATGTACAAAGCTTGTAGAGACATACCCAAATAGCGTGTTGGTCTATCACATGAAATCCCAATCAAATAAATGTACGTGTGTGGTTTTAACGTGACAAAATGTGGAAAAGTTCAAGGGGGCTGAATACTTTTTCAAGCCACTGTATATATAAATACATTTTTTTAACACGGCCCCAACTGGAAATGTTATAGTTTTTTTTACAAACATTTAAGCCTATGTCTTTGTTAGAAAACAAAATTAAAACTACACTATGTTTATGCAACATAGGCCCACATTATAAAGTCACAGCGATGTTTTCGGATATGGGCTTTCATTTTCGAAAACACATTAGATTCACCCTTAACTATTGACCTTAACTGTTTCTGATGTTGTATGTGGTATAATTGCAATCCCTGACGATGAAAACATAGGGGTAGACATCACTAGTTATGTGGTATTATGTTTGGTTCAGGAGTTATGATGAAAAATGAATAATGTGGCTATGGTGGAAAGTAAAATGGTCGCCACGGCAACCATGATTACATTTTGCAATGGCTAATGCTGCGTTCCTTTGTACTCGGAACTCGGAAAATTCCGACTTGGTAGTTCCGAGTTCCGACCTGTCGGTGTTCCAGTGCATCTGCTCGGGAAAGTATGGACCTCCTTTCTCATCCAAATAATTAAACGTTAGGCTACATCAAGTAACAGTTGCCAGGTACCGGTAGTAGATCCAATAGACTACAATTCAGCCGTGACTCAACATATGGACTTCAAAATCACTCTTTTTAGCCAGTTTAACGGTTCAGATTGTTGTTGTGACGTAATCTGCGTCATCTCAGTGAAGTCGGGAGAGGCAGACGTTGCCCGAGTTCCGACTCGGAATTCCCAGTTGAGCAACCGTTTTATTGCACTTTTCCATGTCGGAAGTCCGAAATTTCCGAGTTCCGAGGAACGCACCATAAATATCTGAAAATGTTCAGGGCCCCAAACTGTATAAGTGTACCAAGTTTCATGCTTTTCTGAAAAGGTTAACAATTTGGCCCATATCCCCTCTACAATAAAACAGTACTTTAGGAAGCCGAAAATTGGCATAAAGGTATGGTTAAGAAAACCCTTAGAAAATAACTTTCCACCACATGGATTCCTTAAGACTTTTAGTATGGTATTTATTACATATTCATGAATCAAAAACAGTTGGAATGGTTTCTGTTGCAATTTTTTAAAGGTCCAGCCCTATTTTCTCACAAAATGCCTGTACTAACTGAGGAACTTGCATATATCATTCTATTATACTATGTATATACAGGATTTGTTTTCTTTTGAACATTAAACAATCCATCTTCTGATAATGGTCTACAACTAGGCTATTTATTGAAACTATTTTGCTGTTTGCGGTATCCCATGCAGAAAAAATAAAATATATATTTTTTGTATTTTGGTTCCAGTTTATCCTGGGTCTTACACTAAATAATACTTGGTCACATACATGAGGAAGTGAAAATTCATTTTCTTTTTTATTACAAGTTGCATTGTAATTCAACATTTGACATACCTTGCCAAAGAAGATACAATGATATGACGTGGTTTATTTGTGGCACAGTGAGGGCAGCAAACATAAATCAGATAAAGGCATAATAAAATAAGTTAAGGGTATCAAAATGGTAGTACAATGAAAAAAAAAAAAGCTTGGGCAGCATCCTAGGATAGAGCTGGCCATATTTACCAGTCTGTGAATACTTGGACTATAGAGTCAGGTTGGGTCATTTGGATAGGACTGCACGCACACACACATTTTGCGTAAGTACAAGGGGAAGGGAATTATTCAGGGAATCTGGCACGGAGACACGGGCAATGAGGATGAGTCTATAAAGAGGTGCAGAAGCTCTCCAGGCCATTTTGCTTTGCATGGACACACCTGATAGTGAGAGCAACTGCGGTCATCAAGAGCGTGGAGTGATTACAAAATAGCGACATCAGCCACGAAGCAAGGTACGATTAAGCAGAACAGAGGTGTTTTTTTTTTTTTTTACAAGTTCTTTAGTTCCTTAAATATATATTAACATGTTTTTCTATAGATTTCAATCAACTCCATTTTTCAAACAGGGGATTGTCTTTCTGTCGAGCAAAGTTTTGCTTACTTTAAAAAAAAAATTTCATGTAAGGTTTTCTTGTGAATATACTTACATTTGCATTTGTTTTTAAACAAGGACCGCTAAAGGAGCCAACCACTGTTTTCCCCATGCTTATTACATTTTAGTGTTCTGTGTTAAGGAAGAGGAAGTAAAGTAGAGTAGCCATCTTGCATGTGTGTTTCATATTGCGGCTTAAGTCACCTAAGCTTACTGTGAAATGGGAGCATTTGAGTGTTTTAGAACAATTTTGATTTGGTTTGTGTGTAGTGGTGGTTTATTTTACCTATGTAGCTTATGTTTTGTGACAATTTCATTTTCTAGCATAATAACTCGACACTAACCTCCCCTATCATGCAGTTGAGCCCATTACTCAATCCATTCTTTTATAATGGTCTACAACTAGGCTAAGTATTAAAACTATTTTGCCGTTTGCAGTTTTATCCCATGCAGAAAAAAATAAATCTGTGTTTTTTGTATAAGCGGTCTGGTTCAAGTTTATCCTGGGTCTTAGACTGAATAATACTTGGTCGCATACACGATGAAGTGAAAATGACAAATCATCCTTTGACAAACCTTTTCACAGACGATAAAACAATATAAATTGCCTTATTGGTGCCACAGCGAGGTCAGCGGCCAGTGCAGCACAGTTCAAGGCATAATAAAATACGTTTGGGTATATCAAAATGGTAATACAATTAAATAAAGCTTGGCCAGCATTCTAGGAGTGAGCTGGCCTTCTTTATCAGTCTGTGAATACTTGGACTATAGACTCAGGTTAGGTCATTTAAATAGGACTGCAAGCACACACATATTACAGTTTTTTTCAATTGCTAAAGCACAGTGGGCACAACTAAAACCACACGTGCAAAATTCTTAACACAGTGTGCACCACAAAAGTCCATGGGTTCCAAACTGTGTTTCCTTTTTCATTCATTTCACACAAAATGCAGTCAGAAACCTCATTGACCAAAACTCAAGAGCTCTTCTCCCATTCATAAACAACAACCTGCAAAACACTGTGTATTTCTGGCAAAATGTTCAATTGCTAAGGCACAGTTTTCAAAACTCTTAGGAACACATTCAAAACTAAATATTTGATTCTACATTTACCTTATTGAAATTGTGGAAGAATATTACCAAGAATATGACTAATATGTAAAATAAATTGCTCATTGAATTTCAGCTAAAAGCACAAAACTTGAAAATAAAATATTATAATTATTTTTTTTACAGCCAGGATAGATATCGAAGGGAAGGAAACTCTCCTGTTTTTGTAGTTATCGGGGATAATGTGGTGTTCCACTGAATCTCAGAACGGTTTGCTGCCCTAAACATACCTCCATACAGAGAAAAAGAAAATACACAAAAGATACAATGTTTATCACTGTAAAATGTGAGGCTCAATGCTGAAGATAGGGAGGGTCTGGGTACTATCATATAATTCCTTTTTTCATTGATATCAAAAATTAAAAAACGGAAAACTTCTGTTGGTTTCAAATCCGTGTACCTTCCGTTCAATCCATATCCGTTTGGAAATCAAAACACGAAAAACGAAAAAAACTGTTTGATTTCATTTTTTAATTATTTGTTTCATTTAAAAAAAATAAAAAACGGACTGTTTTATTCAAAATATGCCTGTAAAACATGAATTGATTGCCATTTCTTATTTTTTATTTTCCATGTCGCCCTTTACATACAAAATGGGAAAGGAGACAAACAGAAAATGTAGAAAATGTGCATTTTCATTTTTGAAGTTCCAAATAATAATTTATATTAATCAGCGGGTTAAACTGTGTCCCGCTGCCACAATGCCACACGCTATGCGCGGCCAGAGCCGTGATGGCTCTGACCCATAGACTGTTTTCTGACCGTGGCTATCTCTGTCTTTTAACTAGGCTAAAGCCTCTTGTCGGTAGTGGAAACACATGGCAGATCTAGTAGGATAACCCTGCCGAACCGTGCCGAACCGTGCTGCTCAGAGGAAACGAGGCATGATCTAAACAGCGACAGACATACAGCTGTTGATCCAGATCAAAACGGGACAAACCACCAAATGTTTAATCTTTATTGAGAGGGGAAACATATTTTGGCTGGCTGTCAAAGGCTGCTATGTCATAGTCTGTCATAGGCTACCATCAAAAGCCTCGACTCACACACACACACACACACACACACACACACACACACACACACACACACACACACACACACACACACACACACACACACACACACACACACACACTTTGACTCGGCAAGTGAAGTGAAGACAGGGAAAAAAGAGAGACAGAGACGACAATCGTCTCAGACGCAATCTTCACTCGTGGACCTAACCAATAAAAATGTTTTCATATGCAGCTGTCTGCACTGGGGCTCATGCCTCAGCTGATCACGAGTATCAATAACATTATCAATAATGTAGGGTGTGTCCCTCAGTTCCCAGTGCGATGCTGACGTCCGCACGTATTGGTGATTAATGAATGAAGAGTAAAACAAACATTTATTAGATGATTAGGCTATGAGACCCAAGGTAATTGCCTACCTTTGCGCAATGGTTAAGTTCGCCTCTGGGCGCGCGCGCTAAATTGAAACATGTATTTTTCAAAATCAACATTTAGGCCATTATTCTCATATTTGATATCCTGGTCATGAATTGTGATTAAAAATGGATAAAAACGTGTTTTAGTATAATATATAATGTAGATGAGAGGATGATTATTAAAAAAACAGGTCACTTTTAGTTTTTCGTGTTTTGATTTCCAAACGGATATGGATTGAATGGAAGGTACACGGATTGTTTCAAACCAATAACGGACTGAATTGTTTTTTTTGTCTGAATCGAAAAACGGAACAGAACTGCCCAATGTGCTCCGTTTTTCATTTTCGCCGATACCTTTGATCCATTTTCGATTTGAATTGAAGAAGGAAATTACTGCCAGCTGATTCCTTTTTTGATTTTGTGCTCAAAACGAAAAACCAAGTCACGTGGTGTCAAACAGGAAGGAGGTCCAGTGTCGATACCGTGGTCAAATTGTGTCCGTCAAAATAAAAGTCTTTGCAACGCTAGCTGATGTCGGAAAAGTTATTGTTTAAAATAAAATTAAGCATAACTAAAAATACAGTTTTATATATAAATATTTTGATATAGATAGGCTTCTGTTATAAATAGTTATAAAATGTTATTTTGTTGGCTTTAGTCTATTCATTTTAATTGTTAAAAAAAATAAAAAAATTAGAGAGGAGAGGATTTTTTTTTAAATTATAGGCCTACTGCAGTGCTTACCTTTGTGCATATAGGCTATATGTTGACCCTGGCAGACAGAAAAATATTCAATTGAACACACACACAAACACAATTATGCCTAAACATTTATTTGCGTTTATTTTCGATACAATAGGCTACTTGAACAAACTGGTAACGCAAAGCTCTGGTAATAAGCAATTATTAGGTCACTGCATATGAGGTCACTTAGGCCAGCCAAGTCCGACCAAACCATACATAGTAAATAATAGACCAAACCCAGCACTGTGTGTCCATCCTGAGGTGTGGCTTTCAGCCTGAAGCACAGGAAAATTGTCTCACCATCTCTGGTCAGACAAACTTCATGCCGTTTCATAGTTCATATAAGATCTAGCCAGGTCCGTGATAGTCATATTACCCTACTATTATTTTTTATGCCATCTGAGCCCAATTTGAACATCTAACCACACACGTCGCTGTACCTATATGTTATTAGTCTGACAAACCTATGCTTATATAACGAGAATTAAAATCGCCTACTGTATTTGTAGAGTAATTTTACATGCAGTTATAAGTGCTTTGTGTATAGTATAGTGATGGAAAGAGTTCAAAAGGCTATTCAGTTATTAATTCCCCTTCTAGTTCACCACTTAAACAGGTAAAATCAAGAATGAACGGGACAAGAGGTTGATGGCTCCAAAAACATAAACATTTCATCTAATATTTGTAAAGAATCCCATGTCAAGGGACAACAATAAAATTAGCTAACAGCTCACCAGCCAAAATCAACATAGAGCTGTGCAACAAGCAATGTTGGCTTGTAGATCTTTTTTTCCACAATTAGAATACAAGCCTTGAGGTACAAAGTATATTAAGTTCATCTCGTTTCAGAGTATTCAGCATGTATCCACAAATAGGCTATTGCTTTTCAATCATACACTTGTTGGTCTAGTTAAATGCATCAATCTGGTGCACTTTGAGAGGTGAAATCTGTTTAATTCTGTGCTCTGTAAACAACTGTCATATGTCCTGCCTATAATTTTCTGTAATAATTTGGACACAAGCCATGTAAACTATTGAAGAAAAACATGTGGATTTCAATTAAAAACAATAAACACTAAGATCTAATATAGACAGGTCCTGTCTAGTACTCATTTCTGGAATAATCTGAATCACCTCACCTTGAAGCTAGCCTATTGAAAATGTTTCTTTATTTTTTTTAATGCAAATATCCTTGTTGAAAATAAATGAATTAACTACACATCATGATTAGCCTATCAACATGTGTGCTACATAAGGCAAATTCCCTATTCCGACCATTATATTTCATCTAGCCTATTTCTCAATTTAAAACATAAAAATAAAGTAGGCTAGGCCTAGCATTGAAAATACAAAAAAATAAAGCTTGTAGGCCTACTATGGCCTGCTGTTTTCAAGATAACTTAACAGTTAAAACAATAAATAAATTAATATGTCCCCTGAAAATAAATGAATGCTTTTCTGAGAATGTCAAAGGCAGTAGCAGTGTGGCACTTCTGTAAACTTACTGAAACGAGTCCATGCCGTTTTTTTCTGCGCTGTCTCTGCTGTTGATACAGATAAGTTTTGCTCAGCACTCTTTCCTGTTCAAGGTCCCTGTTACTGAGTCCTTAATATCTCCATAGAGCAGGCGCTGGTTTTATTTTCGCCACTAGTTCAATGTTTGCTTGCTAGTCAGGCTCCTGCTCATTGGCTTCCGTGTCTAACAAGTGCGCACCGAATGCACACGCGCATCGCGCCGCGCGCAGGACACATACACACTAGGGCTGGCCCGAATGCCATTTTTCAGGCTTCGAATATTCGTTGGTTTTTCCGAGTGAATATTCGAATATTCGTTCCATCAAAAACAACATAAAAAAAAAAAAAAACTTTAATAATCCCTATATACTCCCTGGAACCGATTTTGACAGTATCTGCATATTTTGTTGAAGATTTACGCGCTCGGAGGTGAAGTAATGGATGCGCTATGACACTTAGTGATGTAATATCCTCCTAAATGAGCAATACTACTACTACTACTACTACAATATTACTAACTTTTATATCCAAATATAAAATTATTTTATGACATTATATTGCAGTACTAGCTTCTTGCAAAAAAAAAATTATAAAAAAAAAACGAAGCTCCGAATACTAATTTAAGCTCCGAATACCAATTTTCCGAACGAGTATTTGAATATTAGAATAATTCGGGCTAGCCCTAATACACACACGCAGACACACAGATCAGCTGAAGGGATGATCAAACGAGAGGTTGTAAAGACAGGCGCACACGAGGGGTAGACCGACAGTGCTGCGCAGACGCTCGCAAATGATTATTACGGAATCAATGAAAAAAAATTAAAATAAAAATAAAAATAATTTTAATGAAAAAAAATCAGGCTGCTGTTGGCCTGGCGGGGGGTCCCGTTGGCCTGGGGCCCCGTTGGCCGGGCAACAGTCCGTCATCCCTCCCATGCCCCAAACATACATAGCTAGGAATAGTTATTACACTCGTCTTGGCCCCACACAGGACGTGCCTAGCTTAATAATTAGCCGTGTCATTGCTATCGGCGCCCGCGATCGTAAATAATGGCGAATACACATACATAACACACGGTCAAATTCAATGTTTCCTATTAATGCCACAAGGAAAAGTCTATGCTCTAATACAACACTTCACTAGTTAGGGTATCATATCTAACCAGCTTACCTGTTAATGGAAACATAAACACAGTTCATATTAATGATCGCTCTCTTGTTGGCGTATTCATTCATTGGCTTGGCTCGTCATGACCTGACTACCGGGCGCGATCCAGTCAAGTGTAATGCCTAGAGCGCCCTCTGCTGGTGAAGACAAATTTATTATTGAAGTTATTGCTTCTCATAATTAAAATGATTATGCCGTCTTACTTGAAGTTTAAAAACATTAGAAAACCAGACTTCCTGGTACAGACTTACCAGACTTGAGTCTCTGACTAGGTCTGTGTCTGTGACCTAAAGTCCGGGCTCCAGCCACGGCTCCGGATCAGCTCCGCTGCACTGCAAACTGTGACCCATCAGAATGTGTGACCCTAGAGGGCGCTGTTCTCTAATTTATCAACTGATTTCAATAGATCATATGTTTCAACCATAGATAATTTATAAGTTTATATATATAGGCCTATAAGGTTTTATAAGGTCTCACAGTGAAGTGTTTACTAATGTGGTGGCCCACAGCTCAATCAATAATAGTTTCACAAAAACAGCCCTGTATTTTTCTTAGCCTACAATTTAAATGAATGTGCTGTGGGCCAACGTAGTTAGAACACATTTCACTGTTAGACTGGGTTGATTATTCACCTTGAAAAATAACAATCCTACCAACCAGACTCAAGCTGTCCCTCTAGTAGGCCTACACACCATCATATTCTGTACCATCAATACCACACTGTCACTGAGTCTGACAAACATTCCGAGTGGCTGCGATGTGTATAAGGGAATGTAAGCTAGATTGCAAAGCAGGACAGAGTTGTGGACTTAATAGTAAAGGACAATTCACAACCCACTGCTCTTTCTGCTCATTCTTGTTACCAGAGCTTTGCTTCTACCAGGGCCGCCCATAAGGGGTAGAAAGTGGGAAAGCTTTCTAGAGCCCAGCCCTTGGGGGGCCCATGGTCTTCAGAGGCCAAGAACCTAACTAAGCTTAACATTATTTTTAACAGAAATATTCACTATAACCATTTAAAACTTGCCAATATCTACTCCTCCGCTACCCTCCGCTTTATGTCCGTCCTGTGTGCACGGCACGCTGAAAAAAAGTCGCTAACCAATTTTAAAAAGCCTGGCTCAGAGCCAATAGCTGTTTACAGTCATATGAAAAAGTTTGGAACCCCTCTCAGCCGGCATCATAATTGACTCTGCTTTCACAAAAAAAAGATAAAAGTGGTATGTCTTTAATTTACCAGGAACAGCTAACTACTGGGATGTTTTCCAAAGAAAGATTTTTTGAAAAGCAGTATTTGGTTGTATGAAATAAAATAAAATTTGAAAAACTGGCTGTGCAAAAATATAGGAACCCTTGTGGTTTTGTTGATTTTAATGCCTGTAACAGCATGTAAAACTGATGACTTTAAACAAAATTGGTTGGATTATGTTGTTAAGCCTTGAACCTCATAGCAATTTCTGTTTAATCATGAGAAAAGGTATTGTAGGTGCCTAAATGCAAGTTGCGCTTTTCTTTGACTCTCTGCTGAAGTGAGACAGAATGGGGTCATCAAAGCAGCTCCCAAAAGATCTGAAAAACAAAGATTATTCATTGTCATGGTTTAGGGGAAGGCTACAAGAAGCTTTCCCAAAGGTTTCAATGGTCAATTTCGACTGTAGGGAACGTTGTAAGGACACAGTGGCAGTTAAACCCAGGCATAGCACACCAAGAAAAAAACAGGAGCGGCATAGGTGGAGGATTGTGAGAATGGTTGCACACAACCCACAGATCACCTCCAAAGACCTGCAAGAACATCTGGCTGCAGATGGTGTATCTGTACATCGTTCAACAATTCAGCGCAATTTGCACCAAACATCTGTAAGGCCGGGTGATGAGAAGGAAGCCCTTTCTGCGCCCACGCCACAGATACAGTTGCATGGAGTATGCAAAAGCTCATTTAGACAAGCCAGATTCATATTGGAAGAAAATGCTTTGGACTGATGAGACAAAAATTAAGTTATTTGGTCTTTATAAAAAGCACTTTGCATGGAGAAAGAAGAAAACTGCATTCCAAGAAAAATACCTGCTACCTACTGTCAAATTTGGTGGAGGTTCCATCATGCTGTGGCCACTTCAGGGACTGGGGCCCTGGTTAAAGTCGATAGTCGGATGAATTCAACCCAGTTTCAACAGATTATTCAGGATAATGTTCAAGCATCAGTCACAAAGTTGAAGTTGCGCAGGGGTTGGATATTCCAACAAGACAATGACCCTTAACACAGTTCAAATTCCTGCAGAGGGAAAAGTACAATGTTCTGATATGGCCTTTGCAGTCCAATGACTTGAATATCATCGAAAATCTATGGGATGATTTGAAGCGGGCTTTCCATGCTCGGCAGCCATCACATTTAACTGAACTGGATCGCTTTAGTATGTAAGAATGTTAAAAATACCTACATCCAGGATCCAGACACTCATCACAGGCTACCGAAGGCGTCTAGAGGCTGTTATTTTTGCAAAAGGAGGCTCAACTAAGTACTGATGTCATTTTTCTTTTGGGGTGCCCAAATTTATGCACCAGTCAAATTTTGTTATGATGCCTATTGCATATTTTCTATTATTCCAATAAACAAAATGACACTGCTGAATTGCTTCTGTTTCCCTAAGGTATGTCATATATGAAAAGGAATTTGCTTCTTTGAAATCCCAGCTAATGATGAACAAAAATCCCCAAAATTAGAAGGGGGTCATATGACTGTATATTTACGATTTTGACGTTTCGGGGAATGAGCTAGACGGGGCACTGGCTCTGACAGACACATATTAACGTGGTTAGTATAAACATAAACAGACATTCGCCAAGTGTTCGCTAGAGATTACTCTCAAAAAATAATCTAGTCTTGAAGAGTTTTTTTTTAAGTTTGAGTTACAGTAAAATTATTTCCTTGATGAATTCAGGTGTCTCCACATCAGATAAATGTAGTTCTTCAATACAATTATGCATTACTTTCCTTTACTTTTTTGGGTAACGCTTTATACTAAGGTTCTTGTAGTAAGCCTTAGTTAATAGGTAATAAGGACCTTTTTAGATGCTTATTAACATTAATTTGTGTTAATAAGACCATATATAAGTGTTAATAATAACATAATAAACACGTTGACAGTGTGATTATAAGACTTGTATAAGCACTTATAAGAAACTTCTTAACTATTTATTGATTGCTTAATAGCATTATTTTTTTAATTTTATTATTTCAGGACAATGCACATTGATAAACATAGTCATTTCAACATGTAAATGTGCCAGATTGTAGCCCAGGGGCTAATTTCCATCTGTTGTCCATAGGCAGGTGGATGTTACAGTAAAAGCAATACAAAAGATATACAATAAATACATAACATGAAAAGGTTCTATAAAATGCAAGGACAAACATAAGTATTGGTTAAAAAGGAAATACAATTCAATAGAAAGTGGGCCAATACAGTGCAGTGTTATATGTGGTTACATGTTTGGTTATCAGTAAGCCATGTCTTTATTTTGCGCTTAAAAGAGGCCAGTGTGGGACATGCCCTTATAGTTGGAGGTAGTGTGTTCCATAATGCAGTACCGGTAACGGAAAGGGTGTTATGGCTAAAAGCAGTTTTCCTGAAAGGAATCTCACAGTCCCTGTTTGCAACAGCTCTGGTGATCCGAGTCTGTTTGTACCTAATAAACTCTAGCAGTGGTGGTGGCGCCAGGCCATGTAGTACTTTGTAAATTAAGCATACACAGGAGAATTTACAGAAATTATCGAAACTCAGTAAATTATATTTCTCTAAGATGTTACAATGATGGTAAGAGAAAGATTTTTTATCTAGAGTTTTAAGTGCCTTTTTGTACAGAAGCTTAACTGGTTTTAAGATAGTAGAACCCGACATGGACCAGCTGGTGATGCAGTAGTTCTGGTGAGAAAGTATCATGGAATGCAGAAACATCATAGCAGCTGCATCTGACAGACATCCTCTGATTTGCTTGAAATTACAAAGATTGAATTACATTTTTTGGGATATCATTTTAACATGTTTTTTGAAAGTAAGTCTGGAGTCTATAATCACGCCTAAGTATTTAAACTCATTGACAACTTCCAACTCTTCTGTGCCCAGGAATATGGGGGCATTATTGTAGCTAAACGTTTGCAAATGCGTATTTGTGTATTTGCGATTTGTATTTGCGTTTGCAAATGCGTATTTGTGTATTTGCGATTTGTATTTGCGATTTGCGATTTGTATTTGCGATTTGCAATTTGTATTTGCAATTTGTGTATCTGCAAATGGTTTTGTGCGTGTGGGCACAGATTTGTGTGTCTGCAAATGGATTTGCGATTTGTATTTGCGATTTGTATTTGCGATTTGTGTATCTGCAAATGGTTTTGTGCATGCACACAAAGATTTGTGTGTGTGTACACGGTTCTGTGTGTAGACACATCTGTAAATTATATTAATTGTGGTTCTAAAAGCTCAAATAGACTAAGTCTTTTTACAAATCTCTTTTTACAAAGCCATGGAAGAAGTGTAGCAAAAGTCACGTGGTGTAGAAAAAGTCACGTGTGAAAAGACGGACACGTTGATTGGTCAATGTGTTACAGTGGCAGGACTCTTATTTTGAAAATCCCTGAACCGGATGTAAACAGAGCTTTGGCTATGAACCCAAGGTGTCGTGGAGACAGAAGGCGAAGAGTGCTAACGGACACTGCAGTTGACAAAGCACTTCAACTTCAAGTAGTTAAAAAGTAAGTATTGATTAACAATTTTCCTTTTTTTTCTTTTCAAGAATCATTTGTTCCTATGTAAATTTCAGTGATATCGGATACTGTACAAAAGGCTCTGCTGATCACGTGCAGCGCAGCTTGTCTGCATGCAGTGTCTCCCCATTGCTAAGCAACCGTTTGGGCTCGCGCTCCGTTTATGTGAAGTTCCGAGCCGTTTGTCAGTTCATGTGTGTCTCGCCAAAGTTCGGCTGTGTTTTATGTGTGGCGGCCCGTGTGCTTCGCTGAGAGAAAGTAAGTAGTGTAGAGAGGACACTGATGTTAGTTTATTTAGATCATGTTTATTGTTAAAGCTGTGTGCTTGCATGTTAACAGCTGACAGTTATTCATTGTCTGTGTAATAGTGTGCCGTGCGTCAGTTGAGTTTCACTCGTCTTTAAGCTAGTGCTGATATTATGTGGGCAGTTAGTGCATTTGACTGTATTATAAATATTAGCCATTTTATATAGCAGCCTGTTCATTTATGTTATTAATGCAGTGACAGTGTAGCTTAACCTGTACACTGTAGCTTACTATTACCTTTTAGACCACACACTCCCACGCCCACACACACACACACAAACGCCAACACACCATATGCCAATGTAATGCCAACAGAAGAAGTCACTAAACTGGACCACTGCTTCATGTGTCTTATGGGGTTCTAACCGACGCCACCTATACAACACAATCCCCTTAACCCAACCTATACAGTCCACTACAGTCCACTGGTCCTCACCAACAGATACGTTTGCAAAAAGGAATCCCCTCGTGAATGCGTGCCGTGGAAGGACCATTAGCTTGATGTGAAACATCGTCACAATAATTATTTTAATAACGCGAGTGAGAGTTTCAACACCGGCAATCGCTTCATCTTCGTCAGTTTTGTCCATCCAGTTGTAAGCCTTGGGTAGCTTCTCTTTTAAATATGTGAACAACAAGACCGCACAATGAGCTCCGACACCAACACACACACACACACACACAATTACTTTTATTGTTCGCAACCGCAAGTCTCCGTCTCAAGTGTGTGTGTGTGTGTGTGTGTGTGTTGGTGTCGGAGCTCGTTGTGCGATAACTATTATCCGTCATGTGTTTACTATAACATCACTAATGGGATCTAACAATTGTTTCCGTCCCCAGTGTATGCATTGCTGAGGGAAGGACACGCCAGATAACTCAAGACTTCACTGCTCCTGCTGCCTTGAGAAGATCTCCGAAGATGGAGCAGCGTGGAACTCACCTGGCAGTCACAGCACATCAGTCTGACTCTACACTCTACAAACAATTTGTTTTCAGTATTTAGATTGTGATTATTATAAATCTAGACAAAGTCAGATCATACTCAATTCATAATCATATTGATTGCAGTAAATGAGGTGACATACTCTGTCATGTTTATTTGTTAGACATATTAAAAAGCTAGGGGAGATTTTGATTAAATATGGTAAACAGTTGGGCTACAGACCAAGGACTAAGTTACTAGTTTTATGTTTTGTTTTATAAAGTCTTGTTCCGGCACATGCCAGAGCATTTTGGGTATTTTGTTCATTTTCTCTTAATAAAATAACGCCATACAAAACTTTACTTGGAGGTATGCAATTGTGAGTGCATTCTAGTTTTAAACTGGTTGATTAGTATTTTTCATTTTGACCGTATGTATATGTTTAGTAAATCCACAAATATTTTAAAAAGTCCAAATCTTGTGATTTGTTTGTGGGGTAAGCTCTTACTATACATTTGTACTGATTGTGCTTTGATGTGATAACTGCAAATCATAAATATAATTGATATAGGACATTTATTAGTCTTGCTTTAGCAGCATGCAGACCTACTTATTAATGCAGCACGTGATCTGAATTAACATGTTCTAAACTGCATAAAATGTTATGGTGTGACACTTTGTGATTGTGATGAATTAAAGTAATCACTGAAATGAGGTTATATGAAGCTTTGTACCCTGTTCTTCTGGACACGTCACATGAGGTAAGGTGTATAGCAGAACTGTCTGGGGATAGGCACACTAGTTAAACCTGATCATCTAATTATCAGTTTGTGATACAAGTAGTGATAATTTCACATGGAAAATGTGAGATAGAGAAACAATTATTCCAATTCAGTTTTAATGTGTCATCTATACTTTTCTATTGCCTTGTAGAGTAGGTTACTTATTAACTTCACTATTCACACGTTTAAATTAATTAAGCTTACTACATTTAGAAGACTAAGTGTATGATTTATAAGCATATTTCTGGATTGCAGCAAGATATGTAGGCCTACTTTATTCTTTATTTACTTTGGTTCTCAATGCCTGCAACGTCCTCCTCACCCCCTGCGTGTGGTGTGTTTTAACCATAGATAGTTTTAACAGCCAGGAGCCTTGACAGCGGCATCCGGTTTAGGGAATTTCAAAATAAGAGTCCTGCCACTGTAACACATTGACCAATCAACGTGTCTGTCTTTTCACACGTGACTTTTGCTACACCACGTGACTTTTGCTACACTTCTTCCATGGCTTTGTAAAAAGAGATTTGTAAAAAGACTTAGTCTATTTGAGCTTTTAGAACCACAATTAATATAATTTACAGATGTGTCTACACACAGAACCGTGTACACACACAAATCTTTGTGTGCATGCACAAAACCATTTGCAGATACACAAATCGCAAATACAAATCGCAAATCCATTTGCAGACACACAAATCTGTGCCCACATGCACAAAACCATTTGCAGATACACAAATCGCAAATACAAATTGCAAATCGCAAATACAAATCGCAAATACAAATACACAAATACGCATTTGCAAACGCAAATACAAATCGCAAATACACAAATACGCATTTGCAAACGTTTAGCTACAATAATGCCCCCATACAGGAACACCCCAGAATGAGAACGCATAGTAGACTGTTGCTTCGACAGGTATAAACACACAGTTTTTTTTGCATTTAAGATGAGACATGATCTGTTGAGCCATGTTTGTATATGTGTAAGGGCTGATGAGAGAACACGTGCTGCCTCCTCAGGATTTTTTGCTTTAGTGAAAATTACAGTGTCGTCGGCATAAAGCTGGACATCAACATCCAAACAGTATTCAGGTAAATCATTAAAGGGGACATATTATGCAAAAACTCGGGTTTAAATGTGTATTTCCGATGTCTACTAGAAAAGGTTTTAATGGTCTATTGTACAAAAAGCCCATTAGTTTTCTACCAATGCCCATTTCTTCATTGCCTTTTCAGGCCTTTTTTGGCCTCTCCCTAAAAAATTTGGTTTTGACATCTACCCCCCTCCTATCTACATGGGCGTGCATGCACCGCCCTGCTCATTTACTCTATACCTACCTATATGGGCATGGCACACGCCCAGCTGTCAGTTTTGTTTACTTTTGGCCAATGCAGCATGGAGATCGATGTTACCATGTTTACCTTCATTTCTACAGCAAATATCAGCACACTTATCACTTCTAAACCAAAAGCTTTACAACTGAACCTGGTCAGGCAGGAGTCTGAGCTGAAAACTGTGAAAATTGCATCAAGATTTCTGGTTTCCCTGACATTATCCTCAGGTAAATACAGTTTAAATATGTCACAGTCAGTAACAGAATATGAGCTAAGTATTTATGAATAAACTCTCTAAACTTGTAACATACAACGTTTTATGTATGTCTCTACAGGTTAAACTGGGGAATGATCTACAACCCAGTGGAGTGAAAAAGCTTTGGTTGTGAAGCCATGCTGAGGTAACATGTAAACATGTACAGTAATGAGGCAGGAAAGGAATGTATCATGTCAAGATCCACTGGAAAGACATTATCTTTTGTAAAAAAAAATATATATAGAAAAAATTACAGTCAGAGCTGCAAATTATCTGACACCCTTTCAATATCTAGTAGGTAATGTATCATTTGTATTGTGATCACTCATTTATAATAAAGTTTTACTGTTAAAACATGTATTGTGTTGCTTACTGTCACTGTTTGCTTCGTGTAGTAAAGGATTACTTGAAACTCACATTTTCATAGTCAGGATGTTGGACTAGTTTTCAGACCGATCTACATGCATTGACTTATACGTTTTTTAATTCAACCCTTTATCTCTCTGAAGATTTTTTCTTTGAAACAGTATCATTACATTTTAAAATGACCAAAACCATACTTAAAAATAAAGCAGTTTATTCATAGCCAGTGAAATGGAAATATAAAGTGTACATAATTCAAACAGAAGCAAAGCCATATTGTATGTAACTGTCCAGTTGTTGCTGGTGGGCCCTGAAGAAGACCACCTGTTCCACCCAGTGAACAGTCCTCTGATGGAACAGATAGTGTGATGGTCCTTGTGGGTCAACGCTCCGTCAGGTCACCCAGATAGCTGTAAAACATGGCACATTCAATGTTACATCATGTGTAGCCTACATACATGATACATCTGTAGTTATGGCAAAGCTACAAACTAATGAAAATATTTTTTTTCTTCCATTATTAAATAAGATGGGCCACTAATAAGTTCAGTATAGCCCTTGCTCAAGAAGAAACGAGTTCTGAGTGATACTGTGTGCTTTTTGAAATATAATGGACAGGAAACAAACAGCAGCAGAGGCAACTTACAGTAGGCTATTCCTGTCTATTATATGACACTGGAGATGTAATAGGCCTACTGCTGCATGTACCACGACTGCTTGCATAACTACACACTGTCAACAACAAACAAATACTCTTCAGTTTCCAACACACCATACAGTTTCACCGTGTTTTCACACAGGGGCTGTCACGGACAGACTCACAGATCTAACCGTTAGCATAAAAGCTAACGGGCGCTAACGCTAACTACTTAACCCAGAGACATTCTCTCGTTTCAGTCGGCGTTGGTTATTATAGGAGGGATACATTAAAGCACATTACACACATTGAACTCATAAACGGACAGATTTGTTTTTAAATAGGACTACTTACATTTCCAGAGGAGAGATGGTGTCTCTCTGTCTTCCAGGCACAATCTCCTCCACACTCCAGTATAACAGCAGATCACACTAGATTGCCAACCTTTGCTGGGCATAGCCAAACAAAAAATCCATTCAGCCCCGGTCTGCTTCGAGGCTGGGGTGTGATGGTAGCTTGAGGATGAGCTAACACTGCAGCTTGCTTCTCCTCTGTTGCTGCATGAGCGAGTGGAGGCTCAGCTGTGTGTGATTACCAACGGGGCGTCTTGATTTGCCAATCAACTACCGAGTTTCTGGTAAGCTTTCCCGTGGGAGTATTTATGGTAATGAAAACCGACCGGTTTCGTCACCAGTCTGTGTTTTTTGGAAGAAACCTTCAAATCCCCCTTTTTTCTAAAAAAGCATCCCTGAAGAAACTGACACATTTGTTTTTTTGAAGCTTGTATGTGCTGGTAGAGACCACAATAACCTAAAAGGGTGCCCAAACACCTGCAATGTTTTGTTTTTCATAATATGTCCCCTTTAATATACAGTGAAAATAGAATGGGCCCCAGTATGGACCCTTGGGGGACTCCTACTGGACAACTCATGTAAGCAGAACTGGCCCCGCCCACCACAGTGCATTGTTCTCTGTGGGACAAGTATGACTGGAACCAGTTAATAGTTTGAGCAGAAAAATTGAAACGAGACAATTTAGATAGGAGCACCTTGTGATTGACGGTGTCGAAGGCTCTTTTTAAATCTAAGAATACGGCACCAACACATCCATTTTTATCAAGCTGACATTTAATTTTTTCCATAAACATGGCCAATGCAGTCTCGGTAGAGTGGTGTGGCCGAAACCCGAACTGCATGGGATGTAGAGGTGTTTGACTAGTACTGAGAAATTCAATGATCTGTTTAGTAACCCATTTTTCAATTATTTTGGAAGTTATAGGTAGAATACTGATTGGTCTATAATTATTCATGTCAGATTTGTCCCCCGCTTTAAATACAGGGGTAACCGAGGCCAATTTCCACGCCTTAGGGACAATGGATTTTTTTATAGATAAATTAACCAGATGCATGATCGGAGCTGCTAAAGTCACCTTATGTGATTTAATAAAGCTACTATCAAGCCCATATATCCTTGGCTTTAGAGTTGTTCAGGGTTGTAATGATTTCAATAACTTCTGGCTCTGTGATTTCTTGGATATCAAATTTGGGATGAGCATTGTCAGTTAAAGTGGGAAGCTGCTGATCAGAACCCTCAGAAAATGTGAATTGTTTCACCAAGTCATGTATGGATTTAATGAAAAAGGAATTAAACTCTTGTGCCAGAGCCACAGGATCACTCACCAATTGATTATTAATTTTTAATTCCAAGCCTGTAATGTCCTGCTTGTTTTGTTTCCCTGTTAATTTATTTATGTTCTGCCATATTTTTTTACTGTTACCTCTAGTGTTTTCGATAATTTGGATAAAAAAATTTGCTTTAGCCTTGCGTAATTCAGACGTTACTTTATTTCTGGCTCCTGTGAAGTTGAGTCTGTCTATGTAAAGTCCAGATTTAATTGATTTTCTGAGCAACTGATCCCTATGCTTCATTAGTTTTAAACAGGCAGAGTTAAGCCAGGGGAGAGATTTAGACTTGTTTCTCCCATGGCGCCCTCTCCTGGAGAAAGAGAGGATTACTTCTTTGACTTTTAAGAGAAATAAGTCACTGCCAGCCTCTGCATCATCACATTCCACAGGGCTAACCCAGTCAATATCTTTCAAAGCTCTATCCACATTTTCTAATTGGTTCATAGGTATTTTCATATTAATAGTACGGTTGGTAGAGCTATGACACGGATTTTCTGAGCGTTTGACTTTTCTAGAAAAAAAGATTACATTATGGTCTGAGAGACCTGTTAACAGGGTGTGGGTTTTTGTAATCCTTTCCGGTTTATTTGTGAAAACCAAATCAATTCTGGAGTGAGTACGGTGCGTAATTCTAGTGGGTTGTTCTATTAGTTGAGTGAGGTTGAAATATTCTGTTATGAGCTTAAGTTTTTTTCTGTCTTTTTTGCTATCCCAATTGATGTTGAAATCACCAAAGAGTAGAATTTATTTTTTATGGTCACATAAGGTAAGGAGTGCTTTGAGTTGGTCGTAAAAATCCAGATTAGCAGTAGGTTTGCGATAGATGCAGATGACTGTCAGCGACATCTCTCTCGAAAGGAAGATATTCACACCAATGCACTCAAGAGTGATGTTGCTGGGCCATTTAATTTGATTGCATTTTAAATGTTTTTTTACATACATAAGAACCCCCCCACCCTTCCCCTGTAATAAAAGTCTTATGAGTTTCTGATAGCTGTTAATAAAAGCATTACAAACCTATTTATTGAGTCTTACTAACTTGCCTATTATGTCATTGTTAAACCTTTACTAAGCATTGTTTGTTGCTTTATGAAGGTAAACACATCTTTATGAATCAATTATTAGCAGTTAACTATGCTCTATGAGCAATGCTTATTAAGGTAATACGTCCTTTATTAAACAGGTAATTATGCATTTTGAAGGTACTGGATCTAAAGCGAGAACATTGCTTATTAAGGTTAATAAGGCCTTTATTAAACAGGTAATAATGCATTTTGAAGGTACTGGATCTAAAGCGAGAACATAGCTTATTAAGGTTAATAAATCCTTTAATACACTTAGAATTAGAAAAACTACATGTAAATTAGAGGTGGGCATAGATTAATTTTTTTAATCTAGATTAATCTAGATTAATTTTGAAATTAATCTAGATTAATCTAGATTAAAATGGCTCATTTGAATTCATTCATAATATGCGTGTGCTCCCTAAATAATGACTCAAAGTAAGTCTTTGAGAACGTGTTTCTCAAGCCAGGTGGCGCATCAGACCAGGGGCTCATCTCCTGTTTCCAACATGCATCACAAACTGCTTGAGGAAGCTGTTCTACTATGATAATTGGTGATGAAAATAAATAATGTTCAACAAGATGTACTTGTGTTTACAAACTGTTTATTCAGTTAAACATGAACTTTGAACTGTAGGCCATAAGAGGTAACGATGAATTGTTTAGGGCTGCAACTAACGATTATTTCAATAATCGATTAATCGGTCGATTATTTTTTCGATTAATCGATGAATCGGATAAAAAAAATAAACATTTGTAAATGCTGCATCTTTATTCAAAAACTGAACATTACTTCAAATTCACAGTGCACACTGAAGTGTCAAAACACCAGGTTATTGCTCCAACGTCCCGGAACTATTAAAAGTAATATTAAATGATAAAAAATTAATAATAAACTTAACTGGGATAACACAAAAAAAAACATACAATGTATGATATACATTTATACAGTATAAGGGATGTCCATGGTAAACCAGTCAACCGATAATATTTTTAACCGGTAAATACTAACGGTTAAAAAAATTAAATCATCTTAATTTCTCTCAGATGACAGGAGAGTTAATTTGTATTGATACCATTTTCAAGACTCCTTAACGATCCAAGTCTTTATTGATATCAAAATTGATAATTTTCTATTATTTTGTTGAAATAGAACTTGTATTATTGCTTTAATTGCTGATATGATCATAGCTCTAGATAGGACATTAAACAGGTCATAATTCCATTCCATCTTTACTATCTATTTTATCTTGCTGGGAAAACAAGTTTCGCCAAAATGTCAAATTTCTTTTTTTTTGTGTTGCATTTGAACACATCAATCATATTACTGAGCCGGCCTGAACACATCACAGTTGACATGTTTGCTACTTTTTTTAAGCTAACTAGCTTTATATCCTTCCGATTTTAACATGGATTTAAAATCTGGATCACTATTTTTAACTGACGGGACTTTCTACACCGTTCGGTTGTATGATTACTGCCGCTGCATTGAATGACTGTTGATGCGCCGATGCCGATTCTCCGAGCACGTCTGCACACCGTCTGCAGCAGCAGCTGACAGAGTTTTTTTGGACTAGACGGATACTGAGTTGATGGAGTTTTTTTTAACCCAAAGAAAGCAAAGGTACAACACTTTTATATAGGCCTGCAGTCCAGTGTTAGATATGACCAAAATACAAGCTGTGGCCGCTCACACTATAGCTTTCCCGCACGTGAAGCGAGCCTTCACGTGCGGAAGGGGGTTCACCCCGACGGCGAACAGCATCTCCCCTGAGCCGAACAGGAGGTGGAATTAAGAGATTAACGGCGATATTTTTTTTATCGCCCGATAAGAGTTTGGCGTTAACGCAGCCGTTAACGCCGTTATCGGCCCACCACTAATGTAAATACAATGTTAGAGCGCTTAAGCACAAAAACACACTTTAAGACAGCTCTTTTGAAAAATATATTTTTATTTTCCTTTAAAATCTTCAGAACTTCAATGAAAAATATTCTTGAAAATCAATAATTACGGAAAAAAATCACATAACTGTGCATTTGTAAAAATCAGATTTTTTCCAGAACTTTCAGAAACAACATTTTACTAAGTGTAAAAAAAAAAAACTTTTGTAAAATAAAAATGCTGCCTGACATCGATTCAAGTGTCCAATGATTAAGACTGGACTATTAATTTAAAATATTAAATGAATAAGAACAACAAAACAATTAAACAAGTAGAGCAAAAAAAACTTCCATCAAACAATAATTAAAAAAAAAATGTTGTAGGGAAAACAATATAAAACGACGTGGGGTTGTACGAGTTTCTTCTGCATATTGAATCTGTAACCTTATGGAGATGGCAATCATCACTATAAGACTTTGGGCGAGACGTTGCTGTATCAGAAGTCAGCATTATACTGTTGCAGATAGGACAAGCAGAAAAGTGCCTTTTCACCACATATATATATAATTGCTAACCTAACAAATACAAGTCCATTCAATTGTTCTCTAAATGTATGATTTTGTCAGTTTGGTTCGGCCATGTATTACTCAGGCCCCCAGGATGCTGCCTTCTCCGAGCAGCCAGCATGGACATGTGGCCAACCCATTGGTATTGCATGGTAAGGGGTGGAGCTTATTTTCATACGGCCCGTAGGCAGATGTCCCTGTCCACACAGTACAAGCAGCGAACAAGATTGTGTCTCTGCACATTTTTTCTGGATATCAATCATAGGCTCATACTTATCTTTAGACCATATACTATTAAAATGTAAGTTTTCTCATTTCAAAACGCCACCTCAAGCGTTTTATTAGCCCAACGGCTTTTAACGGCTTTCAGTTTGTTTTCGCCAGGCTAGATGCTACAGAACGAGACACCCGCCTCCAGTCCGCTACGCTTGCCGCCCTCTTTCTTGATAGGTCCATAATGCCGCTACGTCCATGCTACGTAATGCTTTGGGCCGCATGGAATTTCCGGATTATACTTCCTTGTTGCTTCTCTGCGCCTATGAGCAGCTTTCATAGGAATGAATGGGCGCCATGTTTCAATACGGTGTCCATTTCTTTATATGTCCATGCCTAATATACAGGTCCTTCTCATATAATTAGCATATTGTGATAAAGTTCAATATTTTCTGTAATGTACTGATAAACATTATACTTTCATATATTTTAGATGCATTACACACAACTGAAGTAGTTCAAGCCTTTTATTGTTTTAATATTGATGATTTTGGCAAAAAAATAAAGAAAAACCAAAAATCCCTATCTGAAAAAATTAGCATATTTCATCCGACCAATAAAAGAAAAGTGTTTTTAATACAAAAAAGTCAACCTTCAAATAATTATGTTCAGCTATGCACTCAATACTTGGTCGGGAATCCTTTCACAGAAATGACTGCTTTAATGCGGCTTGGCATGGAGGCAATCAGCCTGTGGCACTGCTGAGGTGTTATGGAGGCCCAGGATGCTTCGATAGCGGCCTTACGCGCCCCACACACATCCTGCGTCTACCTCTGGAGCGCGTCGCGTTACCTTACTGCTGCCTCTCTCGGACTTTTCTCGGACACACATGCAACGTCTCAGCAGCTGCTGCTGCAGCGCTGCTTCTAAAAGCCCTATCTTTCTACATAGAGTTTTCATAGATAATTCCCATTAAAAATGAAGTTCTTTCATGTCATCTATGATGCATATGATTTATATTGAGTCTGGACAGTAATCCGTGCGCCCCATTGTCATTTTTTTTCTTTTTTTTTGCCATATTTTCGCTTGTTGGAAGTTTTATTTTGAAGGGGACACACCAGGAAATGGTGAAACTACAGCGAAAGATGCCAGTATGAAGTCAATGCGACTCTCAGCATAGTATTTCAAAAATCACTTTACTGATTTATACGGGAGAGAGAGAGGGGGGGTGTGGTCGGGGAAGAAGAAGGCCGTAGACACGGAAAACTGTTGCGCTCATCATGATCTTTTTTATTTCTTCACTATATTGGATCTCTATATGTGTCATTTATCCAAAAATGAAATGCCAGAACTAATTGAAAATTAGGTTTTAAATCCCTCGGATTTTGATTGCACAATTAAATCGTGAAATAAAGGGATTATTCGCGTATACGACTGAGGGATGTTTTATTTTGAAATAAACACACCGGGTAAACGTGTAACTAGAGTGAATGCTGCTGGTATGACTGTCAGCATGTATTTCTCTATCAGTTAAAGCACAGAGACGCGAGAGAGACGCGCTGCTCTCAGAAAAAAATAGGCGAGCCTCCTGAGGTGAAGGGGAGCGTCGCTGCAGACGTGCCTCCGACGCGCCTCAGCAGTGCGTCTGAGGTTGGATGTGTGCCCGCTCTACGTTGATTTCACAGTCTGTGACCAAAAGTCAGACGCAGACGCGAGGTAGACGCGCAGTAGAGGTAGGATGTGTGTGGGGCGCGTTAAGCTCATCCACAGTGTTGGGTCTGGTGTCTCTCAACTTCCTCTTCACAATATCCCACAGATTCTCTATGGGGTTCAGGTCAGGAGAGTTGGCAGGCCAATTGAGCACAGTATTACCATGGTCAGTAAACCATTTACCAGTGTTTTGGCACTGTGTGCAGGTGCCAGGTCTTGTTGAAAAATGAAATCTTCATCTCCATAAAGCTTTTCAGCAGATGGAAGCATGAAGTGCTCCAAAATCTCCTGATAGCTAGCTGCATTGACCCTGCCTTTGATAAAACACAGTGGACCAACACCAGCAGCTGACATGGCACCCCAGACCATCACTGACTGTGGGTACTTGACACTGGACTTCAGGCATTTTGGCATTTCCTTCTCCCCAGTCTTCCTCCAGACTCTGGCACCTTGATTTCCGAATGACATGCAAAATTTGCTTTCATCCGAAAAAAGTACTTTGGACCACTGAGCAACAGTCCAGTGCTGCTTCTCTGTAGCCCAGGTCAGGCGCTTCTGCCGCTGTTTCTGGTTCAAAAGTGGCTTGACCTGGGGAATGCGGCACCTGTAGCCCATTTCCTGCACACGCCTGTGCACGGTGGCTCTGGATGTTTCTACTCCAGACTCAGTCCACTGCTTCCGCAGGTCCCCCAAGGTCTGGAATCGGCCCTTCTCCACAATCCTCCTCAGGGTCCGGTCACCTCTTCTGGTTGTGCAGCGTTTTCTGCCACACTTTTTCCTTCCCACAGACTTCCCACTGAGGTGCCTTGATACAGCACTCTGGGAACAGCCTATTCGCTCAGAAATTTCTTTGTGTGTCTTACCCTCTTGCTTGAGGGTGTCAATGATGGCCTTCTGGACAGCAGTCAGGTCGGCAGTCTTACCCATGATTGCGGTTTTGAGTAATGAACCAGGCTGGGAGTTTTTAAAAGCCTCAGGAATCTTTTGCAGGTGTTTAGAGTTAATTAGTTGATTCAGATGATTAGGTTAAGAGCTCGTTTAGAGTACCTTTTCATGATATGCTAATTTTTTGAGATAGGAATTTGGGGTTTTCATGAGCTGTATGCCAAAATCATCAGTATTAAAACAACAAAAGACCTGAAATATTTCAGTTGGTGTGCAATGAATCTAAAATATATGAAAGTTCAATTATTATCATTACATTATGGAAAATAATCAACTTTATCACAATATGCTAATTATATGAGAAGGACCTGTATATGTAGACCCAGTTTGGCAGTTGGGGCCATTTGGGCAGCACCTGGGGTCAGCACAGAAATAATTCAGGATTATTTTGAATCTGTATCATGGACTACTAGACCGATTTTGGAGCATTACCAGGGTTCAACATAACTTTTTTTTCCTACTGGCCCGCCGGGCCAGTGGATCCGAGTTTTACTGGCCCCTTGTATATTTTCACTGGCCCTGCACACACTTTTTTTTTCTTCATAATTTAGTGTCAATAATTATAATACCTGTATTAGAAAATAAAGAAAGATAACCAGATCTAAAGGGAATATCTATACTGTAACAGTATAGATATTCCCTTTAGATTTGGTTATTTTTCTTTTAGTTAATTATATGAAATATTGATATTGCTCATACACATAATATAAAACCAGGCAAACATATTGAAATAGAAGCCTACAACTGAAAGTATGTTGAAAGAGTCGGCCAGTATTTTAAAGTCCAGTAGTTTGATGGTTGTTTTTATTCTTGAATTTGGGCAGTTTAATGAATAGTTCACCTGCAGAAGTCATGTTCAAACATAAAAAAAAGAGATGAAGGTCTGATCATTCTTTGTGGTGTGGTAGGCTGTTTTTATTACTTTCTCTATATGCATTAGGGATGTGAATGTGTTGACCGAATGACCGGTTTTCCACTTGCACTCAAGTTGACTTTAAAAATAGAATAGAAATCCGAAAATCAGTGGGTTATGCCGTTTTTTTAATGGGAGATTTCACCGTGTATGTGAGTTCACGTCTGGTCGTGAGCGCGCTGCAGGAGTGTCACTTCTCCATGAAGTGTCAGCTTCACATAAGAGTCCGGTGTGGGACCATTTTTTCAAACTATTGATAAAAAACAATGCAGTGCAAAATATGCAGCATAAGTTAAACGCTCGTCTAAGACTATGACGTTAAATCACCTAGAAACACACAATGCCTTCGTCCGATCACAGCAGCGTTTCACCGTGTGATCTCGCCAGCGAGTGAGCCGCCGCGCAGATGAACTGTGGTTTGTGGCTAAACTAATAACCGGGGATATTCTCCCCGTTAGCGATTTCAATGGGAAAGACTTCCGCGATCTGATTGAATGTCTCGAGCCTGAAAACACAGTGCCAAACTGCGCGACTATAGGAACTGTACAGTGAGCGGAGTCCCTCCGTTCGTTTCTGTCTACAATCACCGGAGACGCATTCACAGCGTTTAAATAACGCCTCTCATTTGTATTACCATTGGGGCTTGGATGCAAATACTGTAACATTACGGCGGCAGATAAAGGAAAAGCGCAGTTATCATTTTCTGCACCTCAACCTCTGCTGTGGGAAGAAAGAAAGGGGGCAAAGCAAGTCGATTAATTTGACGACTCGCAGGCGGACGGTAGGCAGCTCTGCCAACGGAGCGAGAGTGCACCCGCTTGTTGCTCCGCCTGTCAAAACGCCCACGCATCGGTTGTCCACTGGCCTTTCATTAAAAAATATATTTTATATTAGGTTTATTATATTGAGTCTTAAATAAACACTGCTTTCATTCCGACTCTCAACGCGCATTTCAATGGACCATGATGTAGTCTACAAAAAGATACTGAACTGTGATTGGCCAGTCACTGGCCCGGGCGGGACAGTGACTGGCCAATCAACTTGCCCTGCATATGATTTTACTGGCCCCGGGCCATCGGGCTATACGTTATGTCGAACCCTGATTACTTGGCCCCTTCCTGACAAGCTAGCATGACAAAACTGTTAGTAATAGATACTATTCTGCTCTTGCTCTCGGTTAGCTTAGCCGAATTTAAGTTAAAATTAAACACTCAGAAATTAAACAAACATAGTTGCTATGCCACACAAGTGATTAAGAAGCTTTAAACATAAATACTCACAGACTGAGACTTTCTCAGGACAACAAAGCTGAGAATTAACTGACATGCTGTGCTCTCTTGCTGGTTGCATCAAACTGAACTAAGGTTTTGATTTGATTTGATTTGATTCAATTTATTTCAGACATATCAAACATACAAAACAAAACAAAACAAAACAAACAAGGTAAACCAGGAGGGTCAAAAAAAAACAAATCACACATGCAATGCCGTTTTTAACCACCAGTTGTCTAAAGCAAAAACAAATTGTGGGGGCAGAACAGATACGTTTGGTTTTATATGATAGCGTAAGCTAAACTTAGCTCAAAAAGGAAGCTCACCAAAGCTTCTAAAGAAAGTAATGTAAGCCAGGCAAACAACTAGCTAGCTAGAACCAGCTAACGTTACTATAGCATTACATTCTTAAACTTACCAGAAGAGCCATCCTCCAGGACCTCACCCTCTTATTTTTCAGAGACCTGGTTTGGGGTGCTGACGACTCCGACATGTTCTCCTTATGTTCGTCGTGAAACACTTTGTCAAGCATGGGCGTCAAGCTGGCGTTAAGCTGGCGTCAAGCATGGGCGTCAAGTATTATTTACTATCTATGGCGTCAAGCCATCAGCGACTTGCATAAACGGAACTTCCGGTTTTACAACTACTTTCAAAATAAAAGCCTTTAATGATCTGATATGAGGCACACAACCGATCATACGAGTCATATTCATCATAGCTTGTGAAAAATATACAACGTTATCGGGGCATCTAATTTTAACACTCACTCAACATGTGTGCGCACACAAAGAGGTGAAAGAATCACTTCAGAGCAAAAACAAATATATTATGCTCATTATGCTAGATGCCAAAAGACAACATTTTGGAAAGAGGGATCAAAATCGGTGACTTTACTAAGATATGGCGCTGCAAACCATACTCAGAAAACTAATTTTTGAAGGTACTTCAACTAGAAAAACATTAAAGCTAATCAAATACCTTCACCGCTCTAAAGGTGCCAACACACTGCACAGCGCGGCGCGGCGGTTGGCCGCGCGAATCGCAGGTTCCGCGCCGCGTGATCATTTTGGCTCATTTGTGTCTCATTTGTGTCCGCTGCCGGCCGCCGCCCGATGACTCATTGAATGTGCACGCCCAGTTTCTTCCCGCTATTTACATCTCTCTCATCATCGTCGTCATCCTCACTGATTTGTTTTTGTTGGGAGCGTCTCTTAAGTATTCTGCCTTCATCATCTCTGCCATCGGCCCTTGTATTGGTCTCACTGCACCTCTCACACATTTCTCCCCGCCACCTGCCACCTAAGCTTCGTAAACACACACACCCACACATACACACGCACGTATCCATGGCCGTGCATACACACTCACGCCATATCAACATGTAGAGAAAACCCAAACAGATTTTCAGATGTTTAGGGAAATGTTTGGAAGTGTCAGTTGTCGTATTTAGTTTGCATTGTCTCTGCATATTCACTCATCTGCAGTACATCTTCCCTGGCTTTCTCTCCTTCTCTCTTCTATAATGTGAGTCTATTCCTTGCTCCTTTTACTAAAAGGTGTCTCATTAAACTGCTGTCATACATTTTATCGATGTGTTGGAACTTTCTCTCTCTCTCTCTCTCTCTGTCTTTTCCTCCTTTACCGACTGCACCGCCAGCCAGGTTTCACGTGTCTTGTAGCTCAGCAGACTCACCCGAGTGACGTCGGGAGGAGCTCAACGGTGATAGGCTAGCGCGGCGCGGCCGGCGGCGAAAAGTTCAATATTTTCAACTTCTGCGGCGGCCGCGCCGCCCCATTCGCGCCGCGCCGCCCCTGGCCGCGCCGCGTGATCCGCTCTCCGCCGGCCGCCGGTTCGCGCGGCGGCGCTCGAAATACATTGACTTTCTATTGAAACTCGCCGCGCGGCGATGTGCAGTGTGTTCGTACCTTAACATTGTATGTCGTTTTTCTAATTCTCATTGTATCCACCTTGACAAGATATAGTACTTAGTAGGCTAACTGTTAAAAAGGACTTATTACCTTAATAAGCATTGTTCATAGAGCATAGTTAACTGCTAATAATTGATTAATAAAGATGTGTTTACCTTCATAAAGCAACAAACAATGCTTAGTAAAGGTTTAACAATGACATAATAGGCAAGTTAGTAAGACTCAATAAATAGGTTTGTAATGATTTTATTAACAGCTATCAGAAACTCATAAGACTTTTATTAATGCTATTAAGCAATCAATAAATAGTTAAGAAGTTTCTTATAAGTGCTTATAAAAGTCTTATAAACATGTCAACGTGTTTATTATGTTATTATTAACACTTATATATGGTCTTATGAACACAAATTAATGTTCACGGGCGGCAGTGGCGAAGTGGGTAGGAAGATTGCCTCTGGAGTGCAGGGTCGGAGGTTCGATTCCCCGCCTACCCGCCACATGTCGAAGTGTCCCTGGGCAAGACACTGAACCCCAAATTGCTCCCGATGGTTCAGAAAGCGCCTTGCATGGCAGCTACTGCCATCGGTGTATGAGTGTGTGTATGAATGGGTGAATGTGGTAAGATATGTAAAGCGCTTTGGGGCTGAGAAAATCGGCTAGAAAAGCGCTATATAAGTCAAGTCCATTTACCATTTACCATTTAATAAGCATCTAATAAGGTCCTTATTACCTATTAACTAAGGCTTACTACAAGAACCTTAGTATAAAGCGTTACCCTTTTTTGTGTGCCATATGGTTACAAAATTTGGTTTTTATATATTGTTCTTGTTGTACAGTTTTGGCATATGGATTATTTTACCTGAGTCATTCTGCTACTTGTGTCTGGGTGTTATTCAATGAATTGTGAAAAGTATTTGGACCCTTCAGGTAAAACAGAAAACAGGTGTACCTTTTGTTGTTATTCTTCATTCTTATAAAGTGGACAGGGTTATTACTCTGTTATTTTCCTGAGTCTACAAAGAGGTTTAAATTCGTAACTTACATTTTTGTGTTAAAGAACTTCCCTTTGGGGACAATAACGTCCAACGTCTTTGACCTATGTCTTCAGGTTGACACGAGCAGCCAGGTACAATTTGAAAAATGTTCCATGAGTTTCATGTCACATACTGAACATACTGCATAGACCAGACCCAGGTGTCACACCATAAGGATGTCTGACCAGTTCTTTACTGCACCTCAGGGCATAGGCGATATCTGTGACAGTGTCCTTTGTTGTTGCCTGCTCCTGTGATAAACCTAGTGAATACTCAAGAAAACCAATGTTATTTTGTAAAAATCTGTTGAATATTAAGCAATTGCTTGAGTTTTAGGGTAAAACAATAAATGTGTAAGTAAGTCAGAAATGTGCTACTATTTTTGAAAATATATACAGTATAATAATCACAAAATAGTCCTTTATCAGGGGCCCAGCCATTTGTGTGGGCGGGCCTGGCTTCTACCAGTAGGCCTGTATGTGTTCAAGAATTGTGTTGTTGAAATGTTAACACAAATAAAGATATTAGGCCTATTTGTGTGTGTGTTCAATTAAATAATTTTCCGTCTGTTTGGGTCAACAAATATAGTTGAAGAGAGGTGAGCAGCATCAATAAAAAAAAAAAATCCTCTCATGACTGCTGTTTATCTGTTTGAAGTATTTTTTTCTTTTAAATTACACAATGGGTTAGCAATTGGTTATACTGCATCATATAGCTAACAATGAATAACTATTTGACAATAGCCTATCTATATATTAAACTGTTTGTAAATAAAGCTCTGTATTCTTCATTATTAAAAAATGTTTAAATGTTACAAATTGAGCTAATAAACTGAACTTCGAAAGTTGCTGAAGAAGTTATCTCAGCTAATTTTTTTAATCTAATTTGATAATAAGGTGATTGTATGTAGAATGCTCATGCTAGAAATTCATACAGGGGTTTTGTACAGATAAATAAATAAATATTAGCAGGTTCTCAATAATATTTCAATTTAGGGGGGTCGCAAAAAATACACACTGTCATGGGGGGGGGGCATGACAGAAAATAATTGAGAACCACTGGTTTATTGTAAGGGACTTTGGTGTGATTAAGTTGAGGCTCCATGTTATTATTGATGCCTGTTTTTGCTCACTCGTTTTCTAAAAATGTTTTTATCAACAAGCTGGTTTTTGCCATTTCACAATTTTCTGAGCAGTTTATTACCATTTTTCTTGGTAAATAACCACACACTTTTTATGGCTGACTAACTTGTTTTGCTCATTTTAGTACTCATCTGAACTGAAATAAATGTTGTCTTTTCCTTTAGTCTCTTCACAAAAAATACACCAAAATGGCTTCTAATACATGTTCAAATCACAAAAAAAATCTTCTGAGGGAGATAACCCCAGACCCCCCTACAGGAGTTTAGTTAACAGATGTCATGTCACCTTTTTCATGGCTTATGACTTTGCACCCCTCCTCACAATAATTGTAATTTTCAAGTGCAAAATGTATTTGTATTAAGGGATATTTGTTCAATTGGTTTTAATGTATTGGGCAGCTGGATTAGATACGAAGACAAAGAGTTTATTATAAATACAAATTAAGGCGAAAAGTCACACATGCACGAGGGAGTACTTTTAACATTGCAACCAGCTTTAGGGGGTACAAAAGTCAAAAAGGTTGGGAACCACTGCCTTAATAAACACGTGTGTGTGTGTGTGTGGGGGGGCATTGCTGGCAATCTCCTTCATGAATACAGAGGTTCCCAGACGTTGCGCAAAACGTATCAAGAGACAAAATGTGATTCAACCAGATTTGTAGCTGTAAGGCTTCGGGGGGGAGTTTGGGACACAGGTGCGGACCAAGGGGTTTCTAAAAGTTATCCCCGGAGGGATAACCACTAAATCGCAACGCGACACTGGGAGGGGGGAGAAAACAAAAAGCACAAAGTTGTGCAGGGCCACACAGGCTACCTTTTAATATTGAAAACTAAAACACGAACAAAACCACCACTGCCAAGCAGCTGAATGGACACACACACAAAACAGAAGACTTAGACACACAGGGAGCACACAGGGAGCACTCAGAGACAACCTCTCACTACCTCTTAAGGTGAGATAATGAGCAGCACAAAGCACTAGGATCTCAGGGCATATATCATCTCCTCACACCTGGGTCCAATCAGCCAATCAGTGCCACACACCAGATTGCAGTGAGGGAATCAGTCACCATTCTCACGGAGAACCTTCCGTTTCCTCACAGTAGCTAAACAGGTTAAACAGGTTGCTTACTCATTGTTCACTGGTATGCGTGTGCGTCACCTCTTTGTATTTGCAGCGAGACTGAACTTTTCTTAACAACCAGGGAGGTGCAGTGACAGTATAGGGTGCACAGGCTCAGGTGAGAAAAAATGCTTTCATTATTATTATAATATTTATATATATTTTTTAACAGTAGCACATTTCTGACTTACTTACCAATTTATTTGAATACCCTTATACTCAGGCAGATGTATAATACTCAACAGATCTCTAAATTATCAGTTCACACAGAGACAATGGTTTTCTTTAGTATTCACTAGTGGAGCAGGCAACAACAAAGGAAATATATTGCACATTTTCTATGCTACTAGTTTTGGTAGTGGTAGTATGGTTCATAGGATGTGATGATGTTTGAAACAGTTACACACCGCTGTGCTCAATCTAAAATATTTTGAACATTTCTACTTTTCTAATAATATCATCTGGGTTTAATGCTTCCACAGATATTGTCCGAGTACAGTAAAGGAAAGTAATGCATTTCATGTCAACCAGGAAACATAGGCCCCACCCCTTTCTTGCAAAATTCAGACAAAAGACTGTGTGTGTGTGTGCGTGGGTGCGTGTGTGTGTATAAAAAGAGATTAATACACTTCTACTTCAAACGGGAAAAAACAACAGCGGTGCGCCTACCTTCAAAATACTAGTCAGATACGAGTCCAGACACGCCATTTGAATAGGGTAAGACTTTACCTCATAGATTTCATCATGAAACTTTGCCACTGATATTAAAACTTTTATTTTTTGTATTTAAAGTTTGTTCAGAAATGTTTGAATAAATATGCAAGTTTGCCAATTTCCAACTAATTATGTGTAAATATGCATCTCTTTAAAAGAAAGAAAAAAAATCTAGATGTTGGATGAAGTCAGAGTTGAAATATTTATTTCATTTTTACAATATCATTCTAGCACATTTTCACACACATTTTTTTTTACACTTTGAGATGGATTTTCCATAAAAATATTAATATAAAATAAAATATTATGGAGGGTCCTCTGGGTTGGGCTTGGGGCTCTTTTTCTTTTACGGGACATATTTCTCTGTACTATAATGAATGCATTTAAATGCAGTGATAGGAACGAAGCAGAATAACTTTGTTGTCCAGCTACTGTATCTTTTTTTCCACAGACAAGGCTGAAATAGGCTATAGACTATACACAGTGCATGGGCAACTGAGGGCAGCCCCATTTCCAATTGTTTTTAAATAAACTCAATACACACTGTGCATGGATGTGAACGTGACATGATCAGATAATTTCAATATGTTGTTAATATCAAACACACAAACTAAAAAACAAAAAAAACAAAAAAAAAATCTTTTAGTTTTTTTTAGGGGGCCCTCCTGGCGGTCGGGGGCCCTAAGCGACCGCTTAGTTCGCTTATGCCTCGGGCCGGCTCTGATAGACAACAACCTGCAAAACACTGTGTATTTCTGGCAAAATGTTCAATTGCTAATACACTGTTTTCAAAACTCTTATGAACTCATTCAAAACAAAATATTGGATTCTACATTTACCTTATTGAAATTGTGGAAGAATTTTACCAATAATATGACTACTATATAAAATAAATTGCTTATTATTATTTTTTCAAGTGAATGAGAGAGAAAAGGCAATAAATAAGACAAAAAAACTTAAAGCCACCAATCTATCGCACCAAATTCCCTTACAATAAACTATTATATACTCTCTCTCTCTCTCTCTCTCTCTCCTGTAATACTGTATGTGTAACTTACACACTATTCAAACCGATCCTGAATTGTAATGCTTTGGGGGATTCTGAGTTGTGGTGCTTTGTGGTGCCCCCCCCCCCCCCTTCCTTAGCCTTGTACATCATACTTAGCATTGCACAACATACTTCAAACACTATACATGTACATAAGCCCTGCAGCTCACCCGCAGAAAACATTTCCTCAGAAACATGTTAGTGCTTCATCAATCGCACAGAAAGACAATCGTGGAACTTCCTTGGATTCAGTATCGAGTATTACATTTCTGTTGGTATGTCAGTTTCCGTGTCAGAGCCATCAAGACGCTGGCCGCACATAGCTTGTGTCATTGTGGCAGCGGGACACGTTAGCCCGCTGATTACTGTAATATTAATAATTATTTGGAACTTCAAAAATTAAAATGCTAATTTTTTATATTTTCTGTTTGTCTCCTTTCCCATTTTCTTATGTAAAGGGTGACATGGAAAATAAAATATAAGAAATGGCAATCAATTCATGTTTTACAGGCATATTTTGAATAAAACAGTCAGTTTTTAATTTTTTTAAATTCTGTCTGTCATGTTAGTGCGTCATCAATCACACAGAAAGACAATCGTGGAACTTCCTTGTCAAATAGGTCAACCAGGAAACATAGGCCCCACCCCTTTCTCACAAAATTCAGACAAAAGACTCTCTCTGTGTGTGTGTGTGTGTGTGTGTGTGTGTGTGTGTGTGTGTGTGTGCGTGTGTGTGTGTGTGTGTGTGTATCTCTTTATCATTCATCCAAGCGAATCCATCATCTTGTTCAGTGAATTGGAAACAGAAACTAAGACAAACTGTGTGTGAGTGTGTGTGTGTGAGTGAGTGAGTGTGAGAGAGAGAGAGAGAGAGAGAAAAAGTGAGTGAGTGAGAGAGAGAGAGAGAGGGAGTAAGGTCTCCTTACAGAGGCAATGTGCCTGACTCACAATTTCAGTTGATTAAAATGTATAAATAACTAAACATGAAAAGACTTTGCCTCTGTAAGGAGACCTCTCTCTCTCTCTCACACACAACTCAGTTGTGCGCTGGAATGGTGCAAAATATGATAACAGCGGGAAACAGGTGAGTGTGTTGTTTTGGCGCTGACCTGCTATAGGCTAATCACTACACTACCATTCAAAAACTGTGGAAACAGATATAGTCAAAAACTTGAGGTGACACACACGTAGATCTGCAGTGACAATCCGCGAGTCGCGGCCGATAATCAGTGTGCATTAATCAATACAATCGGCCATATAAAACACGCAATCTTTCTCCTTATCAATCTTCCCGTTTTCGGTTTTGTGCCCCCGAGAGCTTTCTTTTCTGCCTCTCCAACTTTAGGTCCCTGTCATCAGATGACTACACGATTCAAATGAAAGCTCTCGCGCTCCAGCGCGTGCTCGAGGGGGCGCGCACTGGAGCACCTATAGTGTGGGTAGGAGGAGGCGAAGGAGGGGGGGGGCGCCTTATCACTGACGTGCTTCTGTTATTGATCATATCATTTACACAAACGCTGTTAAATACAGAAAAATGCAGACTCCAAAAATGTTCCCCCGATCGCTTTGGCGCCCCTCTAGTGCGGCGCCCCTATGCGCCGCATATAGTGCATACCCACTTTTTGCGCCACTGGTTTAAGGCCAAGTTTACTGGAAACCGAAACCGTGCAAATACAGCCTATCATTCACATGACAACAGAAAACGCAGTCTTGAAAACACAAACTTTTGAAACCATCTCCCTGGGTGGAATCTTTTGAAAGAGCAACTGTATTGGAACCTTGTTAACTGGCGAAACCGATTTCTCTGGTAACGCTGAAGTCACTGCTCCAATCCGCACATGCGTAGTCTTTTACATTTCACTATCATATCTAAGAAAAAAGACCACGTACTACCGCACACTTGAGACATGAGGAGCTTGCATACGTATGTAATTCTATTTTATATTATGTATATACAGTATACAGGATTTGTTTTATTTTGAACATTAAACAATCCATCCTCTGATAATGGTCTACAACTAGGCTATTAAAAATGCATAGGCTATTTCAGGTCAAACAGGAAACATAGGCCCCACCCCTTTCTTGCAAAATTCAGACAAAAGACTGTGTGTGTGTGTGTGTGTGTGTGTGTGTGTGTGTGTGCGTGTGTGTATAAAAAGAGATTAATACACTTCTGTTTCAAACGGGAAAAAAACAGCGGTGCGCCTATACCTTCAAAATACTAGTCAGATACGAGTCCAGACACGCCATTTGAATAGGGTAAGACTTTTATTACCTCATAGATTTCATCATGAAACTTTGCCACTGATATTAAAACTTTTATTTTTTGTATTTAAAGTTTGTTCAGAAATGTGCAAGTTTGCCAATTTCCAACATGTGTAAATAATATGCATCTCTTTAAAAGAAAGAAAAAAATCTAGATGTTGGATAAAGCCAGAGTTTAAACATTTATTTCATCTTTACAATATCATTCTAGCACATTTTCAAACTTTTTTTTTTACAACATTTTAGTGTCCCACATTTTTACTGATTTTGGATACAGACATGTTTTAATTTTTATAATTAAACCATACTATGCACAGGGCTTAAAAATGCATATACAGTTTTTTACGATTGCTAAACAGTGGGCACAACTGGAACGACAAGTGCAAAACTCTAACAACAGTATGCAGAGCAGCGGTTCATTCGGACCAAACTGTAGCTCGTTTTTCATTGCTTAAACACAATTTTCAAAACTCTACACACCTATCTCATGGCTTAACCACAGCCTGCACAACACTGTGGATTTCCAGCACTTTTTTCAAATGCTAACACACTGCTGCCACAACTGTAAACCACACATTCAAAACAGAATGAATGCCTTTCAAACACTGCGGATTGCAATTTCAACTGAAACACTAAGATGTCTTGTTTTAGAATTGTTAGTGAACATATACAGTATAAAGGGAAAGCTAAAAAAAAATATTTTTTTGGAAATGGACCAAGGAAGACAGGTTGTTGGAGGTAGAAGAGTGGCAGTGAGAGTGTGTATGTGTGGAGGAAGACCTAGAAGACATAGAGCTGTAATGTCTGATGAAATACAGTAAGGGCAACACTGATAGACCCTGTTGTGAATCATGGTCTCACATTGAGAGAGGCAGGATTGAGAGTGCAACCCAATCTGCAAAAATCTAAAGTTGCATCTGTAATACGAATTTTCCAGCAAACAAACAGCTTAGAGTTGCATCCTTACAGTAAATGACAACATTACAGGAATTGATTTCTGTATTACAATTATAGAATATCTACACAGATAAATACTACATTTGGAAATGTTTTCAATAAAATATACAAAATGTGTATCTAGTGAAGCAAACTTCTGATTTTCATTTCTCTTTGTTTTCCTAAAAAAACTGGTATGTTATAAAATAAACAATTTCATGTGAAATAATTTCACCCTTTCATCAAAGAAAATATTATGTAATTTGTGTGAAATAATTCAAATTATTCAAACTGTAAAGATTAAAAGTTTGTAATTTGTGTATTGGGGTTTGATGCTAGTGTTTGTACTCTGAGCAGGTTCTGAGTGACAGTGTGTGTTATCTCAATGAGGCTGGTTCATAGTGTTTGCTGCACTGAACCTGTTTTGCAGGTGAAGTGAACTGTTCAGCTCCAGTGACTGTTGGTAGTGCAGACTGTAGTTAGAGTTTTGCATATTGAGCTACAGTTGTGCCCACTGTGGTTTAGCGATCGAAAAAAACTGTAAGCATGGAAAAATCAGACAACATATGAACAAATCCTTCTGTTATAACCTTCAGAATAGTGCTTGGTCAAGTTATGAAAAGTTTAGTTGATGTAACTGCTTTTGAAGTTGATATGTTCGGTTCAATGTATTGAAAAAAAAAAGTTGAGATAATGGCCGCGTTTCCCAGATTCGATCGTTGTTTGGGACCAAAGAAGGGTCGAAAGAAGGGTTTGCCTAAGAAGGAGCGCTAGGATACGGGTGTTTCCCAGATGGCTTCTTAAGTGCCATCTTTGGAGAACGCGTAAGTTGAAGCGAAAGAAGCTGTTTAGTGGGAGCTGTCCACCGTGGTCGTGCTGAAACTGAATAAATCGATGCCAGGCGAATCGATCACCCACCTCTTTATCAGCGCATAAGTCACACACAGCGCCCCGTGGTCTCCCCACACAGGTGGAATTAGGCTACGCATGTATCGTGTGTGTGGGGGTGTGTGTGGGTGCGGGTGTGTGTGGCAACAAGTGTATCAAAGTAGTAATCAAGCCCATTAGCGCATATATACCCCCGTGGATATAGGCACACACATGTGATGTGAGAATGGAAGAAAGCGGCAGCAAAAGAAACAAGCGGGCACCGTCGTTTACCGCGGAGGAGATGGGCGTCTTAGTGGACGAGGTCTGGCAGCACCGGGGAGTTTTATTCGGGGGAACAAGGGGCAAAAAGAACATCACGGTGAAGAACCGTGTTAGGCAGGCCATAGCCGAAAAGATGTCCCCCTCCAGCCCATGTGGCCTGCGTGACTGGCGTGCTGTGAGGAAGAAGTGGCAGGAGTTCCAGAACCAAACAAAAAGGAAGAGTGAGAAGGTTTCACTAATCAATCTCCCTTCGTTGCAGGTGATGCAGACGCCCAGTAAAGACAGCGCGGAGTAACCCCTCCCCCATATGGTTTCAATAAACTATTTTGGTTTCTTTTCAACCATGTATTGTGTGGATCATTTTGCATTGAAATGAGGGTGTCAAACCTAGCAACAAAAAGTCCCAGGCAATTTGTAATGTATCTAAGCGTAGGTTAATGACGTGTGTGTATTGTGCGCCCTTTCAACAGCATTCCAGTGCCAGACTTTCAGGTAAAGCACCCGGACACTGCAGCAATAATCATAGTGTGCAGGAAGTTACATGTAGCCTACATCTGCTGGTTCTGTTTATTTATTTCAGCCTTCAGGCCTGATAGTTGATATGGGTGATGTGTGGTGGTTATGGGTTTATGGTTTAGTGCTTGGTGACTGGTGGTAAAGAGGTAGGGGCTGCGGGTTGTTGGACCGGGCTGAAGGCAAAATTGCAGCGGGTTGCTCTGGATGTGTGGAGACACCAGAGTGATCAGCCGTTGGATCTCCGCACGGGGCAGCCGGTACTTTGCCTGGACGGCCCGGTCTGATAGCACGTCCAGTGGGGAGAAGTGCCGACGCACGTACGCATTTATGTAAACCGTCTGGCTTCGCGCACGGCGAGGCTGTTGGTTCGCAGCGAGAAGGTGTTGTATTGCAGCCATGGTTTCTCACACGCGCGGACTTTGGCAACACCTTTAGCAGGTGGAGCTGCTCTGAATGAGGTTCAGCTGAGTTCAATTAAATCTGTTTCTTTGATATCTGTGAAATGCCACAGGGTTGTTGATGTTTTTTTTGTATGTGTAGTAGTACTATAAACTCATATGTGTGTGGAAAACGTAAACGTCTAATTCATTAAAAAATGTTTTCTCTACTATTAGTCTGTTTCTTGCGCCAGTGGTCCGCATTGAGCATTGTTTTATTATTTCGAAAAGTGGAGGAAATAAATTTCCCTGACGCGGCATGATCACTGACGATTTGGTCGCTAAGAAGGTTGAAAGAGTGGGTCAGCTCCGTCTTACAGTTCCGTCTTAGTGAAAGAGCTACTTTCGCTAAGAACGAATCTGGGAAACGCATTCTTCTTTCACAGCGTTCTTAAGAGCGCTCCAAAGAAGTACTTAGCCCAAAGAGGCTCTTAACGAATCTGGGAAACGCGGCCAATGTCTGTTAAAGATGGTGTATTGGGGTTTGATGCTAGTGTTTGTACTCTGAGCAGGTTCTGAGTGACAGTGTGTGTTATCTCAATGAGGCTGGTTCATAGTGTTTGCTGCACTGAACCTGTTTTGCAGGTGAAGTGAACTGTTCAGCTCCAATGACTTTTGGTAGTGCAGACTGTAGTTAGAGGTTTGCACATTGAGCTACAGTTTTGCCCACTGTGGTTTAGCGATCGAACAAAACTGTAATCCACAGAATCCTGTGATTAATCTGATTAAATGTTTTTATTGTGTGACAGCCCTAATATATATATATATATATATATATATATATATATATATATATATATATATATATATATATATTAGAGGTGGGCATAGATTAATTTTTTTAATCTAGATTAATTTTGGAATTAATCTAGATTAATCTAGATTAAAATGGCTCATTTGAATTCATTCATAATGTGTGTGTGCTCCCTAAATAATGACTCAAAGTAAGTCTTTGAGAACGTGTTTCTCAAGCCAGGTGGCTTTCATTTCGTCATCAGAACGAGTGTCTAATTATTGCGAACAAATAATATTCTAACAATTTAATCAGATATAAGGCTAAAAATCACAACATTGCACTGTTTTTTGTGCTTAAAAAAAACGAAAAAACTAATTTGTTGGGTAGGCTATAGGCTATAACAGAAAATAAAGCCATTACTTTTGTGCTTCAAGTGAAACATTAAATATAATTTTTACATAAATAATAAAGTCCTTAATAAACTTTTCAAGAATCTGGACTAGAGTGAATATTGGACAGGCTTTATAGGTCCATGGCTTTTACCTGTGGGACAGCGCTTCACCTAACAGCTGGCTGCAACACCAACCTACAGTCTATTGTGCGACGGAGAGCTAGTTATCATTAGCATCAGCGTTAGCCGACATCACGGCAACAGCTGAATAATGTAACACATTACACAAGTTACACTACATGAAAACAATGGGCTGTAGACGCTAGAGTTATAATTTCGTGTAGGAAACATTGTTGAGACTGGAATTTCGTACCACAGCGGCCGTTCCATAATACAGCACTCCCTTTAGCAATGGCTGAATATAAGACCTCCCTCTGCTGTGTATCTGCGGGAGCGAGTGGCATTAATAACTTAAAAACAGTAAACGTTTAACATGATTACGGTCGTTTAGATGCTTTAATCATATGCCGAATTTATAAACAGACCATATTATTAACAATAAATTAAGTTATGTACATGTCAGAGTTACGTACATGGATACATTCATAAGTAAACATTGAATAGACAGATTTGTGAAGGGGGTTTGGCGCTGAGTGTTACATTAGCGATCCTGCAGCCAGGTGGTGTGTGTCGTGGGCAAGTGATGGAGAGAGAGAGCGGCGGGTGTGTGAGAGAAGCTTCGCTCCTGCAATAAAGGCTCCTCAAGTGTCAACAACGGCCCCCGGCTATTATTACCCGACCAGAGAACACACGGAAGGGGGTTCACCCTGACGGCGAACAGCCATCGGCCCTGGAGGGAACCATCTCCCCTGAGCCGAACAGGAGGTGGAATAAGAGATTAACGGCGATATTTTTTTTATCGCCGATAAGAGTTTTGCGTTAACGCAGCACGTTAACGCCGATAACGGCCCACCACTAAAATATATATATATATATATATATATTATTATAGTGATATATATTATTATAGAAAGTTCTCTTGCGAAAATAGCGTTCATAATAAAGGTTGGCTAAATTAGGTCATCTGCAAAAAACAAAAAATAAAATTAATCTCTCTGGGCCCCCCATGGTGGCTGGGCCCTAGAAAGCTTTCCCATTTTCTACCCCTTATGGGTGGCCCTGTGTAAGCATGAAGGATGACTTCAGAAACTGCACAATTGCTCTTCTTCTTAGGAAAATAAGTGTAAATAAGAAAGCAAATAAATACATACGCATGCACTCACTCGCCATTTTATAATTAAATTGTTCGTACAAACAAGCATCCTCTGTGCGCATCCATGTAGGTCTACAGGTTGTTGAGAAAGTCTTCTCCAAAGGTAATCATCTGTCTCAGTGCACTCAGAATCGGCGCATTACAGTTTTTTTTCGATTGCTAACCCACAGTGGGCACAACTGTAGCTCAATGTGCAAAACTCTAACTACAGTCTGCACTACCAAAAGTCACTGGAGCTGAACAGTTCACTTCACCTGCAAAATAGGCTCAGTGCAGCAAATACTATGAATTGTCCTCACTGAGATAACACACACTGTCGCATATCGGACTTCTCGTTCTGTGCTTGTGTGCCTGCGTGTGATAGGCTACACCATGGGTTATTGACGGAAGAGAACCGGACGTGGCTCTAAAACCACTTGTTGAAAGCATGGTTGAAAGGGCTACAGCGCCACCTAGCATAGTGGAGACAGCCATGCATCGGACATTTATCCGATTTCTGAAAGGCCATGTATACTCAGACAAGTGACACGGTCCGTTCGAGTGTCTTGTTCGATATATGTGATAATCCAATCTAGTTGTGCCATGTAACCGCACTGACTGTAGCCCTTACTGTATTTCATCAGACATTACAGCTCTGTCTTCCTCCACACATCCACACTCTCACTGCCACTCTTCTCCCTCCAACCACCTGTCTTCATTGGTCCATTTACAACAAAAAAATATATTTTTGAGCTTTCCCTTTATACTGTATATTAGGGCTGGGTATCGTCAAGGACTTTGCGATACGATACGTATCACGATACACTGGTCACGATGCGATACATCACGATATATCACGATGTATTGCGTATCTTGATATATCACGATATATTGCGATATTCCATAAACAAGTTGCCTTGTCAAATATAACGGCACAATATAGTGATAATTGTACAGACAAATGAAGTCAAAACTATTTCATTCACAACTTCCTTTACTATTTTTCTTCCTTTTTTGTTTTTGTTTTGGCAAATTATCAAACACTGCTGCAGCTGCCATAACATCAAAATAACAAATCCAATTCACTCTTGTACTAACTGTACAGGACACAATGAAAATGAAAACACTTCAGTGTGCTTTTGTGACACAGTGAATCTTAAGTATTTTTATAAACAAAACTGATGCTAATGTGATGAGTTCGGTGAAGTCGGAAAGGAAGGAGGGATTAGGTTTGGGTGGCCTGTAGATGAGGATAACTGTCGTGGAGGAGGGGGCTTTGAAAGCGATGAATTCAAAGGATGACACTGAGGGGAGGGTGAGTTCTCTGATCAGATAATTCTGTTTGTGGATGACGGCGAGGCCACCTCCACGGTGGGAGGGGCGGTGTTTGGCGATGTAGCTGAAACCAGGGGGAGATGCTTGGTTGAGGGAGAAAAAGTCATTGGGTTGTTGCCAGGTTTCAGTAAGTAGAAGGAGGTCCAGATTATTGTCGAGGATGAGTTCATGTATGGCGGGGGCTTTACTGTTGAGTGAGCGGGTGATGAGGCGGGCAAAGTTGGCACAGCCAGAGGGTGATGGGATAGGGGCAGGCTGGAGAGGTCTGAGGTTAGCCAGGTTAGCTGTGCAGGGGGGCGGAGGGGAGGGGGGAAACTGGGTGGAGGGGTGGTGGTGGTTGAGTATATAGATGATTGGACATTTGGTGGTGCAGATGAGATGTTAAGTAAAGTGATGTGTGAGTGAGGAGAAAAGACATCAGTGAAATCCAGTCCATGTTTTCTGTCCTGCCTGGTGAGCTGCTAAATGACAGAAGCGGTGAATGCATGGACATATACAAGGTGAATCTCAATTCAGGGGTTGCAGCCTACGAAGGCTGCATTTGAAGACCGATTGCGTCATAGCGGCGCGCAAAGGCTTGTTCCATTTGCAGGTGTGGTGGCGTGTGTCAGGCTATATGAACAGTGGCGAGAAGCGGCAAACAATCAGCAGCAGCGGCCTCTTCCTACGGTTGGTAGGGGAGAACGGGGTAATTTGTCACACGGGTAGGTTGTCACAATCGTTATATCTCAGAACCAGAAGGCGCTGTCTGTGAAATCTTGGTATGTAAATATCCAGAATTGGGATCAGAGGTCACCTACATAGTCTTCCTTGGAGTTAGACTGCTGAATTTGAGGAGAGACGACTGTTTGTGTTTTTCATGTCAAATTGAAAATATTTAGCTCCTCAGTATTTTTCTTCTAGGCTTTTACACAATGGGTTTATAACAAAACACTTGTTACCCATACAAGGTGTGAAGGGTAAACTATAGTTTAGATTGTGGTTAGCAAGTTAATTAGTTTTCAGATGGTTGTTGGCCTTGATGCTAGCAAGAAATTCAAGTTGGGGTTGGTCGTCACATTTTTTGGGGGGTTGGTGTCACATGTTATCCAAAGGCTGCAGCCAGAAAAGGAACCCAATAACGAAAGAAATTGTCAAGCTGTATCCTCACTGACACCCCAGAGAAGGAAAGAATAGAGCAGGAAAAGGCAGCTAGCATGCAAAAGAAAAAAGGGCAACAAAATCAAAACAAACCCAGTGCATCCCAAACTAGACCAGCTGCCAAGGCTACAGTAAGTTATGTAGGCCTATTTGTCAACTTGACAATGCAATTAAACTTTCAAATTTAGTTTTACTTTCTTACCTTCTTTTTAATATTATTCCCATTAAGATAACATTGTGACAAACAACCCCATAGTGTTTGACAACCGACCCCTTGATGGGGTTGGTTGTCACAATGTGTAAGGGTGTCTTTGATGATTAATTTCTTCTTTATTACAATAAGATAGAAAAAGTGAGGGGTACACATTTCAAGCCAACACCTTAAGCTTCAATTTAATGTAGGAATGATTATTGAAAGATGTTTAGGTGATGAGCAATTCTCACTGGAGTAAAAAGTGTGCCTACTTACCCCGTTCTCCCCTACGTCCCTTCGGTTGCCAACACACGAATGGTGTTATGAGATAAAGTCCCCGTTCATTCTTGAAGTAAGCTAGCATCCAGTGAATCGTTTTTCCCACACAAGTGGCAATGCCAGCGGATTGAAAAAATATTCCAAGTGAAGCCAATCACACTGTCCGATTAGTTCATAGAGCCGAAAATAAATACAATGAAGGTATTGAAAGTTAAAAAGTTAAAACTGTTAAAAAGTTTTATATTTATATATATATATATATATATATATATATATATAATTTATTCATAAATAAGTCAGAACAACTTCACATATGGCGCATTGTCCTGATTTACTTTGAAAAGCATTCCTCAGATTCAGTTTTCATTGTTTACAGATGTCTTCAGAAAGTGTGCAGGAGTACAGAGTGATGGAGTATATATCCCGGTGAGTGCCTACATCTATCTATCTATCTATCTATCTATCTATCTATCTGTCTGTCTGTCTGTCTGTCTGTCTGTCTATCTGTGTGTGTGTGTGTGTGTCTAGCTGACGTCACCCCTTACGTTCCTGGTGGTGACGTCACTCCGTATGTTACGTTTTGGTGATTTTGACTCTCCTCCGTTGGATCGGCACCAAACTTTGTTCGCCGTCAGTTACGGAACTTTACGCTGGGAACTGACTGTTCCCGTTCATAATAACGAGCTAAAACGTGTTTGTTTTATTGATATTTTATATAAAAGTGATTTTTCGTGGGGTTTTTAAGCCTCCTGTGCTTCTAGCAGTGTTTTGTAGCGGCTTTTCTAACGGAACCAGGAGCTTTATAAAGTCAGAGCTAACCGCTGCTAACTACTAACCGTTAACCAGCCGTCCAGTAGGTTTCACTGTGAATTTGTTATTTTCTGCCCCTTTTTGAAGTTTTTCATCGTTTTACATTTTATTCGATTGCTTAAAGGTGAAGTAAGCGATACATTTATGTTAATATAAGTGTTAAATTGCTCTTTATTCATACAGTGATCACTTACATAATGTGCGCGTTTCATAAAGCCGATCTCTCAGTCAGCTGCTCTACATGTAATCGGCAAATAAACTTTACGGGGGATCCCGAAATTAAAATGCAATCACAAGAGAGAATGCTACAAACCGACACCCGTCTCACTCATGGTCTCACTGCAAGTGCACGCCAGAGGACAGATGGGTGAATGTTTATGCGCCTACAATGGCGGAGCAGGTAAAAATCCTTCCCAATGTCTGTTTTGATGGTTTTTATCATGTTTTATCACAATTACTTATCTGAGATGGTGCTAGATAACTCGCTGTTTGAAGACCGCAGTGCATTCATGTGGTGACGTAGGGACGAGCGAGGGGACTGCTAACTGCAGTAACTTTTAAAGGTGCTGTAAGCGGAATGGTTCTTTTAGCTAACTTCCTGTCAGTTACTGCAGTTAGCAGTCCCCTCAATCGCCCCTACGTCACCACATTAATGCACTGCGGTCGTCAAGCAGCGAGTTATCTAGCATCATCTCAGATCCATAAGTGTGATAAAACATGATAAAAACCATCAAAACAGACATTGGGAAGGATTTTTACCTACTCCGCCATTGTAGGCGCATAAACATTCACCCATCTGTCGCTCTGGCATGCACCGGCAGTGAGACCATGAGTGAGACGGGTGTCGGTTTGTAGCGTTCTCTCTTGTGATTGGATATTCATTTCGGGATCCCTGAAAAGTTTATTTTTCCGATTACATGCAGAGTAGCTGAGATTGGCTTTATGAAACGCGCACATTATGTAAGTGATCACTGTATGAATAAAGAGCGATTTAACACTTATATTAACATAAATAAACCGCTTACTTCACCTTTACTGTAAGCACGATTTTGAAAACAGTGCCCGATTTCTCAAAACACTACACACAATTAGCACACCAAACACCCAATTACCAAAACACCTCAGACCCTTTGCAAGACTCTTTTCAAAACTATACACTATTTTATAAAAAAAACATATTTTGTCACCATATGAAACCAGTGGCGGATTCAGTACGTAATTTATGGGTGGGTCTAGGAATGATCTGGATGGGCCTTGTTTTTTTTTCAAAGATTAAACAAACACGTAGCCTATAGCCTACATAATATAAAATCATGAAGTGGAGAGAACGTGCAGATCGGTAGTAGGCCTACATGTTAATATGCCTTTTACTCATGTCAGAATATCACATAATAAAAACACAAATCCAACACTGCATAGCTCACGTTATATAGTGACTACAACCCGAACATGAAGATGGATCAAACAAATCGAATGAATTAATTTTCAGAAAAGAAAATTCAGAAACAGCAATAATGCCACGGCGGGCAAGCATACAAAAACCATATGACAAAAACCCGGTCTAACCGGAGCTTCTACACAAGGCGGAGTCTTATCCTACTACCTAAATACAATTATGAAGTGGAGAGAACCTGCAAATCTGTAGTATTTTAATATGCCTTATAGGCTACTCATGTCATATCACATAGGCCTACCAGTCTGTCGGATCAGATGTAGGATAATAACAAAATAAAAACACAAATCCAACACTGCATAGCTCACGTTATATAGTGACTACAACCTGAACATAAAAATGGATCAAACGAATCAATCGAATTAATTAATATTCAGAAAAAACTTTCAGAAACAGCAATAATGCCACGGCGGGCCAGCATACAAAAACCCAGTCTTACCGGAGCTTCTACACAAGGCGGAGTCTCCCAGGCTTCGAGTTGAAAAAGTTGATTATGTCATCATAATCCGAACTGTCAATTAGTTCTCTTTCAAAAGACAAAAGTGTCAAGTTGTTAATATGATATTCCTTTCGCGGACAAGTCTGCGGTCGCAACAAAGCCCACTGCCCGCTCTTTGATGACACCTCCGTGAAGGAATCGCACACACACACGGCAACCGGCTCACGTTTAGCTAAGTCTTTGTAGCCTACTCATCTGCAAGTATGGCACAATATTGATGCAGTTCGGTCTTTATCTTGCGTAGCAGGATTGATGCTTCAAGCAGCTCATCCTGGATGTGGTGGCTCATCAATGTGGCATTTCGGGGTGGTATTTTTAGCTTGGTACAGAACGCAATATCAAGAACAACTTTGCTCCCGGTTTCGTTCCACAAATGACGGGGCGTCGCCGTGCAGCTGATTCAAAACTGTCCTGCGGCTTTGCGGTGTATGGCTGTCACTGTATGCTTTTAGTTTAGTTAGTGCAAAAGCATGCGACTTGCTTGATTTCCTGTAACCATCTCTGATTAAAGTAAACTCTGCGTGCATATTTGTAAAATGCCTACACGCCCTGCAAAAGACTGCGTCTCGCTCTTGGCTGTATTCCATCCATTTGAATTGCTCATACCACCTGATGTTAAATGAGCGTGATTTCCAATTTATGACAGTAGCTGGAAATGTTTTCAGCTTTGGTTGAGTGGCGGGTTCCTCCAGGGCAGAGAGATCCGATGGAGTCCCGCCGACGGTTGTCTCTGCCAGCGGCTGCGGCTGTATTCTAACATTAGCAGGACTGGTTGTGGCCATTTCCTCTGCATTCTCCGGGCAATCCTGATGCTGCGGAGTCTGCATAGCTACAACCTGGTCCAACGGTATTTCATCATAATTTTGTAGACGTCGTTTTTTTTTAAGTGACTCAAAGCCAGAGCAGTTTAGCCATTGCTAATTGAGGCTGCTATCTGATAGTGCACGAAACCGCCATCCGTTGTCTGCGTCGACCATGATTTTGCGTAAAGACGTCACTGAACTGAACTAATGAGTAGGCTACGAGAGGGGTTTCTGAATATTATTATATTTTGGTAGCTACTGTAAATATTTTAAATTATAAATGTATTCAAGAAAAAAACATATATTGTATGAGAAAAGACAATTAAACATTAAAAATATTTTTATTTTTTTCATGAATCTGATTGGGTCAATCTGGGTGGGCCTGTACCAACCAGGCCCACCCGTAGATCCGCCCCTGTATGAAACACACACGCTTCATATTACTTAATTCTGTCTGGACCAGTTACACACTGCTGTTGCTAACCTTAAACACTTTTAGTAATTCTACTTCTCAGTGATTTGAGTAATGTATAAAAAGTACACAGAGAAAGTGCAAATATACAATAAGTTCACCAAACACTTGACAAGACCAATGCTGCAGACTGAGGAAAATATGATTTATTTCTCTCCATAGACCCAAATCAGTCAACATGGAAAATCACAACAAAACATGTGTGCAGTAGTCTGCATAATACTGTTATCCCAGCAAACAACAACATATATACAATACTGTATCCAGTAGCCTACAGGTTACAAATTACAGAAAATACTGTAAATAAATTAAAAAAATCTGATAAAGGAAATACAGTATAAAAAATCCTAGACACTATCTCTTCGCCTAACTGGATCTGTCCAGAGAATTTCATCCACATCCTTCCACCGACATGCAGAGAAAAACTGGATAAGGAGAGTATGATGGAAGGTATAGAACTGTGAACTGTAGATGGTGTTGAAACAGGGCCGGAGTGGGACTCATTTTCAGCCCTGGAGTTTCATGCCTCAGATCAGCCCACTTTCACGCCGACATTATTAATGTAATGTAATAACAACCTTAATATGTACGTCTGCAAAAGTGCACTGTTCTCTGCACCCTTGTAATTCTGTGTTTTTAGTAGAGGTGGGCATAGATTAATTTCTTTAATCTAGATTAATTTTGGAATTAATCTAGATTAATCTAGATTAAAATGGCTCATTTGAATGCATTCATAATATGTGTGTGCTCCCTAAATAATGACTCAAAGTAAGTCTTTGAGAACGTGTTTCTCAAGCCAGGTGGCGCATCAGACCAGGGGCTCATCTCCTGTTTCCAACATGCATCACAAACTGCTTGAGGAAGCTGTTCTACTATGATAATTGGTGATGAAAATAAATAATGTTCAACAAGATGTTACTTAGTAACGCGTTACCGGTGTTGTGCCGAAATCCCACTCCCCGCCGAAATCCCACTCCCCCGCAGGATCCCACTGCCTTCCTAGCGTGTTGCTAGTTGTAGTTTGACGAACCGAGGCGATTTTTACAAGCCAAGTTCCTTCGTCTTAGGCTTTGAGGAAACTGTTCGTAGGCTATTTAATTCATGTTTCATCAAAATATAAGTTATGTTGTGCTGCACTTGAGAGTCTATACGATTTGTGCCCTCTGTCCCCCGCACTTTCTACAACCACTTAATTCATTTTTTTATTTTTTATTAACCTTTATTTATACAGGTAAAATCTCATTGAGACCCAGGGTCTCATTTACAAGAGAGACCCATTTGTTATATGTCGTAACACATTTTTCCGAGCTGTCCTTAAACGCACCATGAGAAGCCTGGTGCGTTTAAGCCTCCTAGAGGGGAGTGGGATTTCGGCGGGGAGTGGGAATTCGGCACAACACCGGCATCGGACCTCTTTTTTCAGTAACAAGTAATCTAACGCGTTACTATCTCCAAACCAGTAATCAGATTAAAGTTACTCATCAAAGTCACTGTGCGTTACTTTTTCTGTAATTTTCCTTAATGAAACATTTTACATAACTGCACAAATGACTGCGATTGCGATTTTATGTAAATAAATGTGCACGCATGTGTCTCTAAACGCTCCAACTGCTCCAACCGCTCCTCTCGTCTTTTTGGTAGCGCCCCTCGTCTCTGTCATGCAGCGTGTGTGTGTGCGCCTGTGTCTGTGTCTGTGTGTGTGTGTGTGCAGCAGCATTACGGCCGAACTGTGGCGCAAAACAAAGTTTCCCCCCCGATGAAGTATAGCGTCTGCTATGGGGATATTTAGGATTCGGGTACGGTGACGTTGACGTTGAAGAGATAGAAGTGTTTAAAACTTGGAAACTTATAGTCACGTGGCGACCGGTGGCCACACACACCCACCCTGCGTTCCAATACCCGATTGTGTCGTGGCAAGTGATGGAGAGAGAGAGCGGCGGGTGTGTGAGAGAATAAAGGCTCCTCAAGTGTCAACAACGGCCCCCGGCTATTATTATCTCCCCTGAGCCGAACAGGAGGTGGAATAAGAGATTAACGGCGATATTTTTTTTATCGCCGATAAGAGTCTGGCGTTAACGCAGCACGTTAACGCCGATAACGGCCCACCACTAGTTTTTAGACTGTGTGGACTCAAATGCTCCTGTTTAGCCTATAGCCTACTCAGGTGCCTGCCATGGTGCTACTATGTGCAGTAGGAGTGTACGGAGACGTCATTATCTGTAGGTTATCTGTTCAACAAACACAATTAGCCTATCTATATGTACCTGTATTCAGATATGAAACCGGAAGTGGCTGGGGCTTATGTGTGAACATTTTTTAAAACAACAATTATTGTCCCTTCAGAGCCTCAAATTGATTTAATATTGGCATATTATCAATAATGAGATAATGAGATTTTTTTTTCTCATACTGTACTCATCTGTTTCTCTCTCTCATTATAACTGTCTAAGCCCCTACACGTTTGACTGGGGGACATTGAACATTCAGGGTGTATTCACACATGCTGTGTTTAGTTCGGTTGAAACGAACTCAGGTGCACTTCCACCTTCGGTGCGCATCTTTCAGACAGGTGTGAATACAGCAATCGCACTCGGGGGCGGACCAAACAAACGCTCCGAGACCCAGCTGAAGAGGTAGTCTCGATGCGCTTCAAAACGCACTCTGCTGCAGTTCGTTTGTGGTGTGAATTTGGCCGGACTCGATCCGACCCAATTGCAGGAAGCACTGCGCCTTTTCTTTCTTTTCTTTTTTAATAAATCGCCATCAGCTTCACATTATGGGAAAGTGTTGTTGTCGCCATTGTTAGGAAGATTAGTTGTGGTTTGACCGGGAGCCCCGAGCGAAAATATTACATTTGATAATGATGCGTGCGGATCAGCGATCAGATGGAGAGGAGCGTCTCCCGTAGCCTACAGTGCCAACAGGTTCACGCTGCGCTTTGCATGAAGTGTGTGTTTTTATTGTTCTTCCCAACGGGACCGTCAATACTGTCCCCGTGTCAGTTTGGTGCTGAACAGCGCCGAACTGACACCCAGCTGATACACAGCTTAATCAGCTGTGTTTCAGTTTGAGCCTATTCTTCACGCGAGTCGCGTCCAGCAGCAAAAATACAGTAAAAATGATGTTTCACATCGTAGGCTAGAAGCCACATAACGTGGCATTGTCATAGGGCTACATATTATAAACATATGAAACAACAATAATTAGATTTTTTTCTTCTTTATATATAGGCTAGATGTAGGCATTTTTATTATTTTTAACTCCATATTATATCAATGATAAATTCGCAGTTTTTACTTCGTTCTTCCTGCTTCTCTCCACCCCAGAATGTCTGTCCAATGAATGAATGACCTTAGATCACGTGTGGTTTTGCTTCGTAATGCTGGTTCACTTTAGCCTGGCATTCCCAGACCTGCCACTAGGCGCTGGCAAATTAAATTTGCTGCGCGTGTTGGTCTGGAGACGCTCCGTTGAAGCTTATCAAGACTACCAGAAATCTGGTATAACGTTTCAATTGGTTCTATCTAATATGGGCGCGCCAGAGCCCTTTATATGGTGCTCTGGGGAGGACGTAACCGGATGACGACAGTGACGTGCATGCGACGTCGAAGCTGTGATAGTAAACATCAAAGATGGCTGCGGATATGTTGTGTGAGTTTGAGACTGCTTTGGCCTCGACCCTTAACGAATTGGAAGACGGGACTCATAGCTTTCACTAGCAAGTAAGTGGAATGTTCTGTTTTGCCGACCGACAACGGCAAACGTTTAATTGAACAGTTTAACAGCTGTTCGCTAAACGAACGGGGCTTACGTCACTTGTGCATCGCTCTGATTGGTTGTAGTGCTATCCAACTGCGTGCAGTGGCATTTGAAATGCACGAGTAGGAGCCGCCCCTAGAGTTGGAAATTACTATTGATCGTCGCCAGACCCTCTATCGTTCAAGATATCAGGGTCAGGATTTCCAGGCTAGGTTCACTTGCAAAAGGGGCAATATGAAAGTGGACCACACCAAACAAAAAAATCCAAATTCTATTTGGTCTGGACCAAAGCAAGTGAACTAACGGACTTTCCATGTGTGAATACACCCTCAGAGTCTGAAACAGTAGGCCTATTACATCACAGTAAATCATAAACTTGCCCAATTTATTTAATTTTTTCATCTGTCCCTTTTTATTTTTAACTAAGTTGTATCATCGATCTAGATAATATTTATTTTGCCCGTTTATTTCCCTCTTCTCTCTCACTCTCCCTCTCTCTCATAGGCCTATCTCTGTCTCGCTATCTCTCTCTCTCCCAGGCCTATCTCTGTCTCGCTATCTCTCTCTCTCTCCATCTCTTTTTTAATTTCTAACTTAGTTCAATTAATAATTACTTTAGACTAGGAAACAGCGTTTTATAATCTAGTGGTCTAATTGATCAACGCACAAAAACGAAACTTTTTTTGAGCAAATCTCTTAGTTATAAACAGATTGTATGAACTAAACAAGCGAAGTGTTTGCAGATCGAATATTTAAAGATCGATTTTATTAAATGAAGAGACGTGGTTCACGTTCAGAGATTTGAAATAAATAAAAGTCAGGAGGGACTGAAGGTGACTCGGGGTCACAAACATCCAGCGGAATGGAGAGACCGCAGCTCACGGGGCCATGCATAAACGCAGCTGGTCTATCTCTTTTCTGCCACGGCAGCGGAGATGAACAGCTGATAGGTGCCACTCAAGTTAAGGCAGAACGCGCCGCGTCAATTTAGTGCATGATAGGCAAAATAAATAAATAGTTGTTTCCTGAATAATAACGAGATTATTCGCGAAGTAAACATATTCGGATCGATCATCTCATTATCCGTGCTCATCCGAATAGGCCAACATGTTCGGATTCTGGCTCATCCCAGTGCAGCCGACGCTCCAGTCGCCATTGTCCCGAGCATGCATTGAACATAGACGACGCTGAAGTTGGCAGCTGATTCGCAGCAGCCGATTCGGCAGTTAAGGGAAAGTTAAGGGATTCTTAAGGAGCAGCGGAGCGACTGATTCTCCGTTGTTTAACCTCCTAAATCGCCGCGGTAAAGCCACATTAATTAGTCTAGATTATCTAAGAGAGTCTAACCATTCTTTAAAAACAGTTTACAATTGATGTAACCTTTATTACGTTTGTTTAAAAGAAAGAGAGGGGAGATGTCACTGCTTTTTTTGCATCTGGACCACATTAGAACTGGTCCTGATTGAAAACCACTGCACCTAGACTCTTCGAATCTGGACTAGAATATCACAGAGAGGCTATACATTATGGAAAACATAGTTTCTGATTTGTGAAACTTTTATTCTATTTGTGAAAATGCAAAGAATGCACATTTTAATGGTTTTTTGGGGTCCAGACTGCATTAGAACTGATCCTGATTGAAAACCACTGCACCTAGACTCTTCAAATCTGGACTAGATTATCACAGTGAGGCTATAGATTATAGAAAACATAGTTTCTGATTTGTGAAACTTTTTTTCTATCTGTGAAAATGCAATAAAGGCACATGTCAATGCTTTTTTGGGGTCCAGACCGCATTAGAACTGGTCCTGATTGAAAACCACTGCACCTAGACTCTTCAAATCTGGACTAGAATATCACAGTGAGGCTATAGATTATAGAAAACATAGTTTCTGATTTGTGAAACGTTTACCCTATCTGTGAAAATGCAATAAAGGCACATGTCAACGCTTTTTTGGGGTCTAGACCGCATTAGAACTGGTCCTGATTGAAAACCACTGCACCTAGACTCTTCAAATCTGGACTACAATATCAAAGTGAGGCTATAGATTATAGAAAACATAGTTTCTGATTTGTGAAACTTTTTTTCTATTCGTGAAAATGCAAAGAATGAACATTTTACTGGTTTTTAGGGGTCTAGGCCACATTAGAACTGGTCCTGATTGAAAACCACTGCACCTAGACTCTTCAAATCTGGACTAGAATATCACAGAGAGGCTATACATTATGGAAAACATAGTTTCTGATTTGTGAAACTTTTTTTCTATTTGTGAAAATGCAATAAAGATACATTTCAAGTTTTTTTTGGGGTCCAGACCGCATTAGAACTGGTCCTGATTGAAAACCACTGCACGTAGACTCTTCAAATCTGGACTAGAATATCACAGAGAGGCTATACATTCTAGAAAACTTAGTTTCTGATTTGTGAAACTTTTATTCTATTTGTGAAAATGCAAAGAATGCACATTTTAATTGTTTTTAGGGGTCTAGGCCGCATTAGAACTGGTCCTGATTGAAAACCACTTTACCTAGACTCTTCAAATCTGGACTAGAATATCACAGTGAGGCTATACATTATAGAAAACATAGTTTCTGATTTGTGAAACTTTTACCCTATCTGTGAAAATGCAATAAAGGCACATGTCAAAGCTTTTTTAGGGTCCAGACCGCATTAGAACTGGTCCTGATTGAAAACCACTGCACCAAGACTCTTCAAATCTGGACTAGAATATCACAGTGAGGCTATAGATTATAGAAAACATAGTTTCTGATTTGTGAAACTTTTTTTCTATTTGTGAAAATGCAAAGAATGAACATTTTAATGGTTTTTAGGGGTCTAGGCCACATTATAACTGGTCCTGATTGAAAACCACTGCACCTAGACTCTTCAAATCTGGACTAGATTATCACAGTGATGCTATAGATTATAGAACACATAGTTTCTGATTTGTGAAACTTTTTTTCTATTTGTGAAAATGCAATAAAGGCACATGTCAATGCTTTTTTGGGGTCTAGACTGCATTAGAACTGGTCCTGATTGAAAACCACTACACCTAGACTCAACAAGAGAAAGAGCAGGCTGCAGCCTTCACAATCGACAGAGGCATTTGTTTGGATGCCAAATCAGGAACTCTTTTTTTTTTGACGTCGGCGAGACAGGCCGCCCTCAGGGCGTGCTTGTCCCAGTTTCGTTTGGGGGCCAGAGTGACCTGGAGATTCAGCCTCGACTCTTTGGGTTAATGGCAGCCACGGTGCACATTGTGTCCATGGCCCTTCTGAACATGCGCCCAGTGCAGCGTTGCCTCCTGAGCCTGGGTCTTTGTCCACAGAGAGATCTGCATGCCAGAGTGTTGGTTTCACGCAGACTGCGCATAGCTCTCCGCTGGTGGGAGGAACCAGCCAATTTAGCACGGGGCAATGCACTGGGGCCGGTGTTGCGTCGCCAGGTGGTGACTGGGGAGCCGTACACAAGGGTCAAGGCATCAGTGGCCAATGGCACGGACCCTGGTTGACACAGCACATCAATCAGTTGGAATTGCAGGCTATCCATTTAGCTCTTTTGTACTTCCTGCCAGAGCTGGAAAACCGCCATATACTGGTAAGAACAGACAGAACAGCGGCAGCGGCATACATAAACAGGCAGGGGGGCCTGGGTTCCCCGCGCCTTTGCAGATTGGCTCAGATAATATGGGAGTGGGCGTATCCACGATTCAAGTCCCTCAGGGCGATGCACATCCCGGGTCCAGGGTTTTTCCTGCATAGAGAAATTTTTGGCGCCCCCCAAAGAGGATTTACCGAGCGCCAAAGGAAAATCACCAGCGCCAAAATGATACAATTTGAGAATAAATATAGCCATTTAAAACCTCTCCAAATTCAGACCAATTTAAGTCATCCTTTTGAGGGACTAGGCAATAACTTCAATTTCGATTACTATTACGGCTTCCGTCAATCATGAAAACAAAATAATCATAATTAAACTGTCATTGTTCCGCACGCCGGGGCATGCAGGCTGTTAAATGCAGCGAACCCTTTCAGCCTTGCGCTCCGCTCGGCCCCTCCCTCACATGATAGTTTAGCTATCGGCTGGTCCAGAGAGTAGGAGGGAGATGTTGCGCATTGCTGGGTGTTTTGAAAAACTTCGGAGGACAGCAGTAAGTCAGCCTTTGTTCGAGAGGAAAGGTAAAACTAATGGTGTAGTCTGAAAACACTTCAGACTCACAACAGACTAAAATAATGTGCAAGATATGTCACACGCGGACACGTGAGTCACGTGACATACGCGACCGCCAGAGAGAGAGAGAAAAGGCATATGCGACCATGTCTGCACCTCAAAACATCCCGACCAATTTGTTAATTCACTTAAAGTCGAATCAAAGTGGTCTATGACCAAGCAATAAAGGAACAAAAAAACACAGGAGTTTAAAGCTCCTTGACTCCTGCCACCACAACGAGGCCCGCCGACACAAATGGCTGGGCCCCTGAAAACCTCCAGTCAATGGGCCCCCCTTACTCATACTTTACTTGTATCAATGTGTGTGTGTGTGTGTGTGTGTGTGTGTGCGCGCTCATCCCTAAATAAACACATACATGTATTTGTAGAGAGACTGACTATCTTATCAACCAGGGACGTGCAGCGAGAGTTTGGGGAGCAGGAGCTCAAGTGAGAAAAAGGACTCTTTCTTTTGTGATTATTATACTGTATATGTTTTCTAAAATAGTAGTACATTTCTGACTTACTTACCAATTTATTGTAATACCCTAAAACTCACACAATCGCTTAATATTCAACAGATTTTTACAAAATAACATTGGTTTTCTTGAGTATTCACTATGTTTATCACAGGAGCAGGCAACAACAAAGGACACTATTACAGATATGGCCTATGCCGCGGGCCGCCCCTGAGGTGCAGTAAAGAACAGGTCAGACATCCTTATGGTGTGAGTCGTGACACCTGGGCTTGGTCTATGCAGTATGTTCAGTATGTGACATGAAAGTCATGGAACATTTTTCAAATCGTACCTGGCTGCTGGTGTCAACCTGAAGACATAGGTCAAACACTTTAGGTGTCATTGTCCCCAAAGGGAAATTCTTTAACACAAAAATGTACGTTAAGACATATTTAAACCTGTTTGGAAAACAACAGAGTAATAACCCTGTTTACTTTATAAGAATGAAGAAGAACAACAAAATGAACACCTGTTTTCTGTTTTACCTGAGGGGGCCAAAGACATTTCACAATTCATAGAATAAAACCCAGACACAAATAGCAGGACCACTCAGGTAAAATAATCCATATGCCAAAACTGTACAACAATATATAAAAACCACCTTTTGTAACCATATGGCACACAAAAAAGGAAAGGAAATTCATGCATAATTGAATTAAAGAACTACACTTATCTGATATGGACACACCTGAATCATCAAGGAAATCATTTTACTGTAACTCAAACTTTAAAAAGCTCTTCAAGACTAGATTATTTTTTGAGAGTTCAAAATGAAGGGCTGAAAGATTCTACAATTCCTGGAAGAACAAATTGATATTCATTTTGTGATGTTATCAGTCAGTAAGCTCCATGGTAACACAGCGATTGACAGGCTAACCTAAATGCTCTGTAGCTGGACAGAAACTGCCCTCTCCCAACCCCACAACCCTCTTAAAATACAATAACGTTTTGCCTTTACTGTTGCACAGTCGCGAACACAAAAAAAGTTGGTCTGCGTACTGTCCCCCCAAAGGCCCATTCTGAGCCAGGAAAAACCCTGGGGTCAGGTGAACCTTGCGGCGGATCGGCTCTCCAGAGGGGGACCCCTCCCCGGGGAATGGAGACTGCATCCGGAGGTCGTGAGCGATATCTGGGAGTGCTTTGGTACAGCCACAGCCGATCTCTTCGCCTCGAGGGAGACAGCTCACCGTCCCCTCTTTTTCTCCATGAAAAGGGGCGATCCTCCCTTGGGCACGGATGCTATGGCACAACAGTGGCCACAAGGCCTCCTGTATGCCTTCCCTCCCTTCACCCTCCATCATACACTTCTACAGAGAGTTCAGGTGGAAGAGGTGAGCCTCATCCTGGTGGCCCCCAACTGGCCCCAGATGATCTGGTTCTCAGCGATTGCACCCCTCCTTCAGGGACACCCGTGGGAGCTCCCGGGTCGGCGGGACCTCCTCTCCCAGGTCCACGGGACTCTCTTTCATCCTTTTCCCCAGGGTCTCCGGCTTTGGGCCTGGCCCCTGAGAGGGCCGGGTTTCTAGCTATGGGGTTGGCTCAGTCTGTGGTCAGGGTTTTTCCTGCATAGAGAAATTTTCGGCGCCCCCCAAAGAGGATTTAACCAGCGCCAAAGGAAAATCACCAGCGCCAAAATGATAAAATTTGAGAATAAATATAGCCATTTAAAACCTCTCTAAATTCAGCCCAATTTAAGTCATCCTTTTGAGGGACTAGTCAATAACTTCAATTTCAATTTCGATTACATTTACGGCCTCCCTCAATCATGAAAACAAAATAATCGTAATTTAACTGTCATTGTTCCGCACACCGGGGCATGCAGGCTTTTAAATGCAGCGAACCCTTTCAGCCGTGAGCTCCGCTCGGCCCTGTCCTCACCTGATAGTTAACTTTCAGCTGGTTCAGAGAGTAGGAGGCGCATTGCCGGGAAAAACTTACTGCCGTCCTTCGAAAAACTTCGAAGGACGGCAGTAAGTCGAGAAGAAAGGTAAAACTAATTGTGTTTTCGGAAAATAGTTCAGACTCACAACAGACTAAAATAATGTGCAAGATATGTCACACGCGGACACTCAAGTCACATGACATATAGGCCCAGGGCCGACGGACTGGGGGGAAAAGTGATACAGTCGTGGGGGGGCCCAAGGCAGAGGGGGGCCCATAAAAAAAATATATGTTTTTTTTTTTTGTTTTTAACAAGCTAAATGTGGGGCCCCGATCTTTGAAGGCCCTGAACAATGCCATTCCAAAAAAAAAAATTGACTGGCTCGTGATAGGCCCCTGACCCTTGCAAGGAGATCAGGGGCCTGCGCATAAGGCATGTATGCGGGAGAGTAAGCAGGAGCAAGCCAACATTGAATTGAACTGGTGACGAAAATAAACGCAGCGATGTTTCTATGGGGATATTTAGCTGTACAGAAATAAGTGCTGGCACAGTTTAAGACTCCACATCACTGTGGCAACACAAACTATCTATCAGCTCAGACAGCGCAAAGAAAAGTCTGATGAATACATGAGAGTGATGGCCCCTGCAAGTTTCAGTAAGTTTAAAGAAGTGCCACACTGTTACTGTCTTTGAAATGCATTTAGACATTTTAAGGGGAAAACACATTGTATTTATTATTTCAACTATTGAGTTATTTGTAGAACAGCATGCTAGTGTAGGCCAACAAGATTTTTTTTCTGAATTTTCAAAGCTGCTTTATTTTTATGTTTTAAATTGGGAAAGACATGTTCCAAAACGACCTGTATTTAAAAAGAAATCAAGCAAGTAGGCTAATAATAACCATTAATGAATTATAGGCTATCGCATCACAGTAGGCCTATTGTCCACAATAATCACAGCCCCCCATCCATAAAGGAACTTTAAAAAGTTGAATTTGCACTTGATGTGCCTACACAAGTGGTCTATTATTTGTATTTAGTGTGTCTGCATAGTATTGCACCAAAACAGTAGAAGTTTTCTTTAATTGTGTTTTGTACTGTCTGTAAAATTATACCTGCACATAGCAAACAGAATTGCACAACTGTATTCAAATAAACAGTTGTTAATTTCTATAGTGCACATTGGCATCTTTGAGCTCGGCGCCGCACCTCCTGTGAACCTGGCCAGTGACCACCTTAACTAAGACATGTTCTGGGGTAAACACCGGTAAAAGTAACGATTTGGTCATTCATCAGATGAAATATTGTGGAGTTGTCTGGCTCAGAGAGCCATGTGTATTGTAAGACCGCTTTTCAGGGGGCACATCAGGACTTTTTGTATAGGGGCCCAGAATTTGGTGCTACGCCCCTGTATAGGCCTATGCGACCGCGAGAGAAAGAAAAAAAAATGCATATGCGACCATGTCTGCGCCTTAAAACATCCTGACCAATTTGTTAATTCACTTTTAGTCGAATCAAAGTGGTCTATGACCAAGCAATAAAGGAACAAAAAAACACAGGAGTTTAAAGCTCCTTGACTCCTGCCACCACAACCAGGCCCGCCGACACAAATGCCTGGGCCCCTGAAAACCTCCTGTCAATGGGCCCCCCTAACTCATACTTTACTTGTATTAATGTGTGTGTGTGTGTGTGTGTGTGCGCTCATCCCTAAATAAACACATACATGTATTTGTAGATAGACTAGCTATCTTATCAACTAGGGACGTGCAGCGAGAGTTTGGGGAGCAGGAGCTCAAGTGAGAAAAAGGACTCTTTCTTTTGTGATTATTATACTGTATATGTTTTTAAAAATAGTAGCACATTTCTGACTTACTTACCAATTTATTTTAATACCCTAAAACTCACGCAATTGCTTAATATTCAACTGATTTTTACAAAATAACATTGGTTTTCTTGAGTATTCACTAGGTTTATCACAGGAGCAGGCAACAACAAAGGACACTATTACAGATATTGCCTATGCTGCGGGCCGCCCCTGAGGTGCAGTAAAGAACTGGTCAGACATCCTTATGGTGTGACACCTGGGTCTGGTTGTCTATGCAGTATGTTCAGTATGTGACATGAAACTCATGGAACATTTTTCAAATTGTACCTGGCTGCTGGTGTCAACCTGAAGACATAGATCAAAGACTTTGGACCTTATTGTCCCCTAAGGGAAATTCTTTATCTCAAAAATTTACGTTAAGACATTTAAACCTGTTTGTAGACTAAACAACAAAGTAATTACCTTGTCAACTTTATAAGAATGTTTTCTGTTTTACTTGAGGGGTCCAAATACTTTTCACAATTCATAGAATAACACCCAGACACAAGTAGCAGGACGACTCAGGTAAAATAATCCAGACACAACTGTACAACAATATATCAAAACCAAATTTTGTGACCATATGGCACAACAAGTAAAGGAAATTAATGCATAATTGTATTAAAGAACTCCATTTATCTGATATGGAGACACCTGAATTCATCAAAGAAATAATTTTACTGTAACTCAAACTTAAAAAAACTCTTCAAGACTAGATTATTTTGAGAGTTCAAATTAAATGGATGCTGCGCTGAAAGATTCTACAATTCCTGGGAGAACAAATTGATATGTATTTTGTGATTAACACATTACTACAACTAGGTGGGAAGCCAACAAGGCATATACTGTATAAGGGGTCAAATTATAAGCCTCCATTCCCCCTCAGCTCAGTTTTGTGGTACCCAGTCCACCTGCCCTGGGTAAGAGTGGGGGAGTACATCATGTTATGATGTTTAAAAGGCATAGCTAATCTCTAGCGAATACTTGGCGAATGTTTGTTTATGTTTATACTAACCACGTTAATATTTGTCTCTCAGAGCCAGTGCCCCGCCTAGCCTGTTCCCCGAAATGTCAAAATCGTAAATATAAACAGCTAATGGCTCTGAGCCAGGCTTTTTAAAATTGGTGTTAGTGACTTTTTTTCAGCGTGCCGTGCACACAGGACGGACATAAAGTGGAGGGTAGCAGAGGAGTAGATATTGGCATTTTACCCAAGTTACAATATTTTAAATGTTTGTTTTGTCGTTATGGTTGTGCAAGTTTTAAATGGTTATAGTGAATATTTCTGTTAAAAATAATTTTAGGCTCAGTTAGGTTCTTGGCCTCTGAAGACCATGGGCCACCCAAGGGTTGGGCCCGAGAAAGCTTTCCCACTTTCTACCCCTTATGGGCGGCCCTGATCACAACAGTCAACACTGTACAATATCCAGCCAGCTCCTTGAGATATAAATAAATGATGCCCTCACATCCCTGTTAGCAAAATACGTCCCCTATCAACACCATTTGCAACGGGTTATTTTTAATTTGACATATTTGTTTTATTCAATTATTAAAAATATGTTTAACTTATTTAGCCTATTTCTATGTTCATTGTTTTCAGTTCAATTAGGCCTATGTTTAAAGTCCAAAGTCATGGTGTAAATAGAAACAACCTTGTTAAAAGTTAAATAAATGGACTGAGGTGTCTGCCCTCTTGGTGCCACTTACCCTGCCGGGTGCCATGTGAGATTTGCCCCAGTTTTGTTTTTGCTTTTGTTTTTTATGTATTTGTAGCTTGTTTTCTTGATTATTTTGTCTTGTTTGTTTGTTCTTTATTTTTGTTGTGTGTCTTTCTTGCCTGTTTATGTGAGGGAGGGGGAGGGGGAGGGGGAGGGGGAGGGGGGTGGTGGTTGTGTGGGTATTGTATGTGTCTACTTGTTTTTTTTTGTCCATATATGTAAAATCGTAAAACCACAAAAAAATAAAAATAAAAAAAGTTAAATAAATGCATGATGTTCTTAAATCAATGATTAACTGTCTTTAATAATCGTGATTACACAATGTCAATCAAAATAATCATGATTATGATTTTTTCATAATCGAGCAGCCCTTCCTTCTTGCAATTTCCATGGTTTAGATCAATTAGAAACAGTCATTATTAGTATTTTGACTTCATATCTACAGGTTCTTTATTGTGATGTTATCAGTCAGTAAGCTCCATGGTAACACAGTGATTGACAGGCTAACCTAAATGCTCTGTAGCTGGACAGAAACTGCCCTCTCCCAACCCCACACCCCTCTTAAAATACAATAACGTTTTGCCTTTACTGTTGCACATAGTCGCGAACCCCAAAAAAAGTTGGTCCGCATACTGACCCCCCCAAAGGCCCATTCTGAGCCAGGAAAAACCCTGGTGGTTAGCACTCTACAAGGAGCCCGGGCTCCATCAACGAGGGCGGCATACGCTTATCGTTGGGGAGGGTTTCAATCATAGTGCAATTCGAGACAGGTGGATCCCCTCGCCTGCACGGCCCATGACATTCTCCAGTTCCTCCAGGAAATGTTGGAGGTGGGAAAATCTCCCTTGACATTGAGGGGAATAATGTCAGCCATAAAGGCAGCCCGTGTTGGACCTCGGAAGCTGGCAGAAGGCTGTTGCAACCTTATTGCTCAGTTTCTTAGAGGCGCTCGTAGGGTTACTCCACATCGCAGAAGGCCAGCTGTCCCCCCATGGGATTTGGAGGTGGTGCTGTCGGCCTTGCAGAATGAGCCATTCGAGCCCCTGGATAGAACTAGGCTACAATGGCTTTCTCTCAAGACTGCGTTTTTGCTCGCAATTGTGTCTGCTAAGAGAATGGAAGAGCTGCATGCTCTTTCAGTGCATGAGGACTGCTGCCGCTTCTTGCCAGGTGGTGCCGGGGTGGTGCTGCGCCCAAACCCTGCATTCCACCCTCAAGTCTGGTCTGAGTCCCACGCCGGTCGATCTATTGAGCTGCACCCTTTCCACCCTCCTCAGGAAGGTGAAGCAGGGTGGAGTAGGCGGTCACTACTGTGCCCAGTCAGGGCCCTAACAGTGTATCTGCATCGGACACGTGGCCATAGGACAACGGGCCAGCTCTTTGTCTGTTACAAGCCTAACCGTCTTGGACAGCCAGTCTCCAAGGCCAGGCTTGCCCACTGGGTTGTGGATGGTATCCAGCAGGCATATGAGAGGGCAACCAAGCCGACCCCAGTAGGGGTGCGGGCTCACTCCACACGGGGCATTGCTACGTCATGGGCCCTATGGCGAGGGGCCCCTCTATCTGAGATTTGTACGGCGGCCTCTTGGTCGACCCTGTCAACTTTTATCCGGTTCTACTGCATGAATGTGGCAGCCAGCACCCCATTCTCGCAGCGAGTGCTGGGCTCAATGCAGCAGGACGGTGCGCGTTTGGGCTAGGCCATCTACCCATTCATGGCTGGCTTTAGGGTCTTGCAGGGCCAGCTTAGCCTTGGTAGCGTCTGGCGCCTTGGTGATGGGTGTGTACATAATGTATAATTGTAAATAGTTCCTTTATACTGGGCACATGGGTGAACACTCTGGTGGTGGTGACGTGTCATTCGAACTCAACTGCCTTTATTTATTTAGGCTCCCGCAGGAGCAGCTGGGTCTGCTTGGTTTCCTCGCGGTGTGCCTTACAGAAGTCCCCATACATATGAAATATGTAGGGTGGAGAGATAGTCTTGACACGATAGAGAACGGTTGGTTACGTTGTAACTCAGGTTCTCTGAGTGGAGAGACTATCTCTCCAGCCAAGATGCCGCTCAGAAACGCGTTCCAATCAAGGTTCAAACCGAAGAGGCCACGCATGCGTGTAGCTTATATAGCCACGGCTGGCCAATCATGCGTGGTCTCCACGGCTGGCCAATCATGCGTGGCCGCCACAAGTGATGTGTCTTAAAGAGTATCCACGTCAACTATGTAAGGTGGAGAGATAGTCTCTCCACTCAGAGAACCTGGGTTACAACGTAACCAACCGTTCTCTGCATGTCACTCCCCTCCCTGCCCCATTTCAACTCTGTCTCTACACTGTCAATAAAGCATAAAAATGCCCAAAAAATATCTTTAAAAAACAAAACAAAAAAAAACAAATATAAAGACATCAGCATCTAGATTTGAAGAGTCTAGATGCAGTGGTTTTCAATCAGGACCAGTTCTAACGCGGCCTAGACCCCTAAAAACCATTAACATGTGCATTCTTTGTATTTTCACAAATAGAAAAAAAGTTTCACAAATCAGAAACTATGTTTTCTATAATCTATAGCCTCACTGTGATATTCTAGTACAGATTTGAAGAGTCTAGGTGCAGTGGTTTTCAATCAGGAACAGTTCTAATGCAGTCTGGACCCCAAAAAAACCTTGAAATGTATATTTATTGTATTTTCACAAATAGAAAAAAAGTTTCACAAATCAGAAACTATGTTTTCTATAATGTATAGCCTCACTATGATAATCTAGTCGAGATTTGAAGAGTCTAGGTGCAGTGGTTTTCAATCAGGACCAGTTCTAATGCAGTCTGGACCCCAAAAAAACATTAAAATGTGCATTCTTTGCATTTTCACAAATAGAATAAAAGTTTCACAAATCAGAAACTATGTTTTCCATAATGTATAGCCTCTCTGTGATATTCTAGTCCAGATTTGAAGAGTCTGGGTGCAGTGGTTTTCAATCAGGACCAGTTCTAATGCGGTCTAGACCCCAAAAAAGCGTTGACATGTGCCTTTATTTCATCTTCACAAATAGAGAAAAAGTTTCACAAATCAAAAACTATGTTTTCTATAATGTATAGCCTCTCTGTGATATTCTAGTCCAGATTTGAAGAGTCTAGGTGCAGTGGTTTTCAATCAGGACCAGTTCTAATGCAGTCTGGACCCCAAAAAAACCTTGAAATGTATCTTTATTGTATTTTCACAAATAGAAAAAAAGTTTCACAAATCAGAAACTATGTTTTCTATAATGTATAGCCTCACTATGATATTCTAGTCCAGATTTGAAGAGTCTAGGTGCAGTGGTTTTCAATCAGGACCAGTTCTAATGCGGTCTGGACCCCAAAAAAACATTAAAATGTGCATTCTTTGCATTTACCCAAATAGAATAAAAGTTTCACAAATCAGAAACTATGTTTTCCATAATGTATAGCCTCTCTGTGATATTCTAGTCCAGATTTGAAGAGTCTAGGTGCAGTGGTTTTCAATCAGGACCAGTTCTAATGCGGTCTAGACCCCAAAAAAGCGTTGATATGTGCCTTATTTCATTTTCACAAATAGAAAAAAAGTTTCACAAATCGAAAACTAGGTTTTCTATAATCTATAGCCTCACTGTGATAATCTAGTCCAGATTTGAAGAGTCTAGGTGCAGTGGTTTTCAATCAGGACCAATTCTAATCCGGCCTAGACCCCTAAAAACAATTAAAATGTGCATTCTTTGCATTTTCACAAATAGAATAAAAGTTTCACAAATCAGAAACTAAATTTTCCATAATCTATAGCCTCTCTGTGATATTCTAGTCCAGATTTGAAGAGTCTAGGTGCAGTGGTTTTCAATCAGGACCAGTTCTAATTCGGCATTGACCCCTAAAAACCATTAAAATGTGCATTCTTTGCATTTTCACAAATAGAAAAAAAGTTTCACAAATCAGAAACTATGTTTTCTATAATGTATAGCCTCTCTATGATATTCTATTCCAGATTTGAAGAGTCTAGGTGCAGTGGTTTTCAATCAGGACCAGTTCTAATGTGGTCTGGACCCCAAAAAACCATTGAAATGTGCATTCTTTGCATTTTCACAAATAGAAAAAAAGTTTCACAAATCAGAAACTATGTTTTCTATAATGTATAGCCTCTCTGTGATATTCTAGTCCAGATTTGAAGAGTCTAGGTGCAGTGGTTTTCAATCAGGACCAGTTCTAATGTGGTCCAGATGCAAAAAAAAAGCAGTGAAATCTCCCCTCTCTTTCTTTTAAACAAACTTAATAAAGGTTACATCAATTTTAAACTGTTTTTAAAGAATGGTTAGACTCTCTTAGATAATCTAGACTAATTAATGTGGCTTTACCGCGGCGATTTAGGAGGTTAAACAACGGAGAATCAGTCGCTCCGCTGCTCCTTAAGAATCCCTTAACTTTTCCTTAACTGCCGAATCGGCTGCTGCGAATCAGCTGCCAACTTCAGCGTCGTTGAACATAGCCTATATGACTGGGGGCTGTCACTAACTTTCATAAAGCCTTTGGTATGAGCGCAGAATTACAAGCTATCTTTCACCTCGTAGTCCGACATGCTGCTAGAGAGAGACACGCAGCAGGGCTAGGAGGCCCTAAGTTCTGCTTCAAAATAAAAGTCATCTCACGTTACGCCAGTTAGATGCTTTTAATGTGAAACTGAAGCTGTAGGAAATGGTCAGTTTCCATTAGCAGTAACTTAACTGCGGACTAATAATATGATTTTTAATGCACCAATAGGTAAAATTATATTTTAACCCAGTGCCATGACTGGGCCGGTGTGGTGCCAAAAAGTGATCGCCCGCCATAAAGTGATTTCAGCCGCGGGAGCGCGCGCAGCCTGTTTAAACTGGGCTATATCGCCTCGAAACGTGTGTGCGGCAGCAACTTCTGATCAGTCACACTACTCAATAGCACTACAGGATTATTGTCCGCTGTATTAACACATATATGTCTTTTAAGGCGACCAGACATCAACGTTGGACGGGGATCGACCCCGTTTTTGGTGGCTCTCTGTGCGAGGTGAAATAAAATAACGTGATTAAGGCATTAGGGATAGGCTATTGGTTTCTGATTTGTTTATGTGTAGGCTACCGTGAGTCAATTATCCTGCTTTTTGTTTTCAAACCACTGTAATTGAAATTATTTCTGTGTGGCTTTTTAATAAAATAAAACGTGTATTTTCTGAGACATTTGACCAGCTTGTAGATTTTTCTTTTGAATCCAGTGCAAATCTAGCTAGTCTGACTCGTTTTTTTCTACTCAAAATGAGTTGATAACATTCATGAGTATCAAAACACCTTTAAATGAGCAAATATAAGACATCTCAGTCGTTTTGCACCTGCCAGAAATTGATCTGAAGCCGAATCTTGTAGTGAAGGAGATGTCTGCTTCAAACTGACATTATAACATTCATGTGGGCTATATTGGGGTAGATAATAACAAATCCAGTCTCTTTTAACAGCTGTAATACGTTTTAAAGCGGAAATATGACACATTGGAGTCGTTTTCCTGCTGCTAGAAAATGATCTCAAGCCTATGGTCAAATATAAGATATTTCAGTCGTTTTCTTGCTGCCAGAAATTGATCTCAAGCCCTATCTTGATACTGACATGTTTTATATGCCTTAAAATGAGTAGTTAACAGTCATGAGCATCACATTAAATAGATTATATCCTATCCAGTGTATATTACCAGCTGAAATACCTTTAAATGGGCAAATAGAAGACATTGGGTTCAGTCTGACTCAGAATGTATTTAAGTGTGTTTAGTGTTTTGCAAATCACTCTGTATATTGTTTTGCAAAAAGTGTGAGGCTGACTTTGTGCTTAGTGGTGCCCATATGGGCCAGTGGTTTGCTTCTTGAGTTAAAGGTTTTGATAATTGTGTAATAGCCTACTTTTGATTTTAGTGTTCGCGCAATCGTAAAAAACTGTAATTTGAACAGAAACTACAAGATTAACTTCCAGACTCTCCCGTGGACTTCAGTGGATGTAAACGGGGCTTTACAGTTTTTGCCTAATGCTTGTACACTAATAGTGGTTGCTATGCCCAAAGCATCACAACCTCTAACGTGTGTGACCATGCCCTAAACACAAGCACCAACCCTACAAACACAATATGTGATTTGCACTGTGTTTGAAATTCTCCAACACACTTCTTGCAAAACACTACACACTGTTTTTTACACAAGACACATTGTTCAAAAATGAAATCTCCTGCAATAATTGGGAAAACACATCTATTTAAAATACAAAATACAACTAAAATTGGAAAAGCACACAGACTCACACACATGAAAAATAAAAAATAAAGCTAATTGAATACCAATCAGCGTGAGCCTTAACATTACAAATACACTTCAGGTGAGCTCAGCTTCTTTGTGAGACAGTAAGAGTCGGGGGAAGAGGACAAGAGTAGACAGGCAGTAGTAGTAGTAGGCAGGAGGACGAGGACAAAGAAGGCAACAGACGGAGACACAGTCACTATAGTGGACCATGTTATAGATCATGGCCTAACAATATAGGAGCCTGGGCAGAGAGTCCAGCCCAACTACACAGTAGCTTCATAATTACTGTAATACATTTAGACTGGATATCAGGAATATTTTCGCTTTTGCTTCTCAAAGGATGACATTACATGTGATGTTGATGAGGCGATATGGCCAGACGCAAACGTGAGGCGGTATCCATAAAAGGATTCATAATCCACCCACCCCATTCCATACAACACTTATTTCTTTTTTGTTTCAGAGTTCATAGAGAGACATTGCATTTCTTGTTGAACTGCGATCCTATCTATTCGTTGTGTTTATTAATTTTTTTTGTTGGCCAAAACCATGAAATTGCAATATAAACTTTTTTTCAGAAGCTTTTCTACATTTTTTCATGTGTCTAAATGAAAATATAGTGGATTAATCTTTCCAAAGAATTCTTCAAGAGGTTAGATACGGCATGCAAGGTGATATTTCCCCCGTTACTTGGCAAGGGAGGAGATTGCCTGTGACGTGGATGAGGTGATGTGGCCAGATGCCAACAGGAGACAGGATCCATAGCCTAAATGTCTTCCAATCATTCCCCTACAATATGTTTTGTAAAACATTCTACAGTAGTGGTACCATTTATTGTGTGTCTTTGAGTTTTTTTTTTTACTTTTGCAAAAACCTGAAATGGCAAAATAAAATTAAAAATCTGTAAATCTTACATTTTGTTTTCATATGTCTAGATCAACTGTAGTGAATCAATCTTTCACAAAAAATATCTGTATAAGACTTTTAAAGTTAAAAACCATCCAAAGTACTGAATACATCTGTGTTTTGCATAAAGCCCATCTGTGTGTTGTTGCTGCTAGGAAATGGTAATTCCAAGGTGCATGTGTGTATTGTTTTGATGCTAAAAACAGTTTTGAAATGGGATTGTTAGGTTTTGTTTTGTTTCAAGAGTTTAATTTTGCCGTATCAGTTAGAAGTTTATCTCCATGTGCTTTGTCCTATTCGGCCTGTGTGTTAAGTTTTGACACCGTGGGCCAAAGTCTGCAACATGTGTATAAGCATTCGGCAAAAACTGTAATTCCTCATTTTAGGGCTGTTTTTAGATTTTTTTTTCACCCGAAGTTTGACTTTGAAACCTCCAGGCTCTTCCGCGGTCTTCAACCAAGATGGAGCCCGAGAACAGCAGCTAACAAGCGGGTAACGGAGAACCATGAGACCCTGCCGCCAGTACAAGCAAAGTTTTTACCCAGCGGAGATATTCTTCTCCTCTCCTTCTCTAGGCTAAGTAAGTTTATTTTCTATTATAACACATTTAATTCATACACAAGGCTTTACACGTTCTTAAAAAAAAGACATAAGAAATATTTAAATTAGTATTTTAGCCGAGACACCGAAGGCAAAAACATATTTTTTATCTTCCATAACATGTCCACCTCATTCATACTAGTATTATGTATGTATGTACTAGTATTGACTACGTACATTTAGGTGTTTATTTGACAAAACCTTGTCTGTTTGCTTCTGTATATTTCTCCTATACAACCATCTTTAACGGACATTATCTCAACATTAGTTTATTTTTCCAATACTCTGAACCAAAAATCGCAACTTTTAAAACATTTACATCAACTAAACTTTCAATAATCATTCTTAGCTCTATTCTGAAGGTTATTACAGAAGGATTCATATGTTGTTTGTTGTCTGATAAATAAAAACCTTCATTTTCTTCTTAAAACAAGCTGAAAGTTTATTTTTAAGACGTGTGTATATAGTATTTTTTGTTTTATAAAATGAAAAAAAGGCTGGATCCAAAATCTTGAAATTAAAAACTTTGGACAATAATGTTTAAATGAAATAAAGATTTTAACTCTGGCTTTATTCAAAATCTAGATTTTTGGGGTTTTTAATGTAACATTGCCAAATCTTGTCTTCAAAGTAATCATAGTATATTAAGTTGTATGTATGTATAGATCGTAAATGTCAAATATAGTATCGCCAATTGTACAGATTGTATAGAGATTATATGGAATACAAGAAGCGAATATAATAAATATTTTTATTTTTTTTACTATGGAAAAGGGGTAAGATTAAATAAGTGTATTCTTCTTCCTGCTCCTTTTCAGGCATATCACATCAATACAGATAATTTTTTTTCTTTTTTTTCTTTTTGTGAAGTCATTTAAACATACATTTTGTTTATTGTATTTTTATGCTTTACATTTTGTTTTGTATTGTTTTTGATATGTCTGAAAAAAAAAAGTTTAACATACGCATCTGAACACATTACTGGAAAATGAAGAATTTTCTCCATATTGACGGGACTGACTTACAGTCATATGAAAAAGTTTGGGACCCCCTTCTAATTTTGGGGATTTTTGTTCATCATTAGCTGGGATTTCAAAGAAGCAAATTCCTTTTCATATATGACATACCTTAGAGAAACAGAAGCAATTCAGCAGTGTCATTTTGTTTATTGGAATAATAGAAAATATGCAATAGGCATCATAACAAAATTTGACTGGTGCATAAATTTGGGCACCCCAAAAGAAAAATGACATCAGTACTTGGTTGAGCCTCCTTTTGCAAAAATAACAGCCTCTAGACACCTTCAGTAGCCTGTGATGAGTGTCTGGATCCTGGATGTAGGTATTTTGAACATTCTTACATACTAAAGCAATCCAGTTCAGTTAAATGTGATGGCTGCCGAGCATGGAAAGCCCGCTTCAAATCATCCCATAGATTTTCGATGATATTCAAGTCATTGGACTGCAAAGGCCATATCAGAACATTGTACTTTTCCCTCTGCAGGAATTTGAACTGTGTTAAGGGTCATTGTCTTGTTGGAATATCCAACCCCTGCGCAACTTCAACTTTGTGACTGATGCTTGAACATTATCCTGAATAATCTGTTGAAACTGGGTTGAATTCATCCGACTATCCACTTTAACCAGGGCCCCAGTCCCTGAAGTAGCCACAAAGCCCCACAGCATGACCACATTTGATTGTAGGTAGCAGGTGTTTTTCTTGGAATGCAGTTTTCTTCTTTCGCCATGCAAAGCGCTTTTTATAAAGACCAAATAACTTAATTTTTGTCTCATCAGTCCAAAGCATTTTCTTCCAATATGAATCTGGCTTGTCTAAATGAGCTTTTGCATACTCCAAGCAACTGTATCTGTATCTGTGGCGTGGGCGCAGAAAGGGCTTCCTTCTCATCACCCGGCCATACAGATGTTTTGGTGCAAATTGTGCTGAATTGTTGAACGATGTACAGATACACAATCTGCAGCCAGATGTTCTTGCAGGTCTTTGGAGGGGATCGTTGGGTTGTGTGCAACCATTTTCACAATCCTCCACCTATGCCGCTCCTGTTTTTTTCTTGGTCTGCCATGCCTGGGTTTAACTGCCACTGTGCCTGTGTCCTTCCATTTCCTGACAACGTTCCCTACAGTCAAAATTGACCATTGAAACCTTTGGGAAAGCTTCTTGTAGCCTTCCCCTAAACCATGACAATGAATAATCTTTGTTTTTCAGATCTTTTGGGAGCTGCTTTGATGATCCCATTCTGTCTCACTTCAGCAGAGAGTCAAAGAGAAGTGCAACTTGCATTTAGGCACCTAAAATACCTTTTCTCATGATTAAACAGACAGTGCTATGAGGTTCAAGGCTTAACAACATAATCCAACCAATTTTGTGTTTAAAGTCATCAGTTTAACATACTGTTACAGGCATTACAATCAACAAAACCACAAGGGTTCCTATATTTTTGCAGAGCCAGTTTTTCACATTTAATTTTATTTCATACAACCAAATACTGCTTTTCAAAAAATCTTTGTTTGGAAAACATCCCAGTAGTTAGCTGTTCCTGGTAAATTAAAAACATACCACTTTTATCTTTTTTTTTGTGAAAGCAGAGTCAATTATAATGCCGGCTGAGAGGGGTTCCCAAACTTTTTCATATGACTGTATATTAAGGAAGTCAATAAAATACGGTATAGTCTTCACACAAAATCCTCGAAATGTTTTATTATTTATTTTCAACAAATATTTTAATTAAAAAAGAATTACACATGCCTTCCATGTCAGTGCTTGAATTTCCCTCTTAAAAAGCTGTACGACCACCTTGCTCCAAGTGATTTGGTTAATAATGTGATTTTTTTTATTTACATTTTTATTAAATTTTATAAATTATTTATTTTTTCATTATTTTGTTTGAACATTTTTGAAACAATATAGGGGAGAACGGGGTAATCTGAGCCACTTTTTACATTTGCTCCCCTCTAACGGAGCTAAAATTATTTATCACTCAAATGTACATATTTCCCATTAATTCAGGATGTTTCCTAGAAATGGGCATTAGCAGAATTTGGGTAAACTGATCCACTTACTTTTTCCACTCTGAAACTACCATAACAACACATATTGTAACAGTTAGAATCCTGAAAGCTAGCCACACATCCCAGAACTAATGTCGGACTAGTAAAAGAATGATGGGGTTTGGTCAATTAAGCAAAGCTAATTTTCTAAACACTTGAAAGTAACTCTGAACAAAATCAAATACAACATATTATAATTCAAAAGGTTTTAATAAGATTCAAATGAAAGATAGAACCAGTTAGATTAGAACACAGTCTGGGGGTCAGAACACAGGACCCTTAGAGCCAGCTAGTGTCTTGGGGTCAAAGCATAGGGAAATCAGAACCAGCGAGAACAGCCTGGGACTCAGAACACAGGAGAAGACCCAACTGGATTATAACATCAGCCTACTCTACATTCCAGCCCTGAAGGTTACAGGGAAAGATGAGAAGGTGCTCTTTCCGTGTGGTTGCCCCAGGTCGTCTTCCTGGAGTATTTCCTTGGCATGATGGCTTTTCTACAATGTGTATGACATTAAAATAAAACACATGTTATGTAATATATTACATTAAAATATGTTTAAGACTAAACTTAACTTGTGCCTCATGGTGGGGGAAAGTGAGACAGTAGCTCACTTTCCCCCACAGCGTTTGGCTCACTTTCCCCCACCACCACAATTTGAGAAAAAACTACCTCTCTTAGCATTTCAGGCTAATCTTCAGTTATCAGCATCACATGGTTTCATATGTTGGTAGTTCATCAACACGTTTGATAAAAGTTTTTCTACGTGAATACATTTGCTTTGGCACAACAGTTGATTAAGTTGACAGCAAGAACATTTACTTTTACATGCAAAATACCTATTTTGGTGAAAAAAACATGCTTACCACAGCACCATGAGGTCCTCTCTTTCAGGGCCATGGGGAAATGAGAGGGGCTTGAAAACATATATCTCACATGACCACAAATGTTTTCCGTTGCCTAGATACAGGGGGTGGCTCAGGGTTCTCCCCTATACATATATATATATTTTTATTTATTTATTTTGAACTTTTTTCTTCTTCCTAGTGATTTGATAATGTAAATTTCTTTGACATTTATTTTTTATTTTTAATGTTTAATTTTAACATTATTTCATTTGAGTATTTTTTTTATTATTATTGTTTTTACAAAACTAAAATGTTTTTTCTCCTGCATAGTTCCATTAACATTTTCATGGTCTCACTCCGCCCTACACACTGGGCTACAGTCTCCCCTTATTCCACTAACGTATTCTTCTCTCTGGTCTCTCTCCAGCCATGGTGCCGGGGAACTCTTCGGCCTGGTTCAACATGCTGCACAGGACCTGTAAGCTGGTGGCGCTGCTGTGCTTCCTTCACATCTTGGTCAGCGTGTTCTTCTACGTCACGTCTCTAGACCTGCGCTTTGCCTTCACCCAGAGCCAGCAGTCCATCCAGAACCATCAGAACCAGACCCAGCAGAGCAGCCAGCAGTCCAATCAGAACCAGAACCAGAGCTCCCACCCCAGCAGGGTCCGTCTGAGCCTCCAGAACAACACCACTCAGCCCGGGGAGAAATACACTACAGAGGGGCTACTGGGCCTTACACATGACCAGGCTAGACCAAACCACACGCTGGAGGCATGCCCGGAAACATCACCTCTGCTGGGTAGAGATGCAGCCTTTAAAACCGTTAACAAGTGAAATTACACATTAGAGGTAGAAGGATAGATTATTTATTGATCCAGAAACACATTCTGACATCCAGTTGTGTGTGTGTGTGTGTGTGTGTGTGTGTGTGTGTGTGTGTGTGAGTGAGTGAGTTACTGTGTGTACATATGTGTGTGTGTTTGTTTACCTGTGTGTGATGGGGTCACTCAGTGTTTGCTCTGTCAGCAGATTCCTTTAAAAACTGCAGACAGAAACCTAACACCTGAGACCAATGGCGTAACTTTGATGTTCATATTGGTGGGGACACATTTTGGCGAAACGTCACACAATTTGGTGAAACGCCGTCGCCCCAGACCCAGCATCCAACCGCTCACTAGTTTATTAACCAAACCAGTTTTATCATGTATCTATACAGTTTAGTCAAGAGTTGAGCGGCTATCAATCGTTTTGCACAAAAAAAATTATTATATTCATACATCCTTGGCTGCTTATGTTTCACAGTAGGGCTGTCCCCGACTCGGAATCAGGGCCGGATCTAGGCATAGGCATTCTAGGCACGTGCCTAGGGCCCATTTCCACTAGGGGGCCCAGTGAGATTTTTTTTTTTTTTTTTTTTTAGTATCTGTGTTTGATATCAACATCATATTATGCAAATGTAAGTTATCATACAAAAAAAGGAATACAATGTTTTGGTCTGGATAGTTAAAAGCCTAATAATTGAATCAGTTCATCCAAGGTTAACTTATCACTCGGTATTGCGTTTATTTAAAAAAATTGGAAATTGGGCTGCCCTCAGTTGCCCATGCACTGTGTATAGTCTATAGCCTATTTCAGCCTCATCTGTGGAAAAAAAGATAGCTGGACAAGAGAGTTCTTCTGCTTCGTTCCTCTCACTGCATTTAAATGCATTCATTATATTACAGAAAAATATGTCCCGTAAAAGAAAAAGAGCACCAAGCCCATCGCAGAGGATACTGAATTATATTTTTTCTATATTCATATTTTTATGGAAAATCCATATATCTTTCTTCAATTGCTTTTAATTCTACTTCATTCGAGCCAGTATCTCCAAATTATTTGTTCACACAAAATTCCTCAGATTTAGCCTCTTAATTTCCCTCTCAAAGTGCACCAAATTCATGCATTTCACTTTAAAAAGGTAAAAAAATCTCCCGGGGGGGCATACCCCCGGACCCCCCTAGGAAAGTCAGGATCTTGGCTGGCTACTATTTTCACTAAGGGTGTGTGAATGACATTTAACAATAGTCAATAATTTGCCCATGATAACATTGGAGAGGGGGGCCCTAATCAAATTCGGCTTAGGGCCTTATAAAGGCTTTGGCCGGCTCTGCTCCCCGGTTATTATTTTAGCCGTCAAACCAGAGTTTTTCTGTGCGGCAGCTCACACCGGCGATGTCTCACTGTGAATTTCGCCATTACCCACCACAGAGTTCCACGCCAGGTTTTACCAGGTGAATCGCTGCTTCGCACGCGCAAGGCTTTTGTGTTTAGATCAGGCTTGCACGAGCGTTTTAACTTTATGCTGAATAAAGCACTGCACTGCTTTTCATTCAGTTTGAAAAATTGCTCCCACACTGGACTCTGCACGCACCTTACAGAAATGCTCCTGCAGTGAGCTCACGAACAGACGTGAACTTGCATACACGGTTACGTTTCTCTTTACTCCCGTTTACAAAGCACAACTCTTAAACAAATGAATGAGCATAATACTCTTGTGGCAGTTCAAATGTATGTAGTTTTTTCACCAAATCGTGAAGTATCCGTTTGGAGGGGGCCCGAAAAAATGCAGTATGCCTAGTGTACTCTTTCCTCTTAATCCGGGCCTGCTCGGAATTTCAGTTAACGAGTGAACCGGGGAGTTGGAGCGCAGCTGAAGCGCGAGCGTGCCCGAGCCTCGGCGAGCCGGTGAGAGAGAAACAACACAGAGCCGATGAGAATGGTGATTCGCGCGAGTAAAAAAGACAAGATGCTCGCGGTCTACGGGGGCTTAATTGTTTCCAAGGCGACCTATCTTTACTACAGCACATAGCAGAGCAGAATCAATAGGCATATATGGTGCACAATTTGCACAGCGTAAACGTACATCTGCTTTTTGTTTTGCCATTTCCTCTTTAGCTTTGACCACTCTTCTTCTATGGCGTTTGACGTGACGTGACACATTACCGCCACCTATTGCCCTGGCATGATAACGTCAGTGTTTTGCTCTTATTTTCTCTTTTATTATAATGTACACTGACTGAAAAAAAAAAAAAAACGATGGTTCGACTTGAAGAATCTGCGTCGTTGTTTGGTGAAAATAGTTCCGAATGTCTTCTCCTTTCCTTTTTTACCCCGACATTCTTCCTCAGTTGACATCAAACTTCAGCTTCAGCCGCATTCATAGCGCAGCAGCTGAGCTGATTGATTCCGAGATAGTCTCGCAAAGCCAGACCAAACTACAGCACGTAGTATGGTCTGGAAGCACTCTGTTTAGAGCCGTCTATTCGGGTGGGGAAACCGGGGGAAACTGGGCTAGCCTGTTTGTATTTGTTTAAACCAATCACAATCATCTAGGGCGGGGCTAACCCCGGGAAGCAGCAGCGGTGTCCTGCAAAATAGTGCCGGGGGGGGACTTATTTTGATGGAACGTCTTCACGTCCAGAGACTGTCAGAGAAATGGCTAAACCCGCAAACGCCACACAAAAACTATTAAAGACAAAAGGAATATACATAGTGTGTTGCTTTCTAACCAGCATGTCAAGACACCATACACTTTAGCCCCCGAGGAGCTCACGGGATAACTTAACCGGAGTTAACTAGCCACGTAGTGTTATCTCTGGTAACATTATCATCGGCGGTTGAGAGGACGGCTACGGCGGTCGAGTAGAATTTTTAGCATTCGAGAACTTATGTCACCACCTCCTATCGCTGTAGTCAGAGCCGTAGTCCGTCTGTTTACAGGCAGAACAGGGTTTTGACGTTGTGAGCGCTACACCAACTGCAGCAAGTAGCCGAAAGAGTTGCTAGGTGATAGTGGAAGCCGTTGGAATCTTTCCCCGTCGCTAAAACACCGCTGCTTAGTCCCTAATTCACCAAAGAAAGGGAACGGCGGATCTTAATCTAGCTGGTTATAAGGTCCGGTGCTCAATTCAAACCCCCACGCTTCATTTTCCAGAGTTTATGAGGGTATTTCTGCCCGGGGGTAGTTGTACAATGAAGTTGGACAGCTAGGCTAGGCTAATCTAGGCTGCGTCCCGGACCGCCGCCGCCAATATTATTATCCCGAAGTATCGCCACACTTTATTTCTGTCTACAGTAATGTGACTTCTCACACCCTGTATGTGTGTGTGTGTGTGTGTGTGTGTGTGTGTGTGTGTGTGTGTGAGAGAGAGCGCTGCACATAAGCACACGGGTTGACTGTGAGCGAATTGTTTCCGAATTTGAGGGGGATCACAATAGGGGAAAGCCAGCAACCGGAAAAGGAGGGGGCTGCGTCAGGGCTGCGTAGCTTGCCGCCACAAGCGAATAGACGCTGGCGGAAGTGGTCATGCCAGACTAATTCCGAGATGACAGCAGAAGCTGTTTTACCGCTCTCAAATTAAGCAACCAATCACCGCTAACCGAAACACAACCCACGACAACCAACAGGAGGCAAAGCCAATCACAAAATACATAAGGCGGGACTATAAAGAGGGAACGCATTAACCCTTTCCCGTCGTTGTCATATCGTTCTATTGGTGTGGACAATTTTAGCACATTTGAATATTGGTATGGACACGTCCACACCGTCCATACGCAATTTTACGCCCATGCCTGAGACACACACAGACACAGCCTGTTACACCCTAAATAAGTGAAATTACACATTATGGGTAGATAGATGGATACTTTATTGATCCAGAAGGACATTTTGGTGTGTGTGTGTGTGTGTGTGTGTGTGTGTGTGTGTGTGTGTGTGTGTGTGTGTGTGTGTGTGTGTGTGTGTGTGTGTGTGTGTGTGTGTGTGTGTGTGTGTGTGTGTGTGTGTGTGTGTGTGTGTGTGTGTGTGTGTGTGTGTGTGTGTGTGTGTGTCTGTGTCTGTGTTACTGAGGCATTTGGACTCAAACCAACATACTTGCCTCATTACACACCTATAAGGCCTAATTTAGGTTGAGAAATCTGTGTGTAAAAACATGTACAAACCTGCAAGCTGATCTACTAACAGTGTAAAATAACAAGCTCTGTCTATTTAGTACGTTTACTTTAATGATTATGCAACATATTGGAAGGAGTAGATGCACAAAGTTTATTTAGCAGACGCATTGTGATTTACAAAGCCTGAAAATGATCCTTTAAAACACTCTGAAAATGGCGGATTCATTACACAAACACACACACACACGCACGCGCGCGCGCACACACACACACACACACACATCCTCTTAAAATAGTTGCTGTGGTTGTGACTGTTTGTATTTAACAGGTTTGACAGACAGGTGTTAAACAGACAGCGCTGTGAGTTGACTGAGAACATGTTTGTTCTGCGTGTGTTAACATGTCTGACAGAAGTGATCCAGACACATCACATATCAGGCAAACACATTCTGACATCTTTTAATTTTTTTAAAGATATTTTTTGTCATTTTCAAGCTTTATTAGACAGTACAGAGTTGAAATGGGGAGACAGAGAGAGAGGGGGATGACCTGCAGTACAGGTCCATGAGTCGGATTTGAACCCGCGACCACTGCAACGAAGGCCGGAGCCAATATGGTACGCGCTCTATCCACATCACCAGGGCTATTCAATAAGTTTTGAATGGGGGCCGGTTGGTGGAAATTATCCAAAATGAGGGGCCGGAAAAAAATGCCTAAAATTGATGAGCATCACATCAATAGCTACATATACTGTAAAACACTACAACGATATAGGAGTGCATATATTGTCTTTATTTTATCAAATAGAGTTCACCAGCTTATCAAAAATAATCCCTATTTGATTAACATAGGCTGCCTGTTGTTCAAGTGTTTAACAATCTTATCAGTTCAGGAAAACACAATAGGTTAACTCTTCAACAGCTTATCAAAATACATAGAAATAAATGTACTCTAAGTGCAACAGCTTGTCAAAATACAGGCAGGCCTAGGTTTACTAAGAGTGCAACAGCTTATCAAAAAACATAGAAATAAATGTAGGCAACTCTAAGTGCAACACCTTACACTACAGTGTTTTCCCCCCCCCAAAATGTGTTTGTCAAGGGGTCACTGTCCGGGGTCATGGGAGGCGCGGCGCAGCGCGAAAATTTTGGCTGTATTTTGCTCAAAGATGCCAATGCACAGTACAGAAATAAACTGCTTATTTGAATACAAAAAAACTACAGACACTGACTTTACAATTGTGCAATTTTGTTTGCTATGTGAAGGTACACATTTTGTGCAAACATGCAGACAATACAAAGCAAAGTTCTACTGGTGCAATATTATGCAGACACACTAAATACAAATAATGGACCATACACTTACACTGCTGTACAATCGCGCGCACAAAGCTGCATACACAGAGCAGCTGATAGAGAAACGCTTGGAGACACATGTGCACATTTATTTACTGCAGATCACGGCCTTTCGCGCAGTTATGACCATGCAAAAGCACACATCGCGCGTGCTA